>NW_023270707.1:397468-424708 GCF_011800145.1 Mirounga leonina
ACAGTTTTCCAGAGTGGCTGCACCAGCTTGCATTCCCACCAACAGTGGAGGAGGGTTCCCCTTTCTCCGCATCCCCGCCAACATCTGTCATTTCCTGACTTGTTAATTTTAGCCATTCTGACTGGTGTGAGGTGGTATCTCATTGAGGTTTTGATTTGGATTTCCCTGATGCCGAGCGATATTGAGCACTTTTTCATGTGTCTGTTGGCCATTTGGATGTCTTCTTTGGAAAAATGTAGAGATAGAATTTTTTAATTGAGAAAAGAACCCTGGCTTTCTCATTCTCTGTAGGTCTCTATAAGATATAGAATCATAGAAGAAATTTATGATCATGAGTTCCCTGAAACCCCCCCTTTTTTTAAAGTATTTGTGAAATTGCACAACTAGAGTTATCTTTGCATGTTGGAATAGAAAACAATGTCTCTCAGTGTTAGTGGCCATAAAGGTAGCACCATGATTCTTACCAGATCATGTGCTTCTTCTCCTTCATCATCTATTTTCACTGATCATTGATAAGCCCTTCTCATCAGTGAGTCCTAATTGTCTGTAATATCAAAGTCAAGATTATTCTTTCATCCCTTCCTAACATAATCTCATATTATTCAAAAGTTATCATCATGTTCATATCATTATTCATGTCAGGTCCATTTTTATTTCACTTTTGCTCCTGCTCTTCCCTCCCTCCTGAAATGCTTTCCCCGTTCTTTACATTTTACTCAAATCCATCAAGACTCTCACCTGAGACCACCTTCTCCCAGCCCACGGACTTCCTGTCATACCTATTGTAGTTTCTTGAGATAGAGCAATTGAGTATTCTCTGACTAGAAATCTTATCAGATCATTTAAATTAAAAAAAAACAAAACACCTTATGGCATGGACCATTTTTTTCATCAGGACTCGTACATGAATATGAAGGCTTGAAATTAATGTTTGCTGGTTGATTGACCAACCTTTAATATTTTTATGATGGAATGTGTCACTTAAGACTTCCATTTTTTTCCCAAGGGCCAGGCTGAAATAAAAAAATAAGTATACATATATTTCTGGAAATTTATCAATGAAAATTATTACGATAAAAGTTTTAGAATTTTCCTAATTGCAAACTCAGTTGAGATATTTAACCTTTGAAACAATAACTGGAATCAATACTTTTCCTTTCTACACCCTAGATTGACAACTCCCCCTGCATAAATGCAACATAAAATATTTGCAATCTAAACACAATCTTAATTAACTGAATTTTTGACTGGAAGAATTGAAGTGCTTGATCTTGTATTGTTTTATTCATGAAGTGGATAGTGTAATGCAAGTAGGCACAATTCCTTATGCTCTTGCACAAAAACTAAATTTGTGAAATGAAGAGTCAATCTCTTTGCTTTTCAGTTCTCAGTCATTATGATGATAGACTGAGTGGATGACGTAAGTTAGTGTCTCAGAACAGCTAGTGAACCCAGATATGGTTACTTACTCTGAAATATGTGCAGATAAGACTGACTACACCACAGGAACCACTTGAGCCTGAAATGGACCAGTTCTGAACGGTTAAAAGACCCCAATCATGCCATGATTAATCTCTCAACTTAATCAGTTACATAAGTATATGTTTTTAAGTATATGGACAACTTGAAAGTGTAAGACAGAAAAAAGTGAAAACATTAAGTCTGCATTCAGCTTGACTTTGAGAACACTTGGAAAGCCTTGACTACTATAAAGACTTGTAACTTCCTAGTTTCCACCACTATAGTATATATGTATTGTTCCTTACTTCTAACCCACAGGTGGGTTATAAAATCAGAGAGTTATGATGGTGGGAACCTGAAAGCCAAGTATTTGTTATAAGCCAGAGGGAGAGGGTAAAATAAGATTCATGAGTATTCTCTATTCATTTGAAAGGACATTTATTATTATTATTATTATTATTATTATTATTATTATTTACAGTGCACTTGGAACTACAGTACTATGCTTAAGATCAGGTTTCTTAGTGGGGCGCCTGGGTGGCTCAGTCGGTTAAGCATCCGACTCTTGATTTTGGCTCAGGTCGTGATCTCAGGGTCATGGAATTAAGCCCCATGTTGGGATCCATGCTCAGTGCAGAGTCTGCTTGTCTCTCTCCCTCTGCTCCTACCCCCCGCCCCCCGTTGCCTGCTTGCTTGCTCACGCATGTGCACATGCTCTCTCTCTCAAATAAATTTTTTAAAAATCTTTAAAAAAAGGATCCAGTTTCTTAGTAATTGTTTGCATCTCTTCTCCATAACAAGGGTATGACACTTTCAAAGCAAAGATTTACCCTCCCATAATGATGATGAGTCCAGTGAGTAAAAACATGATGTACAAACCAATAAATGAACCAGACAAATGAATACTTACTATAATTTTCACTCACACAAAGTATCTTAAAGAATGCTTCTAAAGTCAACAAAATTTAATGGGACAGATGCAGAATGAACTTTCTAGGCTGAATATATATAGTGGCAGAGAGACAGAGAGAATGGTTTATTGTCAAAGAAACTTCATTGATCAACTTTGATTTATTTAAAAGCTAGATGTAAGTTTGTAAAATTATATGTGATTTGGTAACAACTGTCTTCAGAGCAGTAAGTCACATTTGTAGGAAACACTGAGTTGAAATTTCAAAATATTTGCATGCTGTTAGAAATTCATAACTTTCTAAATTTAAGTTAGTTTCAAAACTTGGCTTGTGTGAGTCTCCTAATTCTCTGAAAATTAAAAAAAAATGTAAAGCTACTAAGTTTTAGAGTTCTTTTTTTTTTTCTCTTGGAACAAACTGACAATCTGAAATTCACTTTCAACTACAGATGAGTTTACCTGCTCCCAGGATGTAAACCAAATACTAATGATTCTAATATACTCTGATTCATGTGTATTAGATTTCCATTGCAGCTGCAACTAATCACCACAAACTTGGTGGCTTAAAAATATACCAAATTATTATCTTACTGCACTCCTTCTGGAGGCTCTAGGGAATGATCCATTTCCTTGACTTTTCCAGCTTTAGGAGGCTGCCCCCATTCTTTGCCTCATGGCCCCCCTCCTCCATCTTCAAAGGAGCGACAGCAAGTTGAGTCCTTCTCATGCCACATCGATTCAAACTTCCTTCCACAGTCACATTTCCCTCTGAGTCTTCTGAGGCCTTCTTCCATTTTTAAGGACCTTTGTGACTAAACTGGGCCTTCCTGGATAATCCAAGATAATCTCCTCATTTCAATGTCCTTAGCAAAATTACATCTACAAAATCCCCATTTCCACGCATGGTAACATATTGGTAGGTTCCCAGGTTTGCTCTCTACTTTTTGGCAAAATTCTTGGAGATACTCATTTAATTCAGCATCTGATAGGACAGTCTTCCAATTAGGCTCCAATTAGGATAGTGGATATATTCCTAACATTTTTAAAGCCACCTTTAAAACCAATAGCCAAGTTAACAGGAGAATGAAGCTTAATTATCTGCAATTGTTTTACATGAGATATACTCTATAACCACTTAACCCACTGCCATTAAACTACTTTCTTATTTTTGCTGATAATAAAGAAAAATTTAAAAATCATCTAATGCATTTGTCATTTTCAAATTGTATTTTTATTCTCCTCATAAGATGCCTCTTCTAGTCCCTAGAAAAGAATAAATAGGCAGTATTTATTAAATGATCGAATCACTTATTAATCACATATTCATAAGCATAGAGACCCCTAGAGTGATCTGGCTTACTTTAACTTTGCTTATGAACACTTAAAATAAAAGTATCTGGATAACATTATTTGATTATAATTACCTAATTTTTAATAATTTCTCCCAGAAAACAAAAATTAAAACATGATTATCTCCTTTTCCAATAACCCCATGCTTCTCCTTAATGAGACACCACCATAATATAATAGTCCACATGGAAAGATGAATCTTCCAGCACGTGTTCAATATTGCTAACACCCACTACCACTAAGTCTCAGACCATCCACTGATACAGAAGATTTTAGCACAGTGCACAACACAACACATTTGCCTCTCCAACTTCAGTACTAATGGGTAGCAAAGCAGGAGAAACAAGACCTCGGAGAGTGGTGGGCTCAAGAAACTCTGGGTTTCTGCTCAAGGTCAGAGAAGGACTCTTTGCTGGCAGAAATGCTTCAGAAACACACACACATACACACACCCCTCTAAGCTATTTTGACTTAAATGCTCCATTTCAATTAGGAAAAAATGGCTACTTATACATACATTTTTCTGATGCCTAGGAGATATTTAGGAGGTAGGATGTATGGCTTAGGCCTTTTTTTTTAAAGATCTACTGTCAGAACTAAATAATTCTGTGGCCTCAGAACACTCCTGTGTGCTCTGCTCAGGCAGGCATAATAAAAAATCAATTAAGTTCTACAAGAGAACACCAAGGAGCTTTCATGCAAGTGCTGGGCAGTGGGCACCATGCTAAGCAAAAACCAATGGACAGACACTGTACCAGGAGTGCAGAGAGAGCCAAGCACTTTTTCAGATAATAGACACATTCTTTTACAAAAATATAATTCAAATACTTTAAATATGCAAGACCTCCTTTCTGCCAAGCATTTCCAGCAACAAATTCAACATGAGAAGTTCCTGCATCATCTTAAAGAGACTTTCTCCAATTAGTTACATTTTTTATGTTGAATAGTAAATTCTTTCATATGCCCAATTTAAATCAGCAATTCAAAATAAACTTTTTAATATTATCAGAATAACCTACAATATATCAAAATTAATATGAACTGCTACTATAACCTATCAAAATATAACTACCAATATCACTAATATAGCCTATCAAAATAAACATAGAGGAATTTTTCAGAACTATCTCATCTTGGGCTTGGTAGGCAGAATAATGGCTCCCCAATTAAATCCACATGCTAGTTCCTGGGACCTGTGAATATGTTACTATTATGGCAAAAGAGACTTTGCCAACATGATTGAGATGGGGAGATGATCTGGGTGGGCCCAATATGATCACAAAGATCCTTGTAAGTGAAAGACGGAGCATGAGAGAGAGAAGAAGATATGACAACTTAAGCAAAGGCCAGAGGGATTGGATTATTGGCTTTTCAGTTGTCAAGGGGCCCTGAGCCAAGGAATGTGGGCAGCCTCTAGAAGCTGGAAAAGACAAAGAAATGAATGAACACTTCCCTAAAGCCTTCAGAAAGCACTGCCAATACCCTGGTTTTAGCTCCATAAAGCCATTTCAGACGTCTGAACTTCAGAACTGTAAGATAATATATAACCATTGTTTTAAGCCACTAAGATTGTAGTAATTTGTTTTGGCAGCAAGAAGAAACTAGTGTAGGGGCGCCTGGGTGGCTCAGTCGTTAAGCATCTGCCTTGGCTCAGGTCATGATCCCAGGGTCCTGGGATCGAGCCCCGCATTGGGCTCCCTGCTCAGCGGGAAGCCTGCTTCTCCCTCTCCCACTCCCCCTGCTTGTGTTCACTCTCTCACTGTGTCTCTCTCTGTCAAATAAATTAAAAATCTTAAAAAAAAAAAAAGAAAGAAACTAGTGTAATGGGGAAACTGTCCTTTTAGTAAAGTATATTCTGATTTAGTTCTAAAACATCTCCATTGTATCATGTCACAATATGTCTACCCATCTATTTCTCAATTTAACGAGCTGCCGTATTTTTCCTACGATGAGACCCCACAAAAAAAGGAGGACATCATTGTGGGGTGCTCACAGGAACTGTGGATGTAATTCATTTGGGAACACTGCTCTTTTTCTATTAGTAATAACATGAGTCAGGCCACAGCGAAAGCTTCTATCACTCCTCAAGGAGTCACTGTTTCAGTCTTTAGGATCCAGTATTTTGTGGGATCTCAGTTGTCTTCATTTAGCTTTGTAATTAATCAGCTACATTTCAGTGGGAACAGTAGCAAACTCACTGAGTTCCACTGTGAAGACCTGCGAGCTGCACATGGCTAGAAACTCTGACGTGACTACACCTGCATTAGTCTCACCAAATAAACCTGATGCGTGTGATAGTGTTCCATGAAACACGGTAATTACTAAAATTAAATTATGCTTGTCAGAACAAAATGAGTATCTACATTCAATGATAAAGGATATTTAATTGAAGCAAAAACTGTAATGCAACTTCTGTTTCAGCAATAATTTATAAGGGCTCATAGACATTTGTGCTGTAAGCAAGCGTAGACATTTAGGTATGTGTATGTGTATCGTGTGGGCGTAGGAAGATACATATGTAGTGACATAGATCTCTAGATTGTAACGATTTGGGAGGATACCTCTGCCCAACTGATACCTGATACCCCCTTTAAAGTTTCTCTTTGAAGAACTATCACTTCTATTGAAATTATTTTTCCTCAGTCTATCCCTCCTGCCACACTATAAAATGCCCAAAGACAAGGATCATATCTTATTTATCTTATTTGTCATGGTACTACATATCGTGATGACTAGTAGGTAGGCAGTAACTGTTGGATGAGGTTATAGAACTTCCATACTGTAAGTGCCTACTCAGTAAATCAAGAAGCTGCTAAGGACAGAAAATTATTTAGCTCTGCTAGTGGGTCCATAAAAGGTTTCAGCCCCGTATCTCACCTGTCAACCATCTCCAGGAGTATCCAGAGGGACAGGCTCTCCATACTTTCATAAACAAGTTTGGCCTTTTTTTTCCAGTTAAAGCAGTCTCTCTGTTGCTTATTTAAATTGATTTATCCTAAATGAAGAAGACCCAAGGAGGAGTTGTTATGTGTGGTTCTATAGATACATAATATAAATATACATAATATATGTACATATATAACGTATAATTACGCACATCTTGAGGAGCCTGAATTTCTTCATTGGATCACACCCTATAGTTTAATTTCCAGCATCCAACCATTTGGTTTTCCACAACGGTCTTCTTGATGTATATATTTACTGGCTTCTTATACTTAAGTTACATTTCTGTTTCCTTTAGCAGTCAACATGTTTCTTTTTATTTATTTTTATTTAATTTTTTAATTTTTTTTATTTAATTTTTTAATTTTTTTTATTTTTTTTATTTTTTTCTTTAGTATATATATATATTTTTTATTCTTATGTTAATCCCCATACATTACATCATTAGTTTTAGATGAAGTGTTCCATGATTCATTGTTTGTGCATAACACCCAGTGCACCATGCAGAATGTGCCCTCCTCAATACCCACCACCAGGTTAACCCATCCTCCCACCCCCCTCCCCTCTAGAACCCTGTTTGTTTTTCAGAGTCCATCGTCTCTCATGGTTCATCTACCCCTCCGATTTCCCCCGCTTCATTCTTCCCCTCCCGCTACCTTCTTTTTTTTTTCTTAACATATATTGCATTATTTGTTTCAAAGGTACAGATCTGAGATTCAACAGTCTTGCACAATTCACAGCGCTTACCAGAGCACATACCCTCCCCAGTGTCTATCACCCAGGCCCTCCATCCCTCCCACCCCACTCCCCACTCCAGCAACCCTCAGTTTGTTTCCTGCAATTAAGAATTCCTCATATCAGTGAGATCATATGATACATGTCTTTCTCTGTTTGACTTATTTCACTCAACATAATACCCTCCAGTTCCATCCACGTCATTGCAAATGGCAAGATCTCATTCCTTTTGATGGGTGCATAATATTCCATTGTGTATATATACCACATCTTCTTTATCCATTCATCTGTCGATGGACATCTTGGCTGTTTCCACAGTTTGGCTATTGTGGACATTGAGCAGTCAACATGTTTCTAATGTGTCCTAAGAGCCCCCTCGAGCCATTATAGCCTCTAACAAAATAGTAAGATCATTGTCCCCTTTTGATTCTGCAGATAGAATCCACATGACATGGCAATAGCAAATTTTCTGTTTCTAGAATTCCACCGGAGCCACGTTCATGCTTGTGTAAGTTCACTTTGCACAGCTCCAGGGGCACCACTCACCTTACAGCCATCACAGAGTGGCATATTATCTATGGCCACAGTTTGCGGATGGGGGCTAACTACCTTAAAGCATGGACAATTGTCCCTGTGTTGTGCAAAGCTGGCTCTCTGGCTAGTGAGTACTGCTTATAATTTGATATCGAAAACTAAGAATGGCCAGGCCTGATGGAACAGCAAAGACCAAACTTGCTTTTTTTGAGGTAAACAATTAGATAATTGAACAAACTATATGTATCAATTGGTCTCAGGCTTTGCACAATAGAACAGGACAGTGATCTTGGAGAGGAAGGAAACAAACAAGACCAGCCATCTCATCACCTCAGGCTCCTGCTTGGTTGCCACGGGCCCAGGAAGAGGGAGCCCAAACACATCCTCAAAGTCTTCTGAGTTGAGAACATAGAAACTGCGGGGAGAATGGGGAGGTTGCACAGCAGAGTCCCAAAAAGGAGTAAAGTATGAAGAGAAAAAGCTCCAGAAACATGCTCGAGGTACGCTTGCATTTTTGCTGAGAACTAATCAGTGCATGTGTAGAGTTCAAGTCCATGAGGCCCAACAAAGGATAATTAGTAATTTCCAAACTGAACAATTCCCAGAGTTCACAGAAAGTAGAAAGACATTTGATCTGGCCACTTTTAGAGTCCCTGGTGATAGCCAACGGGGTCATTCCTTCCTAGCAGAGCTAAACTCCATTTGGAGTGAAGCCTATTCTAGGCCAACCATAACAAAGCTTGAAAAGAGGCCTGAAGGAGATCAAACTGATCTGCGAGTCACTTCAACTGCCTGCCAGATGAAAGTACAGTGCTCTTTAAAGGAAAACAACAACGATGCAGACATTCACAATTCCAGCCAAAAAAAAAAAAAAAAGAAAGAAAGAAAAAGAAAAAGTATTAAACACACGAAGAGGCAAGAAAATGATTGTGAACCATGATCAGGAATAAATCCAACAATAGACACAAAATTAGGAAAGAGGGATCATAAAACTAGAAAACAAGGATGTCATTAGAGTTCTTATAATCATGCTTAACTATTTTTAAATTGAACTTAATAAAGTATTTAGTGAAATGCAAAAGAGTTTCTGTACCATACTACACTTGGTGTAAGAAGGAATGGGATTTATGAAAATGTATATATATGATCTTTTCTGTAAAAGAAATACAGGAAAAATAATCTGGAAACTAATGAGACTGTTTACCTATAGAAGGTGGGTGGGAATGGGATTGAAATAATGGGGTAATGGAAACATGATGTAGAGAAGAGGAGTGACACTTAGCTGAGCATTTTTTGAGCTCTTTTAGGGTTGTGGTAATGTTTCACATATCCCCCAATAAATAATTAAAATCTACCAATTTATGGGGAATATAGAATGTAATACAAAAAGTAAGAAATGGACTTAACTGGCTTACCAATGGTAAATATAACCACACTGAAGGACTGGGGAGTGAGTAAAAGAACAAACCAAGCAATTAAAAAAAAAAAAATCCAAAACAAAACAAAAAACAACAACAAAACCCCAAACACTATTTGACTATATCTATAAAGCTAAAGACAAAAAGAACTATGCATGAATATGACACCCCAGTTTATAAATGTGTTTTTCACAAGGGTATGGGTTTGCAAATATGGAATTATTTTATGTGTATGCTAGGACTGAGCAAAACGTAAATATATTGTGGATAATGAAAGCTAAGTTTTCTACTGGCAGAGAATGGTGTTACAAATAAGGGAAAGGGAAAAGCTAGAATGAATCCTATACTGTTGGATTAGAATAAAAAGCAATTGGTATGGTCATTGGTTTTGGCATATAGACAGATGGATCCATGTAGAAACAAAAATGTATATGAATATGTGTGTGAGTATATTTCCTAGCTCTTTCAGCAAAAGGGCCCCCAAGAAATGACACCTCCATGGCAATGAGAATAACATTCTCCAATTAAGGAAACCAAAGCTCCTTGGAGAAATATTTGACATCAGGATTGGGCAGGAAAATACAAGATAAGCTTGGAACATTTTGTGGTGCCAGAAAGCAAGGAAGGGCTCAAAAATGATGGAGCTATGTGGAAAGGACACAGAGCCTAACCTCAAGAAGCTCTCCGAGCCAAATCTGGGAAAATAAGGATAGCGATAGATTTATAACCTGGAGAAGAAGATGAAATATCCATCAGTATGTCCACTGATATAAATAAGGAATTGAATAAATCAAAGAAGATGGAGCAGATTTCTTTAAAATAAAATTTTAATTATTAAATACAGGAGGAGTCAAGAGAAGATAGAACCACCATTTTACCAGGCCTGCAGTAATAACTGTTGCAAGAAGAAATTTTGAGGGATGCTAAAATTAGTAGTAAAGATGTATTGAGAAACTAGGTATTTGCAATAGTCTCAAAGTATCTCCCCACAAGACACTTCATTATAAAATGGTAACTTTACAATGGAGATGCCGCCTTAACGAAGTGGTAAAATTCAAAATCACTAGTAATAAAATACACCATCATGATGTAACTTCTTATATGATGCAATGAGTAGGGCATAACGTTAATTCTCTGGTATTTTTCTTTATTTTACCAAAAGTGTATAACTTCAATTTAATCATGAGAAATAGCAAATTGAAATTGAAAGACCTTCAACAATATAACTGGGTAGTATTTTTCAAATGTGTCTGAGTTAGACTAAGGCGCCATCAGAAGACATGGAAACACCACAGCTAAGTGGAATCAGAGAGCTTGGATGACATCATGGACCAGGAAAAGGACATTAGTAGGATATATTAAAGAATACTGCAGAATTTGGATAGTGAGGAAAACTCTCCAGAATAACCCATGAGTCAAAGGAAAAAATAAAAAATGGACATTAGAAAACAGTTGAAACTGAAAGAAAATGAAGAAAGCATAATAAAATGTGTGGGATGTGGCTAAAACACATCTTATAGGGACATTTATAGATTTAATGTGTATATATTAAAAAGAAAGTTCTAAAATCGTTATTCTAAGAATCCAATCTTAAGAACTAAAAAATAGGGGTGCCCGGGTGCCTCAGTTAGCTAAGCATCTGCCTTCAGCTCAGGTCATGATCCCAGCGTCCTGGGATCAAGCCCCGCATCAGGCTCCCTGCTCAGCGGGGAGTCTGCTTCTCCCTCTGCCTCTGCCTGCCGCTCCCCCTGCTTTTGCTCTCTCTCTGCCTCTCTGTCAAATAAATAAATAAAATCTTTTAAAAAATAGAAATTAAAAAATAAACCATAAAGTAAACCCAAACTAAGCAGAAGGGAAAATAAAAAGGTTACAAACATAAGACAAGAAAATAGTTAATAGCCAAAGGTCAAGAAAGTTAACAGAACCATAAACTGGTTCTTTGGGGGGAAAAAAAAAGAATAAACTTGAAAAATGTCTAACTAAGTTTATCCAGAAAAAAATGAAAAAGTCACAAATTTCAAATATCAGTAAAACAAAAAGGATATAACTACAGAACCTACAAACATTAATCTACTAATAAGAAATGTTATAAAATTTAGGCAGATACATTTGGCAAACCAGATGACAATCAAAGTCCAGAGTTTGAACTATTAAAGAAATTGAATTTTTGTTAAAAAAGCTCTCCACAAATAAAAATCTAAGCTCCATGATTTTTCTGGTGAATTCTATCAAACTTTAAGGAAGAAATAGCAATAGACTATAAGAGTTGGCTCAAACATTTTAAAAAATTATCATAGTACATTATCAAATTATTTCCAAAATATTGTTCTTATTTACACTTCAAACAACTGTTTATAAACATGAGTATCTCACTTTAGTTTTACAAAGTCTAGCTCCCTGCAGCAGAGTTTAAAAAGAGAGGGCACATAAATACTCCATCGGCCCTGGGCACATCCACCCCCACTTTTCCAGTCTCACTCCATCCTCGACAGCACCAGCTTCCATCACTCAAATCTCATTACTGAGAGGATGACTGAAAAAGTGTGTCTTGTTCTTTTTTTAATTATTATTACAAATGAAGGCATGGATAAGGTTGAACATTTGTTCCTCTACTTATCAGTCATTTGTATTGCTGTATAATTTTTTATCAACTTCTCTCACTTTATTTCTTTAGCATGTTTGTGTTGCCACTTGAAAGGTTAACGCCATTTAGTAGGTTAAAGGTTAGGTTAGGAAAAGTTATTCACAAAACTCTAGTTGATGAATGATTATTAATCTATAGTGTTTTCCGAATAACTTCTGCCAATTTGTCATTTTATTTTTATTTATTTATTTAATTATTTATTTTTTGAAAGAGAGCGAGCAAGCGTTCAGGGGTACGGAGGGGCAGAGGGAGAGAGAAAGAGAACCTCAAGTAGGCTCCATGCCCAGTGCAGAGCCCAATGCAGGGCTCAATTTCACAACCCTGAAATCATGACCCGAGCCGAAATCAAGAGTTGGATAACCGACTAACTGAGCCACCTCAGGCAGCCCCCCCACCATTTGTCATTTTAACTTGAATTCATTCATTTTAGGGGGCAAAAGTTACAATCAGGTATTTTCCTAAGATAGAGGTCAAAGTATCTGTAGCTTATTTTCTGCCCAAGAGGAGAGGCAGAAACAGTACTTGAATTCTAGGACACTCCTGTCATTTTTGTCTCTTGTGCATCTCTCAGCCGTCACCTGTGAACAAGTGAAGTAAAAGTTGAGACTCCAAATCCATGTCCGTCTATATCAAACATCTTAAACAATTAAAGAAGGAGACTCAGTGAAGGAGGGGACATTATCAGAAAGGAGAGCATGTTCCAGAGGCGACAAGAGGAGAAAAGAAGTTGACATACCTAAAATACTGTCATCATTTTTGGGCTCCATCTGAAAATATACAAGACAGCTAGAACTTAATTCATATCTGGAGGTCTATAATGACAAGTGAAAAAACTGACCAACGTCAGTCTGTTTGGTATCATATCGTCTCTTCTCTGGTGTCTTTAATGCCCGTTGTTTAATATTCGAGTGATGAAAGGTTGGGCATTACAGTGCTATCACTGGTATTTGTTAAGGAACCTTTAAATTGGCCATTTACTGTTAGAGCCTGTTATGTTGGCTTGACTGTGGTGGCTCTTTTATTGACATAGACAACACAATTAATTTCCTTCAATCGTTTAACACGTTTGGGTTGAATCCAGTTAAAATGACTATCAGAAATAATGCCAGCTCCTGGACTGGCAACAGAAAAACTCTACAAAAATCTCCAACCGAGAGTGCCAATTCTCAAGGGGCAAAGGAGGGCAAAGTGGTTGGAGGAGGAAAAGAGAGGGTGCATTGATATCAATCACAGAGCTAAGAGGAAAAGAAATCAGACTATAAGAAAACTGCAGGAGTGTTGGACATAATGAGCAACACAGACTGCCTACCCCGTTATGCCAATCTTTGGTGTTTTGGATTGATCATGCTTTTGAGAAATACAGTTTTATCATGTTCTGTCTTCTCAAATGCTATATGATACTGACCATTGTACAAGAATCACTTTTTCCATATAAAAAATTCATGGTCAATTGCAACTACCAGCTGCATCCTACACTGAAGCAGTGAAAAGCAAACACTCCAACTGGACTGTGAGACATGAGAACAAAGTTGCATTGCCTAGGCCTGAAAGATGTTGAATTTGAGGCACTTTCCAGTAATTTGCATCTTCAAAAAACATCAAAACTGTCAGTTTTGGCCATTGACCTTTTGTTGTCATTAACTTTTAAATAACATGGTGAAGCAAAGGTGGTATTGACTTAGTTTAGAATTTTTAATAAAACTTCATATATTTGCTATTCATTTTGTCCCTACTCTGAATGTTTGTTTTCAAAGTTAATCAAAATAGAAAACAGTTTTTTACAAAGAGATCAAAATAAAAGAAAGTAAATCTAATTCTTGATATTTTATACAACAGAGATGTTGTCTTGTCTTTTTTTTTGTTTTAAGTCACCATACAATACATCATTAGTTTTTTTTTTTTTTGGTTTTTTTTTTTTTTAAGATTTTTTTTATTAATTCATGAGAGACAGAGAGAGAGAGAGAGAGGCTGAGGGAGAAGCAGGCTCCCAAGGAGCAGAGAGCCTGATGCGGGACTCAATCCCAGGACCCTGGGATCATGACCTGAGCCGAAGGCAGACGCTTAACCATCTGAGCCACCCAGGCGCCCCTACATCATTAGTTTTTGATGTAGTGATCCACTGTCTTGTCTTCTGATATGCAACACAGAAAACTTAAAGCCAAATTTTTCAAGGACTAATTTTTATTTGCACGTCTGCACAGCTGGATATTGAATCATTTCATCCTTTTCACCTCTTTGGAGCTGAATTTGTTTGAGGTTAAATTTTGAGTAGATGGTCAAGCATACTGATGATTCCACATAATACAAGGACACAAGTTTAAAAGTTAACAAAGTTATAGTGTAACAAGGTGATATAATGCTATGAATACTGTCTAATCACTTTTAACTACCATATAATAAGGTGGCCTAGAAAAAAAGAAAGAGACAGAATAATGGTCATACATGCTTGGACACTGTAAAACAAATTATTTGCTGGACAAATAAAATTTGTAGTATAATTGGAAACAAAACATTTTATCACTAATTAACAAATTATAGATTCTTATATTTATATGCTTAATACTGAACTCAGATTGTGTGTAGAAAGGTTTTTGTGGGGGACAAAATTGATGATATCATGTCTTGAAAGTTAAGATTTTCTGGAAGTTTATGCCTCCTGCTTTCCTCCCTCCTGCATGTCAAGTGCTAGGAAATATAAAATATTTCAAAGACTTGCTCTGGGGAATATGTTGCTAGGTATTTCCAGACAAGATTTTTATTTTTTAAAAGAATTGCACAAGAGATTCATGCCCATCAAGAGATTCAAGACACAGAAAATGCAGATAAGGATAAAGAAAAAAAAATTAATTGCATGTACTCCCAGCATCCAATGATATACTTTTAATATACTGGTGTATGTTTTGTATATAAATTTATGTTTATTCATTTATTAAATGTCTACTAAGAGTTAAAGGATACATCAGAAAAGGAAACAGACAAAAATCCTCCACCCCTATGAAGATTGGACAAGTCAAACAAAAAGTAAAGCAAAAACAGTATATAGTGTATAGTCGTAAGGGCTACAGAGTAATAAAACTGGGAAAAGGCAGGGATTCAATTATAGGGTCACCAGAGAAAGTTTTATTGAGATAGGAGTTTAGTAGACTCCCCCTAGAAGTAAGAAAGCAAAGCCATGCAGATGTTTGCTGGAAGAATGTCCTAGGCAGAGGGCCAGTTCAAGGGCACCAGGACAAGAGCAAGGCCAATGGGTTGGGGTTGGAGAAAGAATAAGGGAGCCAGTATCAAAATGCATCCTGATTTTCGTTGCTACTTCTTCTCTGACCCATAGATTATTTGTTTAGTTTCCAAATGTTCCTGGCTTTCCTAAACATCTAGTTGTTATTGATTTCCAATTTAATTTTATTGTGGTCAGAGGACATGGCAAGAAAAAGAGGTGTTGTCTTAAAGGAAGTTTAATGTGTGATATATTTGTCTGATATGATTTAAATCCTTTGAAATTTATTAAAACTCATTTTGTGGCCCAGAACGTGATCTGTCGTGGTGAATGTGTCATGTACACTTGAACAACTGTGTTGTTGGTGACTGTTGATGTAGCGTTCTGTCAACGTCAGGTCAAGGTGGTTGGTAGTATTGTTCATATCATCTATATCTGTACCGATTTTTTAAATCTAGTTTCTCTATCAATTTCTGAAAGAGGAGAAAATCTCTATCAAAATCTGTTTTATTTTCCAGTTATCTGCTTGTCTAATTCTTTCAATATTGCATCAATTATTTTGAAGCCCTATTCTTAAACACATACATAGTTATAGCTATTATGTTTTGATAATGAGATTACCTTTATCATTATGAAATCTCGATCTTTAGTAATACTCCATGTGAAGTTGGTTTTATCTATTATTTATATAGCAACTCCAGCCTTCTTTTGCTTACTCTGTGCATGTTATATATTTTTCATCTTCATGCATTTACTTTGAATTTTTCTATATCTTTAAGTTTTAAGTACACCTCTTAACAGGATGATGCTTATCTTAGAATCTCTGCATTTTTCTATATATTTTTCATTAAACTATGTCTCTGTTAGATAACCCATAGTTGGGTCTTTTATCTGTTTGGGCAGAGTTTTTTAAACGGGGTGTTTATTTTCTAATATTTAATGTAATTATTGATATGGCTCAATTTAGGTCTGCCATTTTATTGTAGGTTTTCATTTGTTCCCTTTATTGTTTTTTTTACTCCTTTCCTCATTTTTTTTGGTTAATTTGAGTATTTCTGAAATTTAATCTATTGGCTCATTAACTGTAGTTTTTTCCATTTTATTTATTCTAGGAATTACAGTGCATATATTTAGCTTTTCATAATCAATATAGAGTTAAAATTGTACCACTTTACCTAAATTGTAGGAATGGTACAACTATATAGGCCCATTTGCCAAGACCCCCATCATTTAGCTAAAATTTTCATATATATTACATCTACACAGTCTATAAATCCACTAAGGTAAGTTATAATTTTTGCCTTAAACAGACTTTATAATATATATATATATATATATATATTGCCTTAAATAATACATATTTAAATAATATTGTATGTTTTTCTATATTATATAAACTTAATTAGAAAAGAGAAGCACTGCTTTGTATTTTTACCCAAATATCTTCATTTTCTTTCTGAGGATGTGTATCTGGTATCATTTTCCTTCAGCCTGAATGAAGTGTTTTAGCTTGATTTAGCATTTCTTAAGATGCCAATATGCTGTTAGTTTTTATTCACATATGTTGAAGTTCTTTTATTGGTTATATTTAGAATTATCACAGCTTCTTGATGAATTGAACTCTTTATTATTATATAATGTCTCTCTTGGTCCTGGTATTTTTCTTTGTTCTGAAGTCAGCTTTGTCTGATATAATATGAACACTTCAGCTTTCATTTAAGTAATGTTTTCATGTTATAACTTTTTCCAGTCTTTAACTTTTAACTTACGTCTTTATACTTAAAGTGGGTTTCCTGTAGACAACATATATATAGGTCTTGGTTTTTATCCAATCTGAGAATATTTACTTTTAGTTGGAGTGTTTGGACCAGCGCTATCCAATAAAAATAAAATGTGAGCCATAAATATCAGTCACATAAGTATTTTTTTTAAATTTTTAGTAGACACTCAAAAATAGGAGAAATATTATTTCAATACTTTGTTTTATTAATCTAAATATATCCAAAATATTATCATTTAAACACATAATCAATGGAAACATATATTAGTGAAATATTTTACATTATTTTAACTCATACTAAGTCTTGGAAATCTATTGCACAGTTTATGCTCACATCACATTTCAATTTGGCCTAGTAACCAGATGTGACTGTAGTATTGGGTAGCACAATACATAGCCAATGCAGGTACAGTCAATGTGTTGAAATTAAATCTGTCATCTTGCTATTTTCTGTTTGTTCCATCAGTTCTTTGTTTCACTTCTCCAGTATTTCTGTAATTTTTATATCAAGAAGCTTATGAGATTAATTTTATGATCCTATTGTATCTTTACCATCAGGTCCACCTCCTTGTCTTATTTTTAGTGGTTGCTCTAGGGTTTACCACATACTTCTTTAACTTACCAGAGTCCAAGTTAAGATAATACTATTATCACTTCTAATATAGTGTAAGAACCTTATAAGGGTGTATCTCCATATCCATGTTTCCTCTTTCTGCTACTGTTGTCATATATTTTATTTTTAGTAATGCTATAAACCACCCTATGCATTACTATTATTTCTTAAAAATTAAGTATATTTATTAAGAATAAATAGGAAATCGTCTTCTAGAGAATATTTTAAAAGCTAGATAACATGTATTTAACTACATATTCACCATTTCCTACACACTTAACGCCTTTTGCAGATTTAAATGTACATTTGGTACCAATTAATTTCAGTCTGAAAATTTTCCCAAAACACTGCTTTTAGAGTGAAACTTCTTGAATCTCACAAATATTGTTGGTCTGCAAACGTATTTTGCCATCACTTGTGAAAAATACTGTGATGTGTATACAATTCTAGGTCAAAAAAATGTTTTCATGGGCGCCTGGGTGGCTCAGTTGGTTAAGCGACTGCCTTCAGCTCAGGTCATGATCCCAGGGTCCTGGGATCGAGTCCCGCATCGGGCTCCCTGCTCTGCGGGGAGCCTGCTTCTCCCTCTCCCACTCCCCCTGCTTGTGTTCCCTCTCTCGCTGTGTCTCTCTCTGTCAAATAAATAAATAAAATCTTTAAAAAAAAATGTTTTCATTGAGCATACTAAAAGGTCTTATGTCACTGTCTTTTGGCTTTTATACTTTCAGATAAGAAGTCTGTTTTAATGTTGATCTTATTTCTCTCTTTGGCATGTGTCTTTTTTTCCTCTGCCTTCTTTTAAGATTTTTTTCATTATCACTGGTTTTCATTGATTTTACCATTATATGTTTTGGTATCACTTTCTTTATATCTCTTGTGTTTGTTATTTTTAAAATTTGTCAGATTTGTGTATCCATTATGGTCATCCAATTTATAAACTTTTAATAATTATTTTACCACTTTTTTTCCCCTGCCTCATTCTCTTCATTCTCTTCTTCTGGGATTCCAATTACAAATGTGGTAAATGCTTGATAATGTCCCTCTGATCACTGGTCATTATGTTTTTGTCTTTGTCTATGATTTATTTAATATATTTTTAATTAGTATGCCATTAAGTTCAATGATATTTCCTTTTCTATGCCTAATTTGTTTTTAACATCCAGTGTTTTTTTTTCATTTCAAATATTGAATTTTATATCTTTGGGCATTCAACTTAAATTTTATTTACAACTTCAGTAAGATCATTTGTGCTTAAGATCTCATCACATTCATGTGTTCTTTTATATTCTTCAATATACTTCTAATATTTATCATAGCTATTCTTTTAAATTAATAAACTTTATTTTTTAGAGCTGCTCTAAGTTTACAGAAAAAAATCCGCAAGTTCAAAGATTCCAATATATACTCTCTTTACCTTAAGCCCTACACACAGTTTTCCCTATGTTTAATATATCAGAGTGCTGTGGTCAACTTGTTACAACTGATGAACCTGCACTGATACATCATTACCCAAAGTCCATAGTTTACATTAGGCTAGGGCTCACTCTTTCCTTGGTATACTTCTGTGGGTTTTGACAAATGCTTAAAGTCATGTATCCACCATTACAGTATCATAGAGCATAGTTTCCCTGTCCTAAAAAAATCCCTTTGCTCCACCTATTTATCTCTCCTGCAACCCTAATCCCTGGCAGCCACGAGTCTTTTTACTTTCTCTTTAGTTTAGCCATT
Organism: Mirounga leonina; assembly: GCF_011800145.1. Classification (NCBI taxonomy): domain Eukaryota; kingdom Metazoa; phylum Chordata; class Mammalia; order Carnivora; family Phocidae; genus Mirounga; species Mirounga leonina. Next base: position 416,799 of record NW_023270707.1, read on the forward strand.
TTCAGAATGCCACATAGTTGGGATTATCCAGTGTGTATACAGCCTTTTCAGATTGGTTTCTTTCATTAGCAGTATGCACTTAAAGCTCCTATATGTTTTATCATGGCTTGATAGCTCATTTCTTTTTACTGCTGAAAAATGTTCCATGGTCTGGAGGTACCAGTTTATCATTCACTCATTTAGGGATATTTTAGGGCCTTTCAGTTTGGGGCAATTATGAATAAAATTTCTTTAAACATTTGTGTACCTCTTGTGGTGGTGATAATAAGTTTGAATTCAATTGTGTAAATACCTAGGACCACAATAGCTGGGTCATATGATAAAACTATGTTTAGGTTTGTGACACACTGCCAAACTTTCTTCCTAAGTGGCTATAAAATTTGCCACACCTGCCAGCAATGAATGAGCGTTCTCAATGCTTTACATCCTCACCAGCATTCAATATTATCAGTGTTTTGGATTTTGGCCATTCGAATAGGTATGTAGCGGTATCTTGCTGTTTTCATTTTCAATTCCCTAATGACATAATGTTGAACATCTTTTCATGTAGTTATTTGTTATCTGTGTATCTTCTGTGTGCTCAGATTGTCTGCTCATTTATTTAAGATTTCATTTTTTTAGAGCAGTTTTAGGTTCAGAGGTAAGTTGAGGGGAAGGTACAGAGATCCCCCAGTGACCTCCTGGCCCCACACATGCATATCCTCCTCCATTATCAACATCCCCCACCAGAGTGGCACATTGGTTACAAATGATGAAACTACATCATAATTACGCAAAGTCGATAGTTTGCATCGGGGTTCACTCTTGGTTTTGTACCTTCCACGAGTGTGAACAAATATATAGTGACATGGGTCTTCCATTATAATAACAGAGACAGTATTCACATTGCCTTAAAAATTTTCTGTGCTCCACCTATTCATCCCCTGCCAACCCCTAACAACCACTGATCTTTTTGCTGTCTCCATAGTCTTGCCTTTGTAGGCTTTTCAGATTGGCTTCTTTCATTTAGTAATGTGCATTTAAGGTTTCTCTATGTCTTCTCATGGCTTGATAGTTCATGTCTTTTAGTGCTGAATAATATTCCATTGTCTGGATGGCACCATTTATCCGTTAGACTGCTGAAGCACATCTTGATTGCTTCCAAGTTTTGGCAATTATGAATAAAGCTGCTATAAACATCTGTGTGAATGTTTTTGCAGGGACATAAGTTTCAACTCCTTTTGGTAGACATCAGGAAGCAGGACTGCTGGATCATATGGTAAGAATATGTTAAGTTTTGTAAGAAACTGCCAAACTATCTTCCCAAAGTGTTTGTGCCATTTTGCATTCCCACCAGCAATGAATGAAACTTCCTGCTGCTCCACATCGTTGCTAGCATTTGGAGTTGTCACTGTTCTGGATTTTGGCCATTCTAATAGATGTGTAGTGGTATTTTGCTGTTGTTTTAATTTGCATTTCCTGATGACATATGATGTGAGGCATCCTTTCATATGCTTATTTGCCATCTATGTATCTTCTTTGGTGTGGTGTCTGTTAAGATCTTTGAGCCATTTTTGGGGCGCCTGGGTGGCTCAGTCGTTAAGCGTCTGCCTTCGGCTCAGGTCATGATCCCAGGGTCCTGGGTTCGAGCCCCGCATCGGGCTCCCTGCTCTGCGGGAAGCCTACTTCTCCCTCTCCCACTCCGCCTGCTTGTGTTCCCTCTCTCGCTGTGTCTCTCTCTGTCAAATAAATAAATAAAATCTTTTTTTAAAAAAAATCTTTGAATCATCTTTAATCAAGATTATTTTTTCTTATAATTTTAAGATTTCTTTGTATATTTTGCATAACAACTCTTTATCAAATGTGACTTTTGAAAATATTCTCTCCTAGTCTGTGGCATGTTGTTTCATTCTCTCGAGATTGTCTTTTACAGAGCAGAATTTTAAAATTTTTGTGAAGCCCAGTGTATCAGTTCTTTCTTTCCTGGACAGTGCCTTTGGTGTGGTATGTCATTGCTACACCTAAGGTCACCTAAGTGTGACCTATGATCTTCTAGGAGTTTTATACTGTGGCATTTTACATTTGGGTCTGTGAGCCATGCTAAGTTCATTTTCGTGAAGGATCCAGGTCCACGTCCAAATTCTTTTTCTTTTTTTTTTGGCACGTGATTGTCCAGTTGTTCCAGCACTGTTTGTTGAAAAGACTGTCTTTTCTCCATAACATGTGCCTTATGATATAACTTGGAAGTAAGTTTGTGAAAAATCAGGATATATGTGTTGTTTGTTAAATTAACTGTTTTAAGCCCTTTTGACACCTCACTAGTTTTGTACTGTTTTACCTCTTATTTCCAAAACTCTTTTTATGGTGTATCCTGTTAGAGGGGACAAACATGTCATAGAAAGCAGTTGTGCACTCTTTCAAATATAGTTGATAAATTCAATAATCTTATATATTGAGCTTCGTGTTTATAGTACAGTAAGTGGTCTAGCAAAATTGTCCATGTTTCTTTGTTTATTGATAAACGCATTGTATAGAAACTATTTCCCCTAAATATTTATGGACCAAACAATTATGATATATCCTATTAAATTTGTGTGAATAAAACATTTTGAATCTAAAAAAACCAAAAAAAGATCTTTGTTCCTTTGTCAAAGATCAGTTGGCTATAGTTATGTCTGCTTCTGGGCTCTTTATTCTATTCCATTGATCTACTTGTCTCTTTTTTTGCCTATATGACACTGTCTCGATTACCTACCGTTATAGTAAGTATTAAAGTCAGGTAGCACCAGGCCTCCAACTTTGTTCTTCTTCAGTATTGTGTTGGCTATTCGGGGTCTTTTCCTCCCTGTATGAGCTTTAGATCAGTTTAGTCAATATCCACAAAATACCTTGCTGGGATTTTGATTGGGATTGCATGGAATCTATAGATCAAGTTGGGAAGGAGTGACGTCTTGATAATATTGAGTCTTCTTCATAAATATGGAATGTCTTCATTTATTTAGTTCTTTGATTTCTTTCATCAGTGTTTGTAGTTTCCCTCATATAGATCTTATATTTATTTTGTTAAATACATACCTAAGTATTTCATTTTTTGGTGCTAATTTAAATGTATTTTGTTTTTAATATCAGATGCAGATCTACATAAGGCAACATTCTCTAATAAAAAATAATAAGTAGATAAGAAACTCAGACTCAGGTAGATTCAAATAAGACTTGAAATGAGCTTTATTCCATGTTTGGTTCTTTGTATCCTTCAGCCTCAAGAGTAGCTTTCTTTTTTTCAAGCTCAGTGTTTATCCATCAGGTCCACAGTAAATAAAATAAGTGTAATCAAAATAATTTACCACTTGCCATTCACTAATGTTGCCTGTTTGAATAGGGGTTTTCATATTACATGTTTCTATTTCCCTAGGAATTCTGTCCTTACCATAAGCCATATCTTTCTTACTCACTTCTGTATCAAGCATGAGGTAAGCAAATTGACATTTCTAATATAATGAAAGATCGAGAAATATATGCAATTTACCAGAGTTCGGAGTCACAGCTATTAAATGCTATATTGCTAGGTTGTTTATTGTTAATGTATTTACACTATCTCTTGGGCATACATAAAATAGAGAATGAGGATGAAAGATAGTGTATATGTGAATAACCAAATATAGAGACAGAGTAGAATTTTTACAGATCAAGATTGCCTTTTCCCCTTAGCCCTCCACAGCAGATGGAGTTCCTATAGAGAGGGCAGTTTTTATTTTTCATCTTATCTTAAATGTCTAATTCTTTATCTCTTGATAGAGATGGGTTTGGCATTAAGAGTAATAACAATATTTTTTCTAGCATCCAATATCCTTTCTCATCAATTATCTCAGTAAAGTTTACTTTGCAGTTGTATTCCCTTCACTCTCTACATATCACTGGCAGTCTCTAATCTGGACCTTGGTTCAAAGCTGGAAAGAAATCTACTCATGAAAACCTTTTCTCTATAATATGTAACATGTGGATTTCTTGGCTTATACAGAAACTTCAAGAAGGCATGATTCTTTAGTAATATACCATAGAGAATATGTTCCTTAAAGCATACTTTAAGATAAAAATAATTTAATTATGTAATTATGGGTGGAGAAAGAGCTCAATGTGGTTAGCATGGATCCAACTGTAATAATATGATTTTCACGGAATTGGCATAGTTTACCAACTGAGACCACAAATATTGGATTGCTCATCATAGGTGGGCTTTCTGTAAGATTTTAATCATGAATATCCAATGACTGCATCAAATATCAATTAAGTTTGAAATCAAACATGGCTGTGCTTCCCCATAGTAAGTACAGTTTAAAGGGAGATCATGTTTGATTCATGGTAAATCTCTGGCAAAATTCTAAAGCTACTTGCTGGCCCATTTTTCATCTTTGGTAGTTGGAAATGTATTTTGCCAATGTGAGAAGTTACTCAATCTCATTGGTTTGGGGATTTGATCCAAATCCAGAAGACATTTAGTTTTTTATATTGTTTACACTTAGCAAAGCACAATATTCAGTTTCTACAAAAAAAATATATGGACTTAGAACGCCCGCTCAACAAACAAACACATAAATACTTGAAAGATTTGTGTAATCAAGAAAGAAAGAAAAGAGCCTGTAAAACTTTTTGGTGTATGAAGTATATGTAACTTTAAAATTCAAAGGTTTGGTTTCCCTTAATTATATGCCTACATTACTTAAAAAATCACAGGGAAAAAATATATTGGGAAAATAAGTTTGAGATTTTATTTCAACTACATTATTTATAAAATAATTCATGAAGACTTATGACTTCAAAACATACAGCAATGCCATCCTTTTCTAATTCATGTAAAACAAATGGCAATGTTTTAAGCATGTCTGTCTTTCATAATATTATGCATGTTTTCCCTCCCCATAAAACTTCAACTCATGTAGAACAGTGTTTTTAACTAATGAAATTGCAGTCATCTAAACAAATTGAGACAACTACAAAGTAAAAACTATAAACTATAAACTAACTGAATGGATAAATTGTTTTCACTTGACATTATTTCACTAGGCTTACACTGCTCAAGCCTGTGTTTGTAAGGAAGGAGAATTTAATGAAGAAATTCTTTCTTCTTGCTCAAAGATATACAGTTGGAAAGTAGCTAAGGAATAATCCGCCATCTGATTTGAAGCAGTCAGAGCTGCTTTGAAAATTATCAATCTTTTTAGTGAAAAGCAGTGCCTTTGAGTATTTACCTCTTTTTTTTGGTTGTCGTTTGTAAAATACCAACACGCCATTTTTATGGTTAATAAAATAGAATTAATAATAATAGCACCAGGTCTAATGTGAACCACAGCAGGAGCATACAGGGCAATAACCCTTCTTTTTTGTACACTTATGTTGTTCAATCCCATCTCAGTAAATATGCCTTATTGAAACTTCACCTCCTTTTAAATATTGCTTTCTACAGTTCATTTCCAGAGAGTTATACACACTTTTTCTAATGAATAGAAAAAATAGGAGTATAACTTTTTTCCATCCCTATCTTTTCATTTGCTTTGGAAGATTCCTCTTGTGACCCAATATGCTAAAGTAGCTTTTAATGCTGATCTGCTTAAAATCTAAATACTTTAAAGCTTGAGTGATATTTAAAATAAATAATTTTGTGAATTTCTTAGATAGTGGAGAAAAATGAGGTGAAGGATTAGCATTCCAAATTTATATCAAACTGCCAATGAAAACCACAAGGCCTTCTCAAAACTCTCCCTCCTTCTCCATGATAAAGGTAAGATTGCTGACCTGTTAGTTCAGTTCTGTTTTTACTTTTGGCATTGTCTTAATTGATAAATTGCAAAACAGTGTTGTCATGCAAGACTTCCAGGAGTACATCTGTTTCTAATGTATGGTACGTAATTTAATGACGAGACACTTCAGTAGTCTACCCACTGCAAATCTCAGTTGTTAAATATGTCTGGAGCAAGACATCTTTAAATAGTAGGCACTTTTTTGGTACATTAATTTTTTCACACTCAGAAGCAGAAAATGTAATTCTAACTGTCTACTTTGTGTAAAGCTCTGTTTACTTTAAAATGCTTTTTACAGCCTAAATGTCTTGTTCAAACTGATTAACTATAGTGGGATTTAAAACTTTTCTAAAACCTATTTATTATGGTTAATGTTTTTAGAATTTTTTTCTTTCCCTTCAGACCATGGTTTAGGAAATCTAATTGGCAATAAAACGCAGGGCTCTCAAGGCAAATCTTGAAAAAGATAAACCGACAGTATTCCAGAAGACACTGAAATTTAAAATGTAAGCCACAACTTGGTGTAGAGCTAGAAGTATAATCATAGAATGTAAACACTCCTTCTCTAAGAGATTAGGAATGGAGAGCCAAAGTCGGAACAACCATCCTCAGACCACAGTGCCCCAGTGGTTACCAAACAGAATCTTCATTTATGATTCAACCAGGCTAACCACATGCTTGCTAAGTAGCTTGGTTTCCAACAAATCTTTTACAGTGCGCAAGATCTAATTATGTGTGGTTAAATGTGGTTATCCTGTTTAGAACTTGTCTGACCAGTATTTCAAAGAGATAACAAATGTTGATGATAATCCCATGTCTTACCAGGAGGGTAAGGAAAACTTACCTCACTAAAGAAACACTAGTAGAAGAACTTTTATTAAAATTGTACTATTAACAGACTCCATTTTCAGTTATGGAGTGATGGTACCTTGAAACAATCAACCTTTCATTTAGAATATCTTCATTTAGAATGCCAAATAACTCCTGCAGTTTAGTTTAATACTATCTTATTTGGAGTCAAAAAAAATTATTTCTCGGGGCGCCTGGGTGGCTCAGTTGGTTGAGTGTCTGCCTTCGGCTCAGGTCATGAGCCTGATTCTCCCTCTCCCTCTGCCCCTCCACTCTGCTTGTGCTCTCTCTTTCTCTTTCTCTCTTGCTCTCTCGCTCTATTTCAAATAAATAAATAAAATCTTAAAAAAATTATTTCCCAGTGAGATCTTATTCTCTTTACAATAGGTAATCATGGGATACATAGGGACATTCCAGCATAATGTGATGTGAAGAGTTTGAAAAGAACTTTAAAATTAATGACTTTTTATAATTGTGACATAATCTTACAAGGGAAGTTTTAGAACTTCTAATCCTTGAGTTATTGAAGCCTATCACAATCAGAGGTTTCTCAAGAAAAGTTATGGAGATGACAGATGAAATTACTTTAAAAATTCATTTTGTAGTTCTAATTATTTCTCTCATTCAGTCTCTAACTCTTGTTTTGAAGGGCATTGGAAAGATATTCCCCATATATTGTTGCTTCCCAAATACTTGGAATAATTTTTCCCCAGCCAGATCTCCCCCGACAACTTAATATCACCTTATCTCCTCTCCCTGACTCCCAACTACTATGTATGCAGAATATACAGACAAAATTTTAATATAAGACTTTTTACCTCAGAAACTTAATTTTGCTAGGAAAAGGCATAACACATTTTTCAATGAAATTTAGATTATTTTTCAAAGTATCTTCTTATTTGGATAGCTGCTATAAAAGTAACTACATGTAAAGGAATTTGGATTGACTATTTTTACTTTAAAACTCAATCCAACAGATTAATTGTTGATTATCTATTATGTGTGGGGCACTTTCATAGGTTTTAGGATACATATGCAAAGAAAACAGACCAAGAAGAATTTCTTGCCATATTTTAGTGGGGAGACAGAAACCAAACAATAAACATAATAAGAAACTGTAGAATAAGCAAGAAAATGATAAGCACTATGTACCAAAAAGAAGAAGGAAGAAGAGGAGGAGGAGGGAAAGAAAGGAGGAGGAGAAAGAAGGAAGAAAGAAGAAGGAAGGAAGGAATGAACAAAGGAAGGAAGGAAGGAAGGAAGGAAGGAAGGAAGGAAGGAAGGAAG
>NW_023270707.1:424718-639718 GCF_011800145.1 Mirounga leonina
AAGGAAGGAAGGAAGGAAGGAAGGAAGGAAGGAAGGAAGGAAGGAAGGAAGGAAAAGAAAGAAAGAAAAACAGAGAATGGGAAGCCAAGAGTGTAGGTCTGGGAAAGCAGGATGCAGGCTGCGGTATAAAACAGAGGGAACAAGGCAGACTTTATTGAGAAAGCAAAATTTATGAAAAGATTTGAAAGAGATGCTGGAGTTCTCCAAATGATTATGTTTGGGGAAAGACATTTTTCAGGTGGAGGGAAAACCTGAGTAATACACAGAAGAAAGGAGAAGAAAACAACAATGACAGGGAAGTCAGGGGGCTCTGCGGACTGCTGAGAGGACAGGGTGGTTATGGTGGAGCTTGCAGGCATATCAGTGGGGTCATTAAACATATTTAAAAACTCTGACTTTTTCTCTGAATAAAATGGGGAGCAATTGCTGGTTGTAGAGCAGAGGAGGGGTATAATATGACTCACATTTTCAAAAGAGGCTGTTGTGTAGAGAAGAGACTGTTGGCAAACAAGTGTGAAAACAGGGAGCCTAGTGGATGTGGGCTGTCGTGTAATTCAGGTAAGAAATAGTGGTTCAAACCGGAGAGATGGCCATGGAGGTGGTGGGAAGTGGTCATATCCAGGATATACATTAAAGGCAGACCCAACAGAATTTCCTGATGGATTAGATATGGGCTGAAATTCCTGCAAGGATTTTGAATTGAACAACTAGAATATAGTTGGCATCAACTGAGTTGAGTTGGAGAAGGCTGTGGGTGGGTGCAGTCTAGAAGGCACAGATAATGGGAGCTCATGCTTGAACGTACTAAATTTGAGATAATCTATTTGACATCCTAGAATGAATTTGAGGTAAACAGCTGGATAATGTGTCCTGGAGTTTTGTACAGATATTGGGCTAAATTTGGGTGCCATCAGCATGTAGATGGTATTTAGATCATGTACTTGGATGAGATCTTTAAGTGAGAGAGCGTAAGGAAAGAATAAGATCATGAAGGATTAAGCCCAAGGGCACAGCAATGAGAAGCCAGCAGAGACTGGAAAAAGTAAGGTGGGAGGAAAAGTAAAGTGTATGGTGACTTAGAGTCCAAATGAGGCAAGCCCAATGAGGAAGATGGACAATCAACACTGGCAAATGGTACTGTGAGGTCAAGTAACACGAGACCTCAAAAACTGACCATCAGTCTAGCAGTGTAGAGGTTATGGGTAAGCTCAACATATCACTTTTTGGCAGAGTATGGGAGCAAAAGCCCAACTTGAGTAGATTTAAGAAACTATGAAAAAATGGAAATTGGAGCCAGCACATAGAAACCTGTCTTCCAAAGAGTTTTACTATAGAGTGGTAGCTGGCGGGGGACATATGGTTAAGAGAAATTCTGCTTACAATGAGAGGAATAATAGCACAACAAGTTAGGAAGAGAAGAAAAATATTAAAATAGGAGAAAAAAAGAGAGAATTGATGGAGAAGTGTCTCTGAGTAGACACAGGTGGTTGGTATGTAATCCACAAGTTGAGGGACGGTATCTAGATAGAAACATGGGCGAAATGGGGTGCCTGGGTGGCTCAGTCATTAAGCGTCTGCCTTCGGCTTGGGTCATGATCCCAGGGTCCTAGGATTGAGCTCCGCGTCAGGCTCCCTGCTCCATGGGAAGCTGCTTCTCCCTCTCCCACTCCCCCTGCTTGTGTTCCCTCTCTTGCTGTTGCTCTCTGTCAAATCAATAAATAAAATCTTAAAAAGAAAGAAAGAAAGAAACATGGGAGGAAAAGCATACAGATGTAGGCTCTGGTAGGTGGGGCATATGGTGGTGGTTGCTAACAGAAATTCTCTTCAGATTGCTTTCAATGTGGAGAATGAGCACAGGAAAGGAGGTTTTTTGTTTTTTTTTTTTAAGATTTATTTATTTATTTATTTATTTATTTATTTATTTATTTATTTGAGACAGAGAGAATGAGATACAGAGAGCATGAGAGGGAGGAGGGTCAGAGGGAGAAGCAGACCCCCCGCCGAGCAGGGAGCCCGATGTGGGACTCGATCCCGGGACTCTAGGATCATGACCTGAGCCGAAGGCAGTCGCTTAACCAACTGAGCTACCCAGGCGCCCCAGGAAAGGAGGTTTTAACACAAGAGGATAAAGTATTAAACAGTTTTTGTAGAAACTAGAAGAATGAATGAAATTGAGGTGTGTCTTACGACTGCCTAACAACTTGCTTTGAACATTATTGAAAAAGTTACCACTAGCTTAAGAAAATCTATTCTCAAGATCAGACAGCTGTAGGAAGCCTGACACTACTATAGCATTACAGTCTGCATCCTACTTATTTCTATTTTATTATAGAACATTTCAAATATACAAAGTAGAGGAAATAGTATAATAAATGCTTATGTATCCATCATCCAGTTATAATAATTATCAACCTGAGGTCAATCATCAGTCATTAGTTAACTATACTTTCTCCTTCTCCTTGAGTATTTTAAAACCACACATATATACTTATATGTGTATATAAAATACTTCATGCTCTATATCATTTTATTTAATCTGTAAACATTTCAGAATATATCTCTAGATGTCAGGCACTTGTTTTAATAAACATGTCATTATCACACCTAAAATATAAAAACATAATTCTTTATCATTGAATATCACTCATTGTTTATATTCCCCCAATTTGTTTGCTTGAATTGGAATCCAAATAAGATCATAACTTTGCAATCGGATGATTTGTTTTTCAAATATCTTCAAGTATATGGTTTTCCATCCATCTAGTTACATCTCTTCACAATTTTTTTTTTGGTTATTATCATTTAAGAAACTGGATCATTCTTATAGAGTTTGCCACACTTTGGATTTTACTAATTGCATAACCACAGTGTATTTAATATGTTCTTCTGCCCCTTTTATTTTTTATGAAATGATAGTTAGATCTAGTGGTCTGATCATATTTAGGTTTGATTATTTGGGTAATTTGTTTTTATATATGGTATTATATAATCAAATCAGGAGTTAGATAATATCAATTGTCTTTCTCTGTTATGGTTTCAGCTATCTAAGATAATTGCCTAGATCCCTTAATTTAATAGGACATACAAAATCTTGACATTCTATCATTCCTTCATTTATTAACTGAAATAATCCCATATAGGAAAATGTCACCTTGCAAAGTAATTTCTCACCCTGAAGTATAGTTCATATAGAAAAGATTAGAAAAAAAAAATCTTGATTATTTTCCATTATATGGAAATTTTCAAAATAACCAGTTGGCTGCCTAGCATCTTCATAGATCACCTGCCAATGTTTATTTGAGTATTGTTGTAAACTCATGGATATAAACAAATCTGATGCATTTCAATCCATTGCATTACTTTAATGATTCCCAAATTTCTCCTCTTTGGCTAGAGTCAGGTGATACTAACTTGCCTCAGTCTTTTTGACCTACATCTTTACTGAATTCTTTCAAGCACTGAAAGAGTAATTTCCCAAAATTTTGTTCAATTCACTATGTAATAGTTACAAATATACACACTTTTAACTTTAGTCTGCACAGTTAACACTTTTCTATTACTTTCTCTAGTCTAGAACAAACTATGGCCAGTGGGCTGACTGCCTGGTTTTATAAATACAGTTTTATTGGCGCACAGCCAAGCTCATTCATTTATGTATTGTCTGTGACTGCAAAGCAGGATAATTGCATCAAAAACCAACTGTATGGTCAACCAGCCTTATATGTTTAGTATTTGGCCTTTCACAGAAAAGTTTGTCAATCCATGGTCTAGATAATCCACATAATAAATCATGCCTTTATTTTAGTGTGCCAGTTTCTGTGATGTATACGCCCCCCACCATGCAAATTCCCAGCCACCAAGGTGTTATCACTGAAAGCAGAGTTGGGAAGAAATTTTGCATTAACACACCATTGTACATGGTGAGTTATTATACATATATGTGATTCCAATTATGTATATATATCTATATATATGTACACCAATCATACAGACATGATTTGGAATAAATAACTTGAAGAACATATATAAGAGCAAAACGTAGTGAAATAGGAATTGATGAATTTCAAGTATATATGCCTTTTGTTTTCAGAACTAGTTAGTTATATGTTTATATAATTTAATTTTTAATAATGGCTTTAACAAACTGCTCAAAAGAGTACTGAGAATTTAACGATCAGCCCTCACAAACTGGTATAATCTGACTCCAATTCACCACCTCTTATATATATCCCACCACCCATCTCTGTAGTCGAAGCCTATGAATTTTGATTTTGAGCCCCAGGTAGAGACACGTCCACCACCCCATTGGTAGTATAGTATACTGACTGGCAAGCATATTGTATATAGCATATATATATATGTATATATATATATACACACATATATATATAGTATATAGTACAATATAGTCTCAAACATTAAACCTTACAGAGAAAGATTTAAAAACCCAAATATGTTAGTACGATTACATTTTAAAATTATAAATATCACCGTAAAGTTGCTTACTGTAGAACAACTGGACTACACTTAATGGTTCTTTGGGACTTAAGAAGACTTGTTTGAAAGGAGGTCTTGATGAATTTAAGAAAAACCAGTATGTATTTCAATTTCAAAATGCTGTTTTTCACCAGCTGGTTACTATATGCACTTCACCATAGGTCTAATCATAAGTGGTGTCCTAGGGTCAGAGTGGAGGTCACAGGGCCTTAAGTGTGATATTCCCACCTTCTACCCAAATGACAAACATTAATGATTTCTCAAACAACTTATACCTTCAGAGGTTGGTCACCGCTTTTCTATCCTTTTCAATATAGTGCTCCAGGCAAATCGTTAGTATTTTATTATAACTGAATCTGAGATTAAGCCCTCAGGCCATCTCTCATGTACTATCTCACAAACTTCTACATATACAATTTTTTCTTGTTTTCAATATATTCTTCAGTTTCTAAAGAATAACTCCCAGAATAACTCTGGAAAAATCTTAAGCTTTTCTTGATAGAAATAGACTAATGCTCAGAGTTCACGAATTTCAAATATCAGGCAGGTATAGATTGTGAGAACAAACAGCCTGTGCACCTAGTATTATGAAAATGCAGAGTATAATTGGAGTTTGCAAGGTGAAATGTCATTCAAGTTTATCATAGGCTTGACTTGTGGTAGGCATCCTTGAGTCTACCCAAATACTCTTCTACTTGTTAAGTCTATTAGACCAAAGATTTGGGCTGAAAGAGAGAATGAGAGGGTTCATATCCTGGCTAGATTGTGAGTAATATTCATCAAGACAAAATGGGAGGAACCTTTCCACATTATGGCCTGTGATCTAGGAAAATCAAGGGGCAGCACCTTCATTCTGAAGACCTGACAAAGTAGTTTTCTTTGATCAAAAAATGAACCAGACACTAAAATATAGTCATGGAAGAACTTAAGGCAGGGAGATGCTCAAATCCTACCAGAGTCTGGCATTCAGTTCAGCACCTGAAAAGAAATTATTCAAATACAAAGGAATTACCATGTGAATGGTGTTTCTGCACAATTTCTGCATATGCTGCCTTGCATTTTTATCAAGACGACAAACATACACCAGCGTGAGAAAGCAGGTGCCTTTTTCCCCCGTATCTTTTGAACATCAGTATTTCCCAGCAGTTAACTGCATGTGATAATGGCCAGAGCAAAGAAACGTTTTGATTTGGATCCAAACTCTTCACCCAGAAGCAGCTTTTTGTTGTATATTTTAAGCTTGGAGCTTTTGATCCAGATTTCATTATATGGCAGATCATTTAAATAAGAAGGCAAGGAGGCTGATTGAGGGGGGAGCTTCGTAAGATGTTGGGGTCTCAAAGAATATTTCAGCTCAGAGGGATTTCTATTTGGGAGCCAAATTCAGATCCCACCTACTGAGTTAAAGCAATTAATTATTAACCACAGACATATTAAAATTACAAGATACCGGGTTGACAGCACATTGCAACGAGCCTTCAAATTGTGATTTCCCAGCTTAATGATGATGATGAGATAGGACTGAATGGCAAATTTCTATTGCTTTCAGCTGAAAATGTGAAAGTGCTGCAGCCTGATCACTTGTTACAGAGAACCGTTATTCATTCAGCAGCCCTCCTTGCAGAAATAAACCAGGGTCTGGTGTGGTGGCAGCTGAGATGTTAATTCACAAGACAGCAAGCAGAGAGAAGCTGCTAAGTGGCACAGTGGGTTAATGACGCACTACACTGCTTCACCATGGGAGACATATGGGTTGCATTCTGGCATTGTTCACAAGTGGAAATTGGTTTACCACTCTTAGCTTGGTCCCTAGTGGACAGTTGTCCGTGTCCTAGACCTCCTCAGATGTTGTCCTAATTTTCTGCACAGGAGAGGCTCAAGGCTGGAGGAGGAGGAAGTTCACTTACAAGAGTACAATTGGCTTGGCAGAATCAAAGGAGGAAATGGGCCCAATATTCTCCCTCTTTTAATCCCGATCCCTGCCAGTATCTCATTTTCACCACCATGAAAATCCACTCAGGGCAGCAGAAGAAAGAAAGGCAATAAACAAGGCCAATTTCCTTTCCGATAAAACTACATCCCCAAAGAGCTAAGAGGGTTTAGTATTCATTTATCAAAAAGGGGATATTTGTTTGCCACGGGCCTTGCCCTCAGTTGGAGGGTCATGGGACTAAAAGCTTAAGATAAGAGAGGAAGAGTTTAGTCAAAAACGTATGCATTTGCTGGAATAATTGTACAAGATACGACTTGTGCAACTCTTCTCATTATAATCCTCCTGATCTTAGTATCAAAAGAACATGTACAATAATATGTATAGTTTTCTAATGTATTTTTGTTTTTTAGAAGATAACATTTCTCACCTTAAGTAGAAGCCTTTTCTTTAAGAGAAAGATATTGACTTAATTTACTCTTCCATGGGAAAAGAAAATCACCAGGAATAAAAATGTTCAAACTGCAACTAAAATAAAATGATGAGAGAAAAAGAAGTTTAATAAAAACTTTAATACATAAGAGGGGCGCCTGGGTGGCTCAGTTGGTTGAGCGACTGCCTTCGGCTCAGGTCACGATCCTGGAGTCCCGGGATCGAGTTCCGCATCGGGCTCCCTGCTTTGTGGGGAGTCTGCCTCTCCCTCTGACCCTCCCCCTTCTCATGTGCTCTCTCTCTCTCAAATAAATAAATAAAATCTTTAAAAAAAAAAAAACTTTAATACATAAGAAACTCAAGGAAACAGGAATTACAGAAGGAGATGATACTATTTTTTTTTCTAATGTAAAATAACAAAAAACTATGGTAACAAGAACTGAAGCATTGAGAAGAATGAAATGAAACACACAAAAAAAGTAGGGAGAACTATCTATGACAAAAAGGAAGATTTAACTTTTGATGTCTATAAAAGACTTTTTAAGACTGACCAAAAAATGAAAAAAATACTGAAATGGGCTTTGTAAATTTCAGACTGTTCAGATATTTTAAACCTCCACAATCCTTGTTTTCTGGGATTATTTAACATACTCTTCTCATCAATTCTGCCTTCAACCAATCATGCCTCCTCAATCTTATTTTATTTATTTATTTGTTTACTTTTAACTGGTTTGGGGGATGGTTCATTGATTCAGTATTTAAAGAATATACTCAGGGCGCCTGAGTGGAGCAATCGGTTAAGCATCCGACTCTTGATTTCGGCTCAGGTCATGATCTCAGTATCCTGGGATCAAGCCCCACACTGGGCTCCATGCTCAGTGCTGAGTCTGCTTGTCCTCCCTCCCCCCCTCCCCGAATTTACACTTTCTCTGTCTTTCTCCCTGTCTCTCAGTCTCTCTCTCTAAAATAAATAAAAATCTTTAAAAAAATAAAGAATATACTCAGTAGGCAAACACTTCAGACGGGAGAATCAAAAGATGAGAGATTTATAAACATTTATAAAGTAGAAAATGGAAGAAATTTTCAAATGCAAAATTATTGGTTTGAACAAATCACTTTTTCCAGCAGTCGTGATCCCAAAAGGTAGCAGATGTGTCCAGTCCACATTTTCTTTCCCTAGAACCTGGGCTTATCCTCTCTAAAAACAGAGTCAGCTTCCTGAAGCAAATCACCTATTACTCACTTCCAGCCAGACCCATTCATGGCCAGTGTGTCCCAGCTTCCCACTCTCATTTCTCCACCAATGGGGAGTTTTCAAAATTCTGTTCTCACATCAGTCTTACTCCCCTTTTGGGTTGCCTCCCTCCCTCAAATCAAACCCATTTTAATTCCCTTCCTGGAAAGTCTTCACCAACACTTTTGGTCCACAGAGTCTCTTCTTCCTATAACACTTAATTCACAAGGTATTCTAAAACAGCTAAAATCCTGCTTCGGAATTTCCTGCTTGGCTTTATATAGTTATGAATTATTTGTGTGTCTTTGTCAAGTCTCCTCAAGTAAACTTTATGATTAAGAAAAAGATGTTGTATGCATAAAGTAGATTTTCCATAAACATTTTAAGATTAGATTTCTCTTTTGGTTTTACATATTTATTCTGATATACCACAAAACCTAGCACACTGCCTTGCTTAATAAATATGTGTGAATGAATGCTTACCATAAAATAATTGCAACTTCTTTTTCTGTTAATAGAGATCACCTTCCCCAATTCTAATAAGATATTTAAAACCTTCATAAAATTTAAATGAAACACAGCAGAAGCATTTAATTTTCTTCTATGAATCTGATAGTGTCAGATTTTAAAAGTAATGAGACTGCACTTTGATTTTTAAATACTCCATTTAATACTTAGAAAATTATGATATAATTCAAGAGCAATTTTGGATTCTTTCAAAATAAATTATGACAAATTTGAAATTCTTTAAAACCCTTCAAGAGCTTTCCTACACACAGTATAAGATAAGAGCAGCTTTTATTGAATTTTAGGCAAAGTCGAACGTCCAATTAGGAATATTTATGCATCAAGTATTTGGATAGGCAATATGGCCTAAATATATCCCAAATTTAGACTATCTGAAACACTGAGATATTAAGAACCTGTAGTTCCGTATTGGTGGGACTTTGGTCCATCTGCATTCTGCTGATACACACATTTTAATAAGAATGCAGTCATTATTAGGGCAATCACTTACAGAAGGATAATTCTACTGGAACAAAAGAATACTTGAAGAACTATATATACATCCTCTTTCTGTGTTTTTGTCTCTACTAATATTGAAAAACTGAATGGAAGCAGGCAAATTACTACGTGCCTCCTCAATTCCTCTTACCTGGTTTAGAACCATTCAGTCTTTTGGGGGCACTGGAGTGGCTCAGTCAGTTAAGCGTCTGCCTTTGACTCAAGTCTTGATCTCAGGGTCCTGGGATGGAGCCCCATATCGGGCTCCCTGCTGGATGGGAAGCCTGCTTCTCCCTCTCCCTCTGCCCCCACCCCCACCCCCCACTGCTTGTGCACGGGTGCTCTCTCTCTCTCAAATAGATAAATAAAATCTTTAAAAAAAAAAAACAAACTTTCAGTCTTTTTCATCTAAAATACAGGAGCCTCATCTTTTCATAAGATGCACAGATTCTGAGGGAGATAGAGTGCTATCCCTGCCTGTCTCAAAGTTTTGACTTTCCTTCAATGCCCAATCTTACAAAGTTCAACTTTGTATTTCCCCTCATGAAATAAGAAAGAGAGAAAGAGAAGCAATGATACACAGAGAGAGAGAGACAGAGAAGAAGGAAGGAGGGAAGGAAGGAGGGAAGGGAGGGAAGGAGGGAAAAAGAGAAAAAGAGAGGGGGGCAGGGAGGAATGGAGGAAGGAGCAGAAATAACAGAAGGAAGAAAGGAAGAAACTGAAGGGAAAGGCATGACTACTAGTGACTACACATTCTGGGACATGTGTCCACAAGCACAGCACCATCTCTGGGGACAGTAGACAGTAGACTGGGACCGCATAATTCTGTCTATGGGGAAGCACATGGTCTGGATGGATCTCTGCAAGAATGTTGTCATAAACAAAAACAGCAATGACAACAATGAAGTGGGCTATAAAACTCCTGCAAAACAAAGAAAAATAAATATTATCTGAAATGATTTCCTACAGCCAAGATTACCAACCAGTGTGGCACATTCTGGATGCTGCAAACAAATGACAAGTGGCTGAGATTTATTCTTCCCAGCTGTCGAGGTAACCAGGCAGAGCCTGAGGTTGGCGGAGCCCCTGCCGCAACCTCATCAGTTTAACCTGATGTGCCTTCAAAGTGGCCCTTTTCTACATTGGTTAAGAACGATGCCAGGAGGAAAAAAAAAAAAGAAAATTATTTACTATCCTCAGCAGTATCCAAGTTGACATGAAAAAGGAAGAGAAAGTTGGTTAATAATGTCTACACTTGTTTATATTATCCTGAATTCAAATATGAGGCTTCTGGATCATGACTTGCAGTAATAACTGCATCAGTTCCCTAAACCCCAGTTTTTTTCCCCTTTCTGGGGTAGAATGATGAAAGCCATTTGAACAGGCTGACGTGTTTGGGCGTCATGCAACAGAGAGGAGCCCTGAAATGAGGGATTAGGGAGTTAATATGAAATTCATCGTGGCTGAATTCCAACTTCAAAATGGAAAGTTAGAGACATAAGTGTGGTCAAATCCTGCAAATGCTTATATGGTAGGTAAGAAATTTGTATTTCATTCCTTATAGCAAAAATGGTGTTTATTTTGTTGTTCATTGAAATATTTTAAGTAGAAGGGTAATCGGTGAGAAATTTTCATTTCAGTCCTTCTCTGGTTCATGTCCAAGCTCTACCACTTGACCTTGGGCATGATATAAATTTCCTCTATGTCTCAGTTTCTTAATCTATAGAATAGAATAACAATTCTTAATAACATTGTGGTGAGGATTAAATGAAAAATGTTTCAAAAATGCCCGAGACATAATAAATACTCGACAAATTGCTATTATTATTATTACTATGGGATTTTAAACAAAGAAATGGCATGATGGAATATTAGAAAGCTCTTTCTGATCGCATTGGGAGGTGGATTCAGAGGATTGTAAAACTGGACATGAAAACAACAGTAAAGAAGCTGCTACATGATAACCCAGGGAAGAGATGAAGATTTCCTGAAACAGAGCATTTGCAAGGCAGGAGGAAACAGACATGTTCAAGCTATATTTAGGGCAAAGAATCAACAGAATAAATAAATAATAAGAATTGAGTAGTCATACCCTGTGCTGCATTGAAAAAGTATAATTAACTAAACATATGATAATAATTTTCATTGTTTCTGATGTATCTCTTTCTCCATTAGACCCATTAGGTGTCTTTTATTTATTTATTTTTCCCTATTATATTGCCAATGCCTAACAAGGCATGAAAATAGCAGACACTTTCTAAATATGTTGAGTACTGTTTTGTGTGGTAAGATGATTAGTTCGGGGCATTTAAGTGTGAGTTGATTTTGAAGGCAAGATGGTGGTCTGGAGAGCAGATTTATATGAAATTTAAGCTGTTGGAGTGGGTGTGGTTACCAAGGAGATGATTTGCAGTGAGAACAGAGCAGAGTTGGGGACAGAATCCTGACGAAGACGAACACGTAAAGGAAAAAGAGCCTTGCAAGTATTCTAAGAAAGAATGTCCAGAGAATTGGAAGCAGCACAAGAAAATCTGTAGTGTCAAAAAAAAAAAGTAGAAAACGGTATTTTAGGAAGGCACAGGAATACCAAATGTTCTTTTGAGCAATTTAACAGTAGCAAAATATTACTAAGAGGTCAAATATAATAAATAATGAGATATTGGCTAAAGAAGTTCACTTGAAGTAGCTTGAGGTAGAAGCTGGATTAGGGCTGTTGAGGGACAACAGAATTTAAGTAGTGATTAAATTGAATTTTTCAAAAGTAATTAAGCTATTAAGAAACATGTAGAAATAGGTAAATAGGGAAAGAAATACTGTGCTGTACAGAGATGTTTAAACTGCCTCTATGTTGTTGACAGGGTAATTCGGAGAGTAAGGACACCGAGGAGGTCAGAGTTGGTCTCCTCAGGCTTTTAGTCAGTGAAGGGCTCAGGTCTTTCAGGATAATGTGACAACACAGAACACTCAGATGCACCTTTTATGGAGCTAACTCTGTGTGAGAATTCAATGATATCTCAAAGGATTCACCTGAATGATAATATGCTAAAATAATAATTCTTCCATCTCCAATACACTGGTGATATGGGATCATTCACTACCTTTGTATCCACCAAAATTCTATAAACACATACTTTAGAAATTATATATAATTGGTGACTAAGGCTATATTAACTAAGAAAGGAGAGGTTTTATGCATGTCAAGGGCAAAGTAGGTTTGTATTTTTTTTTTAATTTATATGTTTGCCTTTTAACCATAATTGAAGATATTAGCAGGAGTTGTTTTGTTGAAATAAACAATTCACTAGAATCTTCCTCATCTCTTTCTTTGTGCTTCCATATAACATTACACATAGGCTTTCTTGTCTGAAATTTAAAAAGAATATGTATATAAATTATATAAGTGAACATTATTCTGCACTAATGGGATTTTTTTTTTAAGATTTTATTTATTTATTTGACAGAGAGAGAGCGCACAAGCAGGGTGAGTGGCAGGCAGAGGCAGAGGGAGAAGCAGGCTCCCCGCAGAGCAGGGGGAGCCCGATGCGGGACTCGATCCCAGGACCCTGGGATCATGACCCGAGCTGAAGGCAGTCGCTTAACCAACTGAGCCACCCAGGCGCCCAGGATGTTACTTCCTATGGAAAGAAGACTAAAAAGTAAATATGAAAAATATAAGAATCAAACGCCCTACAGTTGCAAAGCAACAAATTAGTAACAGAATGAAATATGACAGTGTACATCATCGATACACTAACTTCTAAGCTAGAGTGTATCTGGTCACCTTTGTATTTTTCTCTTGGCGCATTACTAATATATAGTCAGTGCTTAATAAATTATTAGAGCAGATGAATTATGGATATTTCAGGTCAAGCCATGATATAAGCAACTGAAAAATTAGAGCAACTGATTATCAAATATTGTATTTTAATAGCAGACATATTTTTAAAGAACTCTAGACCACTGTGGGAAGTCATTCATCAGTAGTGTTCTATCAAAGAGGTAATCAGGTGAAGAGCTAGTCACTCGGTAGTATAGAAATGATCCTTGAATGAAGGAAAGGTAGGAAGTGAGAGTAGATTGCTTGCAAAATTGGTGATAATGAAAGTTCTCACAAATATTCTGAAACAATGCTATTTTAAGTTGTGGGAAATGAAGACCTCTTAAATCTTCTTCTTTGATCTCTACATTGCATATAGGAGAATATATCAGGGACTCAAATATGCCAAGATTTCCAACGTTTTCTTTCCATTACACACAGGGAAGATAGCTTAAAGTAGATGTAGTTAAGATTGTCCTCAATCCGATTTTAAGGAAAGATAAACTATCGATGGTATGAAGTAATTTGTACATATTGCTTGTATTGCTTGTACTGGCTAAACAGAATGTCAGAAATGGTGTTATTTAAAATTATAGCCCTCGTATTACTTTCACTGATGACAGGATTGCCAAAGCCTAAGGTGTTCGCATCCAACTCCGGGCTTGCCCTCACATTCAAAAGGAGTTCTTAGCTGAAAGAGATATTCGACCTTCAAAAATCAGTCTAAGAGGTAGTTAAAGAATTAAGAAAGATGAGTTCACTTATGGTTTATGATATGGCTTTCCTACTCTCTGACCCTGTCTCTTCTAATTATACTCTTTGTAGAAAGACTTGCACTTCTATATATCAGTGGAGTTTTTTAATGCATTTTTTTCCTACCACTAAAGACCACGATTTTCTGTTGCTTTCGCAGATAAAAAGTCACAGATCATTTCTGTTGGATGAACCTCTTTGTTATACCATCTGAAGGATTTTGAAAAAAACAATGTCATATTCATTTAAAGGGAGAAAAAGAAACAACATTACTGATTCAATGTGATAGCTATTTCTAAGGCAGAATTAAAATAGCATAATTTCAGCAATTTACCTTTTTACACTAATACCACAGTTCATTATTTTATACATTGAGGCACTTTAGAACCTCTCATATGCTTTTAATCTATCACTTACTAGTTGGCAATTACTACTTCATCTTCGGTCTTTATGCTCTTAAGAATTTGAACTCATAAAACAACATTGTTCTTATAACAGTGTAAAAACCACAGGAAAAGAAAAATTCCCTGTCTTTATCGAGCCTCACTTGTGAACATTTTTTACATTCATTATACTTATTATACTTTAACATGTTTTAAAATTAAGGTGGATTTGCGTGCTTTTTTGGAAAAGGGGGAGAAGTCAAGAAATCATTCTTCCTGGACTAAATGGTGAAAGTAAATTAAAAGGTTTCAAGGAAATTGAGGCAACTGGCCATGTTGAAAAAGCTAATACCACATGGGGTCCATGCCCAGATGGCATAAAGTAATGCTACACAGGCCAGCCTGGGGAGTCCAAGGGTCCAATTCATGCGAAAAGAACCAAGGGACATGACCAAAAGTGGAAGTGATGTTACTTGTAAAAGCCTTTGGATTGTGATTAAGTGAGGGTTAAGCTAGGAAGAGCCCCTTATGCCACATCAGTGGACAGTTCAAACAAAGCTGATGGGAGGAGAAAGCCCTAAAGTTACAAGACGATACACAGTAAAATAGGTATCTGTGTGTTAAAAAAAAAAAACAAAAACAAAAACAAAAAACCTGTGACAGAGTGAAGAGTACTGAATGCTGAAAATGTTGAGGTAGGAGCATCAGAAATAGTCTTTGTGAAACCCAGCTAGTCATGGTGGAGTTTTTATAAGATATATCTAATGAATGCTGGTTCTCTGCAAAGGGAGTTAAGATTATATAGGCAGAGCTCACTGCTGAGAAGGGCAAATCTGAGCCCTATAATTAACTAATTTGTGTAATATGATTTTTAAAGATCATATTTATTCTTAGTACTATGGAATTTTGCCTAAAAAGTTTGAAAAATTCTACATTCATCCATGCAACAGCCAAGAAGTATTTGTTTATTTTCTCTTTGATTGCCATTACATCAAGTTTTTAAAAATTTAAGGATGAAATGGACATGATCATGTCTTTATTAACATGATAGTAAACAAATAGGAATACAGGTAACTATTACGTTACAGGTATAATCAGTGCCATGAGGAAAAAACAGTCTATTTCACCTAACTTAGAATTATGAACATGCTATCCATTATATGTGACTATATGCCCATTCTCATATGGCAAGTTTTTAAATTTCCTCAATAAATTCTGTGATTCCAAACAATGATACTACTGAACAAGGGCAACACCCTCTTTTTCTGAAGATGTTATGTTTCAAACAATAAATAGTTTGAAGTTTGAGAAACATACTAAAAATCAGGGGAAGAAAAGTAAGAGAATATCTTTTGCCCTTTGTTTCCCTAATAAAAAATAATAATATAAATACTCTTCAAGGCAGTAACAAGAGTGGAAAGCATATGTTGGCAGTTTTTAATTCAGAGGAAGTTTATAGAATATAGTCTTGACTTTATGGTTTATTATCCTTATTTGAAATGAAATATAGAAAGGTCCAACAATAATCAGGCAGCGTGCCATAGAGCCTGTAGCATTTCAAGAACCACAAAGGAAGAATGAATCATTCCCATACACCCTTAAACCACAGTTTCATATCTACCAATGATTTTTATAGCACTTGGGATTTGTTAATAGCTCATTACGATGATTTCAACATTCAAACCTCCCATTTTACAATTGTTGATATTTCACTGCCCCAAAATGATCAGTTAGCCTCGCCAAATCTTGATTCATGTCCTACGACAAAGAATGTCCATCCCCACTAACTTTTTCTGGTTATCATTACTCTTAGTAATTGATTATTACATTAACAGGTCGAGTTTTCATCTTCACCTGCCCTGATTTAGTCAATAACGATATGTAGTTAAGCTGGTGAATTTGGCAAGAAAGTTGTTTTACAACATGGAAAGATCCCAGGGCTGTGTTAAATCACACACAAGACCATGAAGAGCCATGGCTGTCCCCTGTCTGAAATTCAGACAGCTAGGGAAATTGAGACTAAACTCAAGTAGGGCTGCATTTCAAATGAAATGATTGCAAGTCATGCTAATGTCTGGCATCAATTTGAAATTCCTTAAATGTAACCACATGATTTCAGTTTTAAAAAGGGTCTATCACTTTTAATGATCCAAAAGAAACCTTTGATTGAAGTGCCATAGGGCAATTTAGTGGAAGTCTTGCAGCATTACTTTTTGTCTAAAACCAATACTTGGGAAGCAATTAATGATAATCAAATGTGGATGCTATTAATCACCTATACATCAATTTGTTATCAAAATAGTTTTTGTTTTCAATTAGATAGTCACAAGAAAGCCTCAGTAAGAATGGAAAGCCCCAGAAACAAAATGAGATTGAGGCTTAGCCTTCTCATGTGGAAAAAAAGAAAACAAATATATATGCAGATATATGAAATTGGAATTATTTATTATATGCAGTATCTGGGCCACACATTACTTTTAATAATAATATCATCTTGGATTTATATGTTGATAGGTCTCCAGAGAGCCAGAAATTCTCCTTTATATTAAGGAATAAATTACTACCAATATTAGCAATCATGTTTATAGATGAAGATTTTAATGCACAAAAATACATAATTTATCTGAGGTCACACAGTTCATCAGCATTAAAGTCAGGTAAGAATCTAAGTTTGCTGATTTATAATCAAGTATCTGTTCATTTGATTAAGAGTTCTTAACCTGGAGCCAAGAGCTTCAGGGACCTTTGAACATCTTGAAATTAAATGCAAAATGTCATCTATATGTATGTTTTTCTCCCCTGGCGAGAGGATCAGATTATCAAAAGGGGTCATGACATAAAACATATTAAATACTACCTCATTTGACTAACCCATTTCTGTACTAGATTTCTCTAAAAAGGGATCATATTCATTTCCATAATAAATTTAAAGTTCAGCCAAAGTTTCTAACCAGTATGCTAGAGTTGGAATACATTAATGTAGCTTAGTAAATAGCTTTGCAGAGAACAACTCAGATGATGGGGACTTGAATCCCTACTTAACTATCACATGCCTTGACATTTATTCTTAGCACATCACAGAATTCACATAGGAAAATGCTACACTTAAATGGTTAAGTGTATTTTAATTATCACCCTTGATTTGTAACTTTTGGTACGTGATGAAAAATTCATCTTTTGAACTAAAAATGCTCAGAGCAGAAGGCAATATTTTTCCCCATAAATGTATAACATCAGATCAGCTGGTTTTTACTTATGAGAACACAACCAAATTTGCTTTCTCTCCCATTTTACCTTTTGGAAATTTTTCACTCACAGACAAAAAAACTCTAATTCAGAACACAATAAAGTATCAAATTCATTTTATCTAATTTTCAGAGTGGAAATGTCACAGTCTATATTTGCATTTTTAATGCTAAAAAGTAAAAGTTAGAAGCAATTTAAATATTGATTTTCATATGTACATATAGGCAGTTTGGATTTGGTTCTAAGTTGAATACATTTACTGTTGCTCCATTAGAAATAAAAAGGTGCAGACTTCACCCGAAATCTTCACATCCCTTAAAATGGGATGGTACCAATACAGAGTATCCAGACTGAGAGCTTTGATTGAGCCAATTAATTCAATAAAACAGCCTCTTTGACCGTCTCTCCACAGACTTAGTAAAATCTTTAGGTTCATTTTGAATAGTGTGAGACCCTTGCCATGTTATTCAAGGCAAGAAAGTCACCAGCCCTCAGTCGTACCTGATCTGGCCTAGGAACCACATTTCAAGCCTTTCAAGGACTTCTCAGGCTTAGATAAAATCTCAGCACCAACTGATTTACAAGTGAACAGCCTAGAACCCACAGGGTCCCCACGTTAGCTTGTGTGTCAGAGATCTCTATTATGTTTCTTCTCAAGATATGGGAAGTGTTTTGATGGCCATCATAATGAGGCTTGTCCAGGTTCCCAGGGGAGGGGCAAAGTAGGTCTCTACTGACATATATACACCTTATCCAATAAGACGCATCAAAGCCAGAGTGTCTTGTCCAATGGAGCACAGGGTTTGTTTTTCGAACCCTGCTAAGGGGTTAACTCTTCCCAGCTCATGACTAAGGCAAAACACTCCCAAAGATGCACAGGTCTTTGGCACAGGCACTGACTTGCAGTTGACAGAGAAGAGGTGATTTCCTTCCACCCAAAATGGTGTGGGTCCATTTTGTCCTATAGAAAATTCATGAAAATGAAAACAATTACCTCAATCTTCTTTTCTTGAGTGGCAGGATGGGAAGGAGCAGTTATTAGCTTAACCAAAAAGTTGAATTTCAACAATAAATCAATCCATAGAATGTAAAGAAGATCAAGGTTAGGCTTCTTCTTTGAGTCTTACGAGCCATATTAGTCCTGATGCAAAGGTTTCTGTGCTTTGATGAAGAAAAGCATGGAGCCAGCTGTCTATCTCTAGGAATATTCCCCATTTCGATTGCTGTTATCTGCTACTGATTGAGTAACACACAGGCCAATATTTCTTGACTATGAGATCAGTGACCAAACCAGAAACATTGTTAGAGAGAACAGGATTGCTAATTTCTGTGGTCAATGTCAGAAGCAGGGGCAAAATAAAAAGGGCAGCAATAAACCATAGGTTTATCTGTTGTTTGATCAAGGAATGCCTCACACAAAACAAGGAAGAAGAGAAACCCAGAATAGAGGCAGAGAAACTGTTTATTGGTCAAGTTGACTAAAAGGAGGCTCCAGAAATGGAAGGCAGTCTTTATTGTTCCATTCTTGGCATCTGGGTTTTCTCTGTTATATCTTTATTTTGGAGATGGTATAGTGGGGTTTCTTTGGTTAAATACAGTCTTCATATAACTAAAAAGACAAATATGTCTGCTTTGGGACAGGTGGTTGCAGAAAAGGCAAACTCTCCTTCAGTATGGGAATATTTATTTATAAAGCACGTAGTCCCAGAAGACCAAATGCTACCGAACCAATACAAGAAGACACAGACATGTCTGTTGGTACAGATGACTTCGCCAGGACAGCTAGTCTATTAATGGCAGCATGAATAAATTATGGCAGGTGTATTTGAACGATTACAGTCAAACTGAATACTTAAGCTATTCGTTTGCTATAATTAGGCTCATCCTTGAAAGGTGATGCAATTTTCATTCCAATTAATGATCACAATCTCTACTACATTTCTCACCTTTATCCTTGTAAAAACTTTACTTCATCAAATGTGCATACTTACTGTCTCCTAAAGTCATGTGAAGAGTTTGCGACCCTTCCTTTATGTCATCCCTCATTTGTGGAATACCCTTAACCATTTCTCTATTGATCTCAATCCTTCCCATCTCTATTCCAGAACACATCTGCCTTCTCTGATTTCTTCCTTGCTCTACACTCCTCTAAGTCCAATTTCTACATTTGGCATTAATATACATCCTACTGGGTTACAAATTTATTAATTTCTTCCTGTACTGTTATGAGAAGGGCCCTGTATTGGAGTCTGGTGATTGTGATTCTAGTGTCTAATTTGCTACACAGTATTTTTTTTTTCCTATTCAGTAAATGGCTTAACCTCTCCAATCTTTACTCTTGTTAGTAAAATTAAAAGAAAAATTCTTTCCTTTCCAACGAGTACTGTTAAAAGTAACAATTTAAGCTTGAAATGAATGAAACTTATTATCACCATCATCAACACCACTGCATTTTTGGTGTTTTAATTATTTTCCATCTGGATTATTAGCATTTGGGGAATAACAGCCTGGACTACATAACATTCTTCTGTGCTTCTCAACACCTTTATCAAAGCCTATTCTTGTACTTACTACAACACAAAATATTTTTTTATGTATCTATCTCCCTCCCTAAACTAAAAGCTTCCAAAACTGAACCTTAATTGTATTTACCCTTGCATCTCTAGCACCTAGCATCTGGCAACAAATTTACTCCCAAAACATGTGATAAACTTAACCAAATTACTGTATATATCTTCATCAGATGGCACAATGCTTTGTGTGTAGTCGCTATAAGTTACTTTTTTGTTAAGTGATTAAACTAGAAATCATTCATTACCTGCAGTTTATTTTAGAACTTCTCCTTCAGATCAGTTCATCAACACATGTGGCAAATGGCAAAACAACTATTTTTACAACATATCAAGTACTTTGAAAGCTATGAGATAGCCTTTGCCTACATAAATGCAGCACAAAATTAAACAGAATTATAAAATACCCCACAAGGCATGCTAATGCACATCATCACCATATAAGAAAGCCAATACATACAAGTTATTCAAACTCATGGGCAATAATACTGAAGTTGTTCCAGAAATATAAAATTTGGGTCATGGCCTCTTTGTTGAGAATTTACATCTTGGAGTGAT
Source organism: Mirounga leonina (assembly GCF_011800145.1). Taxonomy (NCBI): domain Eukaryota; kingdom Metazoa; phylum Chordata; class Mammalia; order Carnivora; family Phocidae; genus Mirounga; species Mirounga leonina. The sequence continues at coordinate 445,144 of NW_023270707.1, forward strand.
GCAAAAACAATTCATTAAAGAATATAACTAAACTTTTTATATAAACATGGTCAAGAGTGTAAGATTAAAGGGTACAGCCCACAAGTTTGTTGATGATAAACTCTCATGATATCCAAGAGGAACCAAGGGACCATTTTGACCACTTGAAACTGAAACTGTCCAGGTTTCCTACTTTCTTCTAGTAACCAGTCTCAAATTCTGAGGGAAAATGGACCCCTTTTTATATACCATAAAGGCCATGGTCAAATGTCTCCCACGTTTGATTTTCCTTTCCATGGAACTCTTTCAACTCTAAGAAGGGTGTAATCATTTCTTCTTTAACTGGTTCCACAGCTCTAATTTCTCCCTTTACTTATAACTACACTTCAGTTTTTCATGCATTGTCTCCAAATCCGACTAAATGTGACATGAGGTAGGATAAAGGACATGACTATTTTGGTGGCCAAAAAGATAGGTAGGTAGGTAGATAGATAGATAGATAGATCGATCGATCGATAGATAGATATGTAACAGGAAGAGAGTTCCATTCTCCAGCTCCTTTCTTATCACTCTGGGAACCTCCACAAACTACCCTCACATTTTGTTTAAAAAGTAAAAAGGAACAATTTCTGATTTCTGGTCTAGTACTTAAGGAGCTTGGAAGTTGTCACTCCCATCCATACAACAAGAAAAAAGCTGAACAAACTGAAAATCAACAACTTTTCTTAGATCCATCAGAGAACTGAAATAACAAAGCAAGTTGCTGCTCCCAAATTTGGGAAGGTAGACAGGCAGATACAGAGAACCACAATTTACCAGAGCAAAAACTCAGGAGGAGCAACCTCTAGGACCAGTACCAGGGCAGGAAACATGGAGCTGTAACTGACAAATTGCTAGAGCCTCAGTGTGGACTGAGTTAAAAGTTTGAGGTAAAAGCTCCAGGGGGTTCAATCTTAGAGAGGCTCCCACAATTTTGTGAGTTGTATTTCTAGGAGTCATGCCAGGTTCTCACAGTGAAGAACAGAGAAAAATCCCCTAATGTATCTGGCAGGCGGAGGGGGAAAGTAGCTAGTTTGAAATACAACCAGAACACTTTATTCTGTTTTAACAAGACCTACCCTCACCACAGCCTAACAGACTGGAGTTTTCCAGAGCTTAACCTACCTGGGGAAAGGGAAATACTCAAATCCAGCTCCCTATAGACTCTGACATGGAAGAAGGAAAATACCCAGCTGCAGTTTGATCTAGCCTTCCACGTGGAGGAAGAGAAATACCTCTCCTCTAGCCTTCCATGTGGAATAGGGAAATACCTCCAGATGCCTCTAGCTTCCTTGTCTTACTTAAGTGGGGATTGAGGATTGAGGAATGGGGGACACTAAGAACCATGGGTAAAGATCACAGCCCAGGGGCCTAGGTGCACTAAAAGACTGAGACCAAACCACAGAACTATAGAATGCTTCCCTTCTCCCATACCTCAACAACACATCACTGAAGATCTGCTTTACCCAGTTCCTTTTACCCAGTACATCACATCTGGCTTTCAACAAAAAAATTGTAAGGCATACTAAAGGCAAAAAACACGAAGCAAGCATCAGAAGCAGATTCTGACATGCAGGGATGTTTGTAATTATCAGACTGGGATAATATAACTATGATAATATGCTAAGGACCCTAATGGAAAAAACAGACAACATGCAAGAACAAATAGTTAATGCGAGCAGAGAAATAGAGAGCCTAAGAATCAAAAAGAAATACTAGAAATAAAAAACACTGTAACACAAAAAAGAATGCCTTTGATAGGCTAATTAAGAGACTAGACAGGTTGAGGAAAGAATCAGCAAACTTAAGAATAAATCAGTAGAAGGGTGCCTGGGTTGCTCAGTTGGTTAAGCATCCGACTGTTGATTTTGGCTCGGGTCATGATCTCAGGATCACGAGATTGAGCCCAGTGTCAGGCTCAGCAGGGAGTCTGCTTGAGATTCTCTCTCCTCCTTCTGCCCTTCCCCCCACTCACACATTCTCTCTCTCTCTCTCAAATATATAAATAAATCTTAAGAAAAAAGAAGTCAATAGAAACTTCCCAAATGAAAATGCACAGAGAAAAATGATTGAAAAAACAGAACAGAATATCCAAGGAATATTTTGTGATAATTACAAAAAAGATGTGGTATGTGTAACAGGAAAACACCAGAAGGAGAAGAGAGAAAAAATCAGAAGATATATTTAAAGCAATAATAACAGAATTTCCCAAAATTAATGTCAGACATCAAAAACACATATAGGAAGCCCAGAGAGCACTATGCAGGAAAATGGCAAAAATTTAGGCATATTTAAACTAAAGAAAACAAGAAATATTGAAAGAAGTGAGAGGAAAATAAGCCAATAGCAGAGAAATATATGAATTACATCAGACTTCTCTTCAGAAACCATGCAAACAAGAAATGAGTGGAGTGAATTATTTAGTGTTGAGGAAACACACAACACACACACCAAAGTAGAATTCTGTATCCAGAAACATTATCCTTCAAAATAAAGGAGAAATAAAGACTTTCACAGACAAATAAAAAATTCAAGGAATTTGTCACTGGTAGATCTGCCTTGGGAGAAATATCAAAAGAAGTTCTTCTCAAAGGAAAAAAGGAAAACTCGTATTTATGTAAAGAAAGGCATAACATTAAACAAAGGAATGTGAAGATAAAATAAAAACTTTCTTTTTTCTGATTCTTAATTGCTGTAAAAGATAAGTTTGTTTAAAAATAATAGTAACAATGTATTCAGTAATTATAGCTTATGGATAAATGTAATAAATAACAGCAATGTTATAAGGGACGGGAGAGAGGAATTAGGAATACTTTGTTATCAGATACTTATACGATGCATGTAGGGGTATAATGTTATTTGAAAGTGGAATTAGATTCCCTGTAAATGTATCTTGCCAACTTCAGAGCAACCACAAAAAAAGTAAAAAGAGAAGTATAACTGCTAAGTTGGAAAAGGAAAGTAAAATCATATAAAATGTTCTATTATTCAAGATTAAAAAAATAAAATATTGAACTAAAATCACAAAGGCACAAAAACATAGAAGACAAAAATAGAAACAAAGAACAAGGGCAATGAAGAGAAAACAGCAATGAATATGATAAATATAAATCCAATAATCACTTCAAATGTCAATGGCTAAACACATCAGTTAAGAGACAGAGACTGGACACACACACAGATGAGACACAATTCCATGTTGTCTATTTAAACCCACTTTAAATATAAAGACACATACAGATTCAAAGTAAAGGGATGAAGAAAGATATACCATATTTGTTAACATTAATCAAAAGAAATTTGAAATTTCTGACAAAGCCAAATTCAGAACCAAAAAAATTATCAAGGATAAAGAGGGTTTGGGGGTGCCTGGGTGGCTCAGTTGGTTAAGCGTCTGCCTTAGGCTCAGGTCATGATCTCCATTCCTGAGATCAAGCCCCGCATCAGGCCTCTGCTCAGCAGTGAGTCTGCTTCTCCCTCTCCCTCTCCCTCTGTGTGCATGTGTGTGCTCTCTCTTTCTCTCTCTCTCTCTCAAATAAATAAACCTTAAAAAAAAAGAAGGATAAAGAGGGTTTTTACACAATGATGAAAAGACCAATTCACTAAGACAACAATCCTTAATATGTATGCACTTAACAACAGAGCTTTAAAATATGTAAGACAAAATCGATAGAAGTGCATGGAGAAATAGATGAATACACTATTATAGCTGAAGACTTCAACCTTGCTCTATCCATAAGTGACAGACTGAACAGGCAGAAAAATAGTAAGGACATAGTTGAGCTCAACAGCATCATCGATCAACTGAATGTAACTGGCATTTATAGACTACTTCACTCAACAACAGATTAGACTTTCTTCCAAGCTCACATGAAGATTCACCAAGATAGACCACACTCTGGGCTATAAAAGATTTCTTAACAAATTTAAAAGCATAGAAATCATACAATACCTGCTCTCAGACCACAAATGGAATTAAACTGGAAATCAACAGAAAAATAGCTAGAAAATCCCACAATACTTGGATGGTTAAACAACATACTTCTATATGACACATGAGTTGAAGGAGAAATCTCAAGAGAAAAAAAAATTGAACTACATGAAAATGAAGACACAGCTTGTCAAAATTTGTGGAATGAAGCACAAGCAATATTTAAAGAAATTTTTATGACATTGAATACATACACAGGAAGAGAAGAAAAATATAAAATCAGTAATCTAAGCTTTTGCCTTAAACTAAGAAAAGAAGAGCAAATTGAATCTAAAATAAGCAGAAGAAAGGAAATAATAAAAATTAGAGCAGAAATCAATAAAACTGAAAAATTTGGAAGTTAATAGAGAAAAATAATAACAAAACCAAAAGCCAGTTCTTGGAAAAGAGTAATAAAATTGAAAAAATCTAGGTTAAGAAAAAAAGAGAGAAGATACAAATAATAACTTTCTAAAACAGAAAGAGGACAACACATGTACAATAAACAGATAAAAGAATATTATGACAACTTACCATTCACCAATTTGATAACTTAGATAAAATGCATCAGTTCTTTTAAAGGCACAATCTATAAAGCTTAACACAAAGAGAAATAGATCATATGAATATGTCTGTATTTATTAAAGAAAATGAATAAATTATTAATAACCAAAAATAGAAAGCAATGCAGAAAACACCAGGCCCAGTGGGTTCACTAGTAAATTCTACCAAACATTTTTTTTATTACGTTATGTTAATCACCATACATTACATCATTAGTTTTTGATGTAGTGTTCCATGATTCATTGTTTGCATATTCTACCAAACATTTAAGGAAGAAATTTGACTACTTCTCTCCAATCTTTTTGAGAAATCAGAAACTGAAGGAATATTTCCTAACTTATTCTATGAGGCCAGCAATACCCTAATGCCAAAATTGGACAAACATTACAAAAAAGAAAAACAACAGGCTGATACCTCTCATGAACACAAATGCAAAAATTCCCAACAAAATAATAACACATCAAATTCAACAATGTATAAAAAAAAAGCCATATGCCATGATTAAATGAGATTTATTCCAGGTATGCAAGACTCGTTTATCTTTTGACAATCAATCTAATCCATCACATCAACAGGCTGAGGAAGAAATGATGATATCAAGAGATGTGAAAGCATTTGATAATATCGAACTGTCAGGAAACCAGGAATAGATCTTCCTCAACTTGACAGAGAACATCTGTAAAAACAATCTCCAGCTAACAGCATACTCAATGGTGATAAACTAGAAGTTTTCCCTCTCAGATCAGGAACAAGACAAGGATATTTCATCTCACCCCTCCTCTTCAACATATTCCTGAAGTCTTAGAGAAAGCAATAAGAAAAGAAAAGGAAAGGAAAGATACAGTTTGGGAAGGACAAAATTTACCTGTCTTTATCTGCAGATGATGTGATTGTCTATATAAAAAATCCCAAAGAATCAATGAGAAAGCTCCTGGAAGTAATAAATGACTATAATAAGGTTGTAAGATACAAGATTCACATAAAAAATCAATTGCTTTTCTGTATACAAGCAATGAACAATTGGAGTTTGAACCTAAAAACACTATTTACATTTACATTAGCACCTCCAAAAATGAAATACTTAAGTATAAATCCTACAAAATATGTACAAGCTTGATATGAGGAAAACCGTGAAACGCTGATGAAAGAAATCAAAAGAAGTAAATAGAGGGATATTCCATGTTCATGGATATGGAGATTCAATACTGCTCAAATGTCAGGTTTTCCCAATTTGGTTTATTTATTCAATGCAATAAATACTGGAATTACACTATGTATAATTTCACTTTCTGCAGATTTATTGAGATATCTTTATGGTTCAGAACATAATCTACCTTGGTTAATGTTCCATGTATACTTAAAATGAATGTGTATTTTGCAGGTCTTGTTTGAAGTGTTCTGGAAATGTCAGTTTGGTCAGGTTGGTAGACAGTTTGTTAGGGTTGATAGTTCTGTTATATGTTAAAGTCTTCCACATTCTCACTGATTTTTTTCTACTTTATTGATTACTGAAGAGAGGGATTTTGAAGTCTCTATAATTGTGGATTTATCTGTTTTTCTTCTCAGTTTGATCAGTTTTTGTTTTGTGAAGAAGCCCCCTTATTCAATACAAACTCATCTAGCATTGTCATGTTCAGTGCCACTTAGCTGACCACTTTATTGGTATTTAATAACCTTTTTCATTCCTGGTAGTATTCCTTGCTATGAATGGTAGCTTTTACTACATTAATATAACCACTACATCGTTCTTTTGATTAATCTTTGCATAGTACATCTTTTATCACATACTTTTAATATATACACTTATTAAAGTGATTTTCTTTTAGACAGTCCTATCTCTGGTTTCTCACATTTTATCCAATTTGACAAGCACAGCCTTTTAATTGTGTGGTTAGATCATTTATATTTATTGATATGGTTGGATGTATACCTACCACTTTTTAATTTTTTTCTCTTGGTTCTAGCTGTCCTTTGTTTCTTTTATTCCTCTTTTTTTGTCTTCCTTTTTATTAAGTACTTTTTATTATTTGATGTCATCTCTACTCTTGGCCCATTATTTATACTTATTTAAGTCAATAATTGCTATAGGGTTTACAATATACATCATCTACAGTCTTCCTTCATGTGTAGTAAAAAAAAATACAACCTTAAAATTCCAATTTATCACTACAATGTTTTGAATTTAGGTTTTCATATTTTTCTAGAATGGAGTCATTTCCATTATATCTATTAGGTAACAATAACAATAATTAATTTACTAGTATTTATTAAACATCTACCATGTGTCAGATAGTTCACTAATTTAAATGAAGCATGCCATCTTATATATATAACTCTATAAAGTAAATATTACCTCCATTTGATAGGGAATTGAGCCATAGAGAGAGTGACTTACCCAAAATTACACATCCTGATGATATTTGCAATCAGCCAGTCTAACTCCAGAGTTTGCGATCTCAATCAATACATTACAGTTGCTGACCCATAGTCAATTTATTAATTGTAAAAATTGCTAGTAGTTTTGGTTTGTTTTTGAAAATTCCCAATGGGGAAAAATTGTCACAAATGGCAACTTGTTCATTTCCTTCTTACTCACTAACTAGCTAATATTTTTGTCTCATATCTTATTGCATTTGCCAGTGCCCTCAGAAAAATATAAACAATGGTAGAAAGAAATATGTCTTTTATTCTTGATTTTAAAGTCAATGTTTTATGTTCTTCAGTTTGTTAAGATTTTTTAATAGTGACAAATGAGTGAGAATTATTGAATGTTTGATAAACTTTTCTGATTTCTCCTTTTTCCTGTTTTATAAACCTACTACAATCACATATGGCATTATTATGGATATCATCAAAATTTTCTAAAGAGAAGGGAAATTATTAGGGACAAGTAAAATAAACATTCTCTAACTCAGTGAAAAAAAATTCACATTCACCTATCATTATAATGTCATGTAATTCGAGCATTTTCAGTAGAGAATTCAATCAATAATAACATTCAATAAATTTTTACTAACTACCTAAATGGGCTAGAGAATCTGCACAGTTCATAATGACTAACATTATCTTCCATATGTCAAGCGCCGAAAAGACAGAATTTTACCCAACGTTCAAATGGTGGCATTATATTGCTGCAATCTGTTCTATAACCAAATCCAAAAGTTGATTTGATAATTTTAGTGAAGTAGAGGGCTGAGTCCAGAACATAATCTCATGAAGCAGGTTTTAAATTCTTGTTTGTCATGCAGCCATTACATGTGGCATCTAATCCATCAGAAAGGTTAAATGGCAAATTCTTGGGATATTAATATCTGCAAGATGCCAGAAGCTCTAGGGGTCAGGGATGCTCAGGTACAACTTCTTACATAGAAAAGGAACCTCCATGATCTTGTCTTCTAAATATCCACTGATATGCGGAGGCCTTTTATATAGCGCCAATAAGAATGAGTAGTTGTGAGAATACACTTACATTAAAAACTAAGCAAATAATAACACTTCATTAATTTCTTCTTCCTCTAGCTGACTCAGGGAAGATCAAAAGAATTTGGTATGTTGAAAACATGTGATTATGCAGACATTCTCAAATTGTATCATGTGCTCATCTCTCTATCAAGATTGATGGCTCCCTGAAGGGCAGCCACACGTTTATATCTCTATCTGTATCTATACACACACATGCATGCACACACACAGATACACTTCTAAGTACACATACATGTATTTTTTTCCTACTAACTAGATGGCTGAAAATCAGTGGTAGAACCCCCAATATATAATAGAGCTATGCAGATAGATCCCAAAACAAATTTCTGGACAAATTTTTCAGTTATCCTCTAAGGCTGCATTAGCCAATACTGTAGCTATCAGCCACAACTGGCCATTTAAATCATACTTCAATTAATTAAAATTAAATAAAATTTAAAATTCAATTCTTTATTCACACTAGCTACATTTCAAGTGCTCAATAGTAGATGTAACTAGTGGTCAACATACTGGGCAGCAAAGATACAGAATGCTTCTATTATCACAGAAAGTTCTATTACACAGCACTGCCCTAGGGATTACAGATAGTCTTCCTTCATCACTCTGTGAGAAGAAATCCAACAGAAGTGTTACAACATTTTAAATTCTTCTTCACACAGATTTGACCATGAAGACTCAAGTCTTACTGCACATAGCAGGCCTTCAGCCACAGAACAATGGATTTTTCACAATATTAGCTGGAAAGTGTTAAAGCAGTAATGCACCCAGGCCCCTTCTGAATTATGACTACCAAAGGCATGTTTAATGATGCTAAAGTGGGAAATTCATGGTGCTGCAAAGGAGGATCAATTTTTTGCTTGCCTCTCAAATAGGCAGCAACTCTTCCTATGAAAAGGAGTTCAAAGTCCCATACACTCACCAGAGCAAAGGGAGTACATATTAAGCAGAAATAATGCAGTTGCCAAAGAGAACATGAGCTGAAACATCACTCAATTATAGCCAGCATCATGCAGAGCTTATTGGAGAGGAATAAAACCATGCATAAACATAAATTAATTGAGAGTCATTAATTGAAAACAAGACTTTTAGTAAGTAGAGGGGTGCCTTGCTGGCTCAGTATGTAGAGCATGGGACTCTTGATCTTGGGATTGTGAGATCAAGCCCCACATTGGATGTAGAGATTACTTAAAAATAAAATCTTTTAGGAGGAAGAAAAGATGGCAGAGGAGTAGGGGACCCTATTCCAACCGGTCCCCTGAATTGAGCTGGATATCTACCAGACCACTCTGAACACCCACAAAATCAGCCTGAGATATAAGAAGATATATCTGCATCTCTACAAACAGAATATCGTAGGCAGTTGGTTTCAAGGTATGAAGTGGGAAGCCATGATTCCATGGGCACATATTCAAAGATAAATGGAAGGGGGAGGGAGCCTTCAGGATCCTGCACCACCGGTGAGTGAAAGCCTCCCACGCTGGGGACGGGCACAGACTCGCAGACCTGTAGCGACGGGGAAAGGACTTTAGGGCAGCTCCCCAGACTGAAACCTGGAGTGGTGGGGCCACCCATTCAAACTGGGGATGGCTGGTGATTTTAGAAGCACAAAGGGCAGAGACGTGCCCCAACCTGGAGGTGGGGACTGAGAGCGCTGCTGAGGGGCGCACAACCCAGGACGCTGCAGTTTATAGCAGCACAGACAGAAATGGAGATAGTGTGGCCTGGAGAGTTCACTGAAGAACAGACTGTGATCTCTGTTCTGAGGCAGAGGGTGGGAAACTGTCTCTTCTGCTCTGGCTCTCAGAAGAGATGCAGAAAACCCCCAGGGAAAGCTGCCAGAGAAAAAAAGCCCCCCAAAACCAGCTTTCACTGAGCCCATTCCCCCCCCCCACAGGGGGTAGGGCAACTCTGCCCAAACAGGGTTGCCTGAGTAATAGTGCAGCAGGTCCCTCCCCCAGAAGACAGGCTGGGAGAACAAGAGGCCGACAACATTAAGGTCCCTATAAAACAGGTGCATCTTGCTTGGGTTGTGGTCAATAATTTGTACTCTGGTACACTCCCTCAACCACCCCTCAACAGAATGACTAGGAGGAGGAACCCCCAAAATAGGAAAGACTCAGAGACTGTGACTTCTGCCACAGATTTACAAATGGATACAGATATAACCAAGATGTTGGAAATGGACTTCAGGGTGCCAGTTATGAAGACGATAGCTAGAATGGAGAAATCAATTAATGGCAACATAGAGTCTCTAAGGGCAGAAATGAAAGTTGAACTGGCAGAATTTAAAAATGCTATCAACGAGATCTAATCTAATCTAGATACTCTAACAGCTAGGGTAAACGAGGCAGAAGAATGAATTAGTGATCTAGAAGACCAATTGATAGAAAAGAAGGAAAAAGAGGAGGCCTGGGAGAAACAGCTCAAAATCCATGAAACAGAATTAGAGAAATAAGTGATGCCATGAAACGTTCCAATGTCAGAATTATTGGGATCCTTGAAGGGGTGGAGAGACAGAGAGGAATAGAAGATATATTTAAGCAAATCGTAGCTGAGAACTTCCTTAATCTAGGGAATGAAACAAACATTTGTGTCCTAGAGGCAGAGAGGACCCCTCTCAAGATCAAGGAAAACAGGCCAACACCCCAGTATGTAATAGTAAAACTCTCAAATCTTAGAACCAAGGAAACCATCTTAAGGGCAGTTAGGGGGAAGAGATTCCTTACATACAGAGGGAAGAACATCAGAATAACATCAGACCTATCCACAGAAACGGCTGGCAAGACATATTCAGGGTACTAAACGAGAAGAACATGCAGCCAAGAATACTTTATCCAGCAAGGCTGTCATTTAGAATGGATGGAGAGATGCAGAGCTTCCAAGACTGACAGAAACTGAAAGAATATGTGACCACTAAGCTGGCCCTGCAAGAAATATTAAGGGGGGTTTTATAAAAGGAGAAAGACCCCAAGAGTGATATAGAACAGAAATTTACAGAGACAATCTATAGAAACAAGGACGTCACAGGCAACATGATGACACTAATTTCATATCTTTCAGTAATCACTCTCAACATGAATGGCCTAAATGCTCCCATAAAACGGCACAGGGTTGCAGATTGGATAAAAAGACAGGACCCATCCATACGCTGTCTACAAGAGACTCATTTTGAACCTAAAGATACAACCAGACTGAAAGTGAAGGGATGGAGCTCCATCTTCCATGCCAGCAGACCTCAAAAGAAAGCTGGGGTAGCAGTTCTTATAAGAGACAAATTAGATTTTAAGCTAAAGACTGTAGTTAGAGACACAGAAGGACACTATATCATTCTTAAAGGGTCTATCCAACAAGAAGATCTAACAATTGTAAATATCTATGCCCCCATCATGGGAGCAGCCAACTACATAAGCCAACTGTTAACCAAAATAGTCATATTGACAATAATATGTTAATTGTAGGAGACCTCAATACTCCACTCTCAGCAATAGACAGATCATCTAAGCAGAAAATCAACAAAGAAACAAGAGCTTTGAATGACACACTAGACCAGATGGACCTCATAGATATTTACAGAACATTCCACCCTAAAACAACAGAATACTCATTCTTCTCGGGCGCACATGGAACTTTCTCCAGAATAGACCACATACTGGGTCACAAATCAGGTCTCAATACCAAAAGATTGAGATTATTCCTTGCATATTCTCAGATCATAATGCTTTAAAACTGGAACTCAATCACAAGAAAAAATTTGGCAGAAATTCAAACACTTGAAAGCTAAAGACCACTCTGCTCAAGAATGTTTGGGTCAACCAGGAAATCAAAGAAGAACTTAAACAATTCATGGAAACCAATGAGAATGAAAACACATCGGTCCAAAACCTATGGGATACTGCAAAGGAGGTCCTAAGGGGGAAATACATAGCCATCCAAGCCTCACTCAAAAAAACAGAAAAATCCCAAATTCACCAACTAACTTTACACCTTAAAGAACTGGAGAAAAAGCAACAAATGATGCCTAGGCCACACATTAGAAGAGAAATAATTAAGATTAGAGCAGAGATCAATGAATTAGAAACCAGAAACACAGTAGATCAGATCAATGAAACTAGAAGCTGGTTCTTTGAAAGGATTAATAAGATCGATAAACCACTGGCCAGACTTATCCAAAAGAAAAGAGAAAGGACCCAAATTAATAAAATTATGAACGAAAGGGGAGAGATCATGACTAACACCAAGGAAATAGAAATAATTTTTAGAAATTATTATCAACAACTATATACCAATAAATTAAGCAACCTGGAAGAAATGGATGCCTTGCTGGAATCCTATAAACTACCAAGACTGAAACAGGAAGAAATTGACAACCTGAATAGGCCAATAACCAGTAACAAAATTGAAGCAGTGATCAAAAACCTCCCAAAAAACAAGAGTCCAGGGCCTGATGGATTCCCTCGGGAATTCTACCAAACATTCAAAGAAGAAATAATACCTATTCTCCTGAAGCTGCTTCAAAAAATAGAAACAGAAGGAAAGCTTCCAGACTCATTCTGTGAGGCCAGCATTACCTTAATCCCCAAACCAGGCAAAGACCCCATCAAAAAGGAGAATTTCAGACTGATATCCCTGAAGAATACGGATTCCAAATTCTCAACAAAATCCCAGCTAATAGGATCCAACAATACATTAAAAGGATCATCCACCACAATCAAGTGGGATTTATCCCTGGGATGCAAGTGTGGTTCAACATTCGCAAATCAATCAATGTGATAGAACACATTAATAAGAGGAGGAGAAGAACCATATGGTCTTCTCAATCGATGCAGAAAAAGCATTTGACAAAATACAGCATCCTTTCCTGATTAAAACTCTTCAGAGTATAGGGATAGAGGGAACATTTCTCAATTTCATAAAATCCATCTATGATAAACCTACAGAGAATATCATCCTCAATGGGGAAGAGCAGAGAGCCTTTCCCTTAAGATCAGGAACATGACAAGGATGCCCACTCTCACCACTATTGTTCAACGTAGTACTAGAATTTCCCAGCAACAGCAATCAGACAACAAAAAGAAATAAAAGGTATTCAAATTGGCAAAGAAGAAGTCAAACTCTCTCTCTTCACAGATGACATGATACTTTATGTGGAAAATCCAAAAGATTCCACCCCCAAATTACTAGAACTCAAATGTTGGAGAGGTTGTGGAGAAAGGGGAACCCTCTTACACTGTTGGTGGGAATGCAAGTTGGTACAGCCACTTTGGAAAACAGTGTGGAGGTGCCTCAAAAAATAAAAATAGAGCTACCCTATGACCCAGCAATTGCACTACTGGGTATTTACCCCAAAGACACAGATGTAGTGTAAAGAAGGGCCATATGCACCCCAATGTTCACAGCAGCAATGTCCTCAATAGCCAAACTGTGGAAAGAGCCAAGATGCCCCTCAACAGATGAATGGATTAAGATGTGGTCCATATATACAATGGAATATTACTCAGCCATGAGAAAGGATGAATATCCAACTTTTACATCAACATGGATGGGACTGGAGGAGATTATGTTAAGTGAAATAAGTCAAGCAGAGAAAGTCAATTATCATATGATTTCACTTATTTGTGGAACATAAGGTATAGCATGGAGGACATTAGGAGAAGGAAGGGAAAAATGAAGGGGGGGAAATCGGAGCAGGAGATGAACCATGAGAGATCTTGGACTCTGAGAAACAAAACGGTTTTAGAGGGGAGGAGGTGGGGGGATGGGTTAGCCCGGTGATGAGTATTAAGGAGGGCATGTATTGCATGGAGCACTGGGTGTTATACGAAAACAATGAATCATGGAACACTACAGCAAAAACTAATGATGTACTATATGGTGACCAAGATAACATAATAAAATTAAATTAAAAAAAAGTAAAATAAAATCTTTAAAAAAACATTTTTAGCAAGTACATGACCAATACATACATATATACACACACACACATATATACACACATATATACACATATACATACATATATACACACACACACATATATATGTATATATATACACACATATGATTTAGTAATAGAGCCCTAAAGAAAGGAGCGGCCACAGAAAAGCGGGTGGCATCTCTTGGAACAAACAGTACATAGGATACAATAAAAATATCCAGGGCACCTGGGTGGCTCAGTTGGTTAAGCAACTGCCTTCGGCTCAGGTCATGATCCTGGAGTCCCGGGATCGAGTCCCGCATCTGGCTCCCTGCTCAGCAGGAAGTCTGCTTCTCCCTCTCCCACTCCACTCTCTTGTGCTCTCTCTCTCTCTCACTCTCTCTCAAATAAATAAAATGTTTAAAAAAAAAAAAATATCCAGCAGTATTTTTTAAGCTATGTGGCTGTAGAGTTACATCTTTTTCTTAATAAGCAAAATCAGCAGGTTGATATATGTGTGAAGCTCTATTTTTTTGTACTGGGTTCTGTCATTTTCAAAATACCTCTTTTTTTAAATCTTCAAACACTTCTTTAAAGAATATCTAGTTCTTTTGGGCGCCTGGGTGGCTCAGTCGTTAAGCAACTGCCTTCAGCTCAGGTCATGGTCCCAGGGTCCTGGGATCAAGCCCCACATCGGGTTCCCTGCTCCACGGGAAGCCTGCTTCTCCCTCTCCCACTCCCCCTGCTTGTGTTCCTTCTCTCACTGTGTCTCTCTCTGTCAAATAAATAAATAAAATCTGAAAAATAAGAAAATAAAGAATATCTAGTTCTTTTTATCAAAAAAAGACTGGACTGAATACAATCTACATGTCTATAAGAATCAAAATTCTTCTTTCTAAAGGAGAAAAAGCCAAAGCCTTTCCTCCCTTTATAGAATTCCGGTGAGATTTTTATTTCTGTGTGCTTGTGTATGTGCATGTGTGTATGTGTTATGCACTACAATCACATAGATTTCCCTACAGATTGTGAAGACATTACCCACTTTTGCTTTGACTGAACTAGGAAGCAGGACAAACTCTCAGGAAGTGACTATAAATATACTGAGTCTTTCTTTTTTTTTTTTAGCAGCAATAAGAATTACCATTATATATAGGTTCTTTCTCAAGATGCAAATCATTAAAAAGTATGTCAGACGATGTCATCCCTTATTATGCTCAAGAAAACATTGAGATCCCCTTGCTTACTTCTTGCATGTGATCATATCACAGTGGAATACAGGAGAAGGAGAACAAAAACATCAAAGAAAGCAAGCCAGATTCACCTCCATTAACTGAAAAACCATTTGAAGCAGTTTTTTTTAAAAATCATATATGATAATAGTAACATCAATTCCAATACAACAGTAACTTCAAGATATAAATAGAGTAAGAGCTAAAATGCTAGGTGCACAAATTTGTAAAATATTTCACACACATGCCACTTTCTGACAGTTATCAAATAAACACAAGAATGAGGTATAGTGTCATTCAGTGCCCTTTCAGGTACGTAAGATTAATATCAGCACAAATTTTATTCCTTATTGTTCACTACCCTCTGCAACTGTATTCTTGGCACTGACCAGTTCCTTCTTCTGAGGTTAGACAGTATGATTTAAAGCATGGCTCTCTCCCTATTCCGTACATTAATTAGTCTGCCTTGCTCAAGAAAGTTGCTTGCCAAGGAGCATTTTAATTGGGCACTAGTTTCTGTAACTAATGAAAAGTCAAGGCTGGAGGCCCTAAAGTTTGGTGCTGAGATATCCAAATGACCCAATATCATTGAACCTAGGTCTGGCTGGAAATTTTCGTTTCCTTCAATGGCTGTGGAATGAACGTATTTCTCCATAACGAGAAGTATTATATATTATGTTAGAGTTATTAAATCCTATAGCCAGTGTCCACACAAACCACCCAGTAGTTATGAAAACCTACATAGTGATCCTAGATCCCAGACTCTTGTTACATTAGGGTTTTACAGGGTGTCGTTACCTGCTCTGACAGGGTGTTGGTTTTTTTTTTTTTTTTAAACACTGAGGCTATTGCGCCAAAAGCTTACAAAGGTGAATGGGCCTTTATATGAATGAATATAATTTATTAACAGTAGCAGCAACACCTTCAAAGCATCTATATACATATGTTGTATTGGGTGCCACCACGTAGGATATTTGATGTGCAATAATTACAATTGAAAAATTGTTGCAATTCACAACCTAAGAAAATACACCTTATGTACTATCAAGGAAATGCAAATTTTTATTTGTCTACAATCAGCTATATATGATTCCCTCTTTGAGGTCTTTTTGCATTTAAAACTTCAAAAAGATGGGGCACCTGGGTGGCTCAGTTGGTTAAGCGGCTGCCTTCTGCTTGGGTCATGATCTCAGGGTCCTGGGATCAAGTCCTGCATCAGGCTCCTTGCTCAGTGGGGAGCCTGCTTCTCCCTCTCCCTCTGCCCGTCCCTCCACTCGTGTGCACGAGAGCACTCTCTCTCTCTCAAATAAATAAATAAAATCTTAAAAAAAAACTTCAAAAAGAGACTGCACCCCTGAGATGTTAGAGAATCATGGAGAAAATGCATTGACTTTGGAGCTAAATAGAACTAGGTTTCAATTATGCTTCTGCCACTGTATGACATTGAGGAAGTGTCTTAACTTTGCTGAGTCATTTACCTTATCCGTAAAATACTGTTATAAAATTCTACATCACATAGTTTGTAAAGAGAAATGAAGCCACATGTGCATCGTTACTGAAATAGATCATGGCCTTGAGTAAACATGCAATATATGGTTGCCCTGTTATTCTTTTAAAGTGGTAATAAACACACATACACTCACACACACACATCCTTTTCCAAAAAGTCTGGCCAGACCTCTGAACTTTTCTAGACACACAGCAGGATTCTGTTGGCCTTGCTTGTACTGAGTGGTACACACAAAGTGTGTTTAACAAATATTTGCAAAGATCTGCTTGCCAACCTAAATATGGATCTCCCTTTTGAAGTCAAAGGGGATTCTTCAGGTGAGCAAGATTAAAAAAAAAAAAAAAATTAGTGGTTATTTTCTACAAACCTCACATTTCTATGCTTAACGTCTCACATGATCAACAGGATCCATAGTATGGGGTAATATATCCTTTTAATGTGACCTTATCACAGTTACCTAAATCTAGCAGATTTGTTATTTTTTAAAGGATATAAAATACACATGCAAGCATGCACACACACACACACACACATATTTATGGATCACACTTCCCAATGATTTTATCTTTAATTTATGGTAGAGATTTTTGTCCTATTTTTCTCATTTCCTATCACATATAAAAGAGGGCTTGCAAAACAAGGCCTGTCTCATTCTTTTAAATGCATTGAAATTACTATTTGTATTCCTTTGCATTTTTTTTTTTTACATTAAATAAATCCTCCCACATCAGAACTCAGAACAGGGGAATCCTATAATGCATCTGGAATAGTATCACTTCACGGAATGAATTCAACCTAAGCACAAAGCTAATTTTTATCTGAACCAGCTCCCTTGCAAGCAAAATGGGACTAGAGAACGAGATAAGGAATGTTAGTTCGTTATCACTCATGTAACAAATCTCTTAATAATACAGAATGGCACGTTAGTTATTTCTAGTGCCAATATTAGGACAGTAATGAGAAAAGAAAAGCATTATATATTCATTCTCCTGACAGGTATTACAATAAGACTGGGGACAGACAAAAAAAATTAATCAATTACACTTGGCCAAAAGGGAAATAGAAATGGTAAGAACAGGTCTGGAAACAGAAACAAAAAAAATCCACTGTGCTGGAACAAGTTCAATTCCGGTCCACTTCTGAAGACTCTTACTAGGCTCTTAGCGGAATCTACTTACATCCCTTCTCCTTGCTCTCAGAGTCTTCTATTGATTGCCATGGCATTGAAAAGTTATCCTTCCTTAGCCAGCCCCACCACAAGACCACAGGGCACAGGTTCCCTCTACCTCCTGGACCAACAGTCCCAGAACTGAAGCAGAGGAAATGCTCTGTGGTGGGAAGGGAAGGGTTCCTAAGCACAGGACAAAAGCCTGGGGGTGGGGAGCTTACTAATCATCATTGCAGGAACTTAATTATTCATTACGGGATGTTCCTAATTACAATGGGAGAAATTATATCTTGGTGAGTTTGATCACCTTTAGTGGACTCTAGATTTTATTCTTCACGGTGATGGTGCAGTTATCAAAGAAGGCAAAATTAGAGCTATAGGCTTATGTTTATTTTTATGCTTAAAAAATTGAGCTCGTGGTTTATTTGTGCTGGTTTTAGGAATTCTGAGAATATGACATTACCTGGACCAACGGAAAGTCTTCCTTTGAGTTTTGGAAATTGCTGTTTTGAGTTTTTACAACATTTAATGGATATTCCTCTATTTTTATTATAATTTTGGGGTTTTGTCCTTTTTAACTGGCCTTTGTAAAATAAAGGGTAGTAGAATAACATGCTAATCAAAAGATAATTCTGTGAATATAGCCCAGGGCTCTGGGAACTGTTCAAAATTAAACTTATTTTAAAAAAAAAGAATTAATGACATCACCGAAAGGAAGGAAGCAAGGGGAGGGAGGGAGGAAAGAAGGGAGAGAGAAAAGAACCAGAACAAAGAACGATCTATGGCACAGTTCAGCTTGAGAAAGCAAGGTCTTTATTTTGGTCAGAACAGACACACAAAAGGAATTGGAGGGATTTTAGTCAAAACGTACATTTGTCTGGGTTCTGTTTTTTTATTGTTGTTGTCCACTAAGAATGAGAGTTGCTTTTTTGATACCAACTGACTTCAAATTTCCCAGTGCAATTCTGGGTGGTGGTGGTGGTGGTATTTCCTTCTCTTTTGAGGCAGACAGTGCTGGGTTGAGAAAACACTGACATGGACGATCACAGAAACTGGAGGTTATTACAGTGAGGTCCCCAGACCAACAGCATCAACATCTCCAGGGAACTTGTCAGAAATGCTACTGAATCAGAGACTCTGGGGTAGATCTCAGCAGTCAGGTTTAGTGAGTCCTGCAGGTGATTCTGGTGCCTGCCGAAGCTTGAGAACCACTGATCTAAACCACTCTAAGATATTCAGGATCAGGAAAGGAGGTAAAAATCATCATCGCTATGTCAGCTGTGCTTCTGAGTTCTTGGCTAAATATAGGATGTGAGATTGTAAAAATGATTTCACCATGAGTATGGAGTTTTGTTTTTCATGAAAGAAATCTGAGCTTATCAAAGAAAGCAAATATTTTGTCTGATAATTCAGTAATTGTGAGTCACACAGTTTGATATAAAAATACATAGTACTGGTAAATGGGTGTTGCATGTAAAAAATGCACTTAGCAAGTTAATTCTTTTAAATGCCTATGAATTGGGATTCTTGTACATTGAAGCAAGATATATAAAACTATATAATTGAGTTAGAATTAGTTTAAAAATAGCTATCTGGAGTCATAACTATGAGGTCTTATGACATGTCATTAAAATAGCACGTGCCGCTTCTGTAGTAAACTTGTATATAATTGTCAAGGAGTGAATGAGTCAGGCATCACATCTTTGCACTTCATTCCATATGAAGGAGTCAGTGCTTTCCAGGATAACTGGAACCATACTGTGTGGCTAAATAAGAGTAATATGGACCTAGAGCTTCTTGTGGTCAGAGTAAGGATGCTTTCAGGTGTAACCATCAGAGTTCACCTCAAAGTCCACTTCAAAGCCTATCCATAGTATGTCTTTGAATGCTTAAGTAAATAGATGATGCTATTGTCCATTGGAGCATAGAAAGTTAAGAGCCGTAAGTCTGGGATCTGTACAAAAAGGAGCATAGATAGCATTAAGTGTGTACATAAGTTTTCACTAGTGTTTACAGGAAAATGTTACATATTTATTAATGTAAAGTATTTATTTTTCAAACTGGATATAGTCCAAACTACAGTTATAATCAACAGCCGAGTTATCCAGCACAAAACGTAGAGCGGTCTAGAGAAGGTAGATTTAGAATAACGGTCTCAGTCCATTCAGGCTGCTACAACATAATACCATGCACAGTGGCTTACAAACGACAGAAAATTATTTCTCACAGTTTTGGAAGCTGAGAAGTCCATGGTCATGGCACTGGCAGATGCAGTGTCTGGTGAGAGCCGGCTTCTTCAGAGATGGTGTGTTCTCCTGGTGCCCTCACATGGGAGAGGGAGCAAGCGAGCCTCCACCGGACTCTCTCATAAGGGCACTAATTCCATTCATGAGGGTCTGCCCTCACGGCCTAATCACCTCCCAAAGGCCATGTCTCTCAATACCTTCATCTTCAAGGTTAGGATTTCATCATATAAGTGTTGGCAAGGGGCCAGGGGGACACAAACATTCAGACCACAGCAATTACGCTTTAGGAAATCTATTGTTGGTGTTATTTTCAGGTGGGACAATGTTAAAGAACTGATAGGAATGGCAGTAAATTGCATTAAAATAGAGAAGGTAGTTAGATAACATGTATCTTACATATATCCTGTGATTCGTTCCATAAAAGAGAAAATCATGTAGTTATGTACGCCTAGGATTATTTTGTTATATTTTACCAAGGAATCAAACACTATCAAATCAATATAATTAGATTAAACATGACATGGGCAGGAGGAACATGTTTTAGGCTGAAAGGTACGTGGTCACACAGATGTGACACAGAGGAAGAAAAAATATTAGCACACTTGCAACCATTAGAGAGAATGAGGAACTGCAGGGGAGTTTAAAAAACGTGTACAGAACACAAGACTGAAGCCATATGGGAAAGCATTTGTGGATAAAAGCATGCAAAATCAACAAGTTCTCAGTTATATTCCTCACCAGTTATATCTTCACCATAAACACATCGTCTGCCTTACAACTGCTCTCTTCATTGCATTCACGTTCCTGTTCAATAGCACTGAGGTTTGACCCCAGGACTGTAAGATAAGGGGATGCAAGACCCAGTTGAGTCATCATTTTAGACACGGGTGGACATGAATTCCTTTCTATCAGGACTTTTTCTGAGAGAGAAAGCACTCCTTAAAATTGAAGGGCTAGTAATTTCAGAGCTCCATCTCCACTCAAAAGACCTGTCACTTACAAATGGGCTTACAAGGGGCACCTGGGTGGCACAGTTGGTTAAGCACCTGACTCTCAGTTTTGGCTCAGGTCGTGATTTTGTGGTCATGAGATCAGACCCCGCATCAGGCTCCACACTCAGCTCAGAGTCTGTTTGATATTCTCTGTCCCTCTCCCTCTGCCCCTCCCACTTGTGCTCTCTCTCTAAAATAAATAAATAAATCTTTATAAAAAATGGGTTTACCAGAACTGCTATAATTTGCATTACCATGCTCTATTTCCAATGGATTGGGAAAATAATAGACACAATCAAGCAGAGTATTCCCAAACAATGTTTTAAAATTTTTTTTAGATATGTTAGGATTATTGGGGAAAAGAAAAATGTAGACTCATATCTTCTGGGAAAACTAGTAATCCAATGAGCAGGAAGACTTGACAGTCCTAACAGGATAGGCTGTTCTTTGAAGTCCTGTTTGGCAATGCTTCAAAATTGGTGAGTGGCTCATAGAGGTCTATTCTCCTTTACTGAAATCTTGGGACCAGATGTACTTGAGAATTCAGATAATTTTTCAGATATAGAAAGTTTATAGCATATTTGCTTTATAGCATATAACTATCCACAGATGGGTCTGAGGTAGCAGCCTGTGATCAGACACATTAACATTTCTGCAATGATATATATAAAGTCACACTAAGTTGTATAAATACAGAC
This sequence comes from Mirounga leonina, assembly GCF_011800145.1. Classification (NCBI taxonomy): domain Eukaryota; kingdom Metazoa; phylum Chordata; class Mammalia; order Carnivora; family Phocidae; genus Mirounga; species Mirounga leonina. The sequence continues at coordinate 466,936 of NW_023270707.1, forward strand.
TCTAAATAGCCTTATGTGACCTCAAGATCAGTTTTGCCTCCAAATGAGATGTCTCAAACCTCTCAAAAAAGACTCACTTTTTAGAGATTTTTTGAAATTGGGAGACAGCTAAGGAATTGTCAACCTGAAGAACAAAAATTATTGCTGTTGGGCGCCTGGGTGGCTCAGTTGGTTAAGCGACTGCCTTTGGCTCAGGTCATGATCCTGGAGTCCCGGGATCGAGTCCCACGTCGGGCTCCCTGCTCAGCTGGGGGTCTGCTTCTCCCTCTGACCCTCTTCCCTCTCGTGCTCTCTGTCTCTCATTCTCTCTCTCTCAAATAAAATAAATAAATTAATTAATTAAAAAAATTATTGCTGTTATTTACTATTAGTACCGTCATTGTTCCTACCACCACTACTATTGCTTATTATAGACAAACGTTTTATAAATCCTCACCTTAGTCCCTTAGATGCATAATAAAACTACATTTTAGGAAATTAAGAGTCAGACACCTGATAAGGAACAGAGTCAAGATCCTATTCCATGAATGTCCAACTCAAAAATACATGACTATAAATATATATGTATCACTTTCCACTATCTTCCCCTTTTTACTGAACACATATTTATTGAATGCTTACTATGTGTCAGCATTTTTCTTGGCACTGGAGAGACAATAGGGAACAAAACAAATGTTCTATTCTCACAGAGGCTATATTCTAATGGCGGTGGCAAAATTAGACAAATAAAAATAGACAGAAAAATAGATTTTAAATAGACAAAAATAGATTAAAAAAAACTACAAAGTAGTGCTAAAGATAATGTAGAATAATGAAATATTATTAATGATGTGGAGACACAGACGTATTTGCTATGGGTTCGTGCGTAAAGGCTTCCCCAAGGCCTGTGAGCTGAGACACAAATGAGCAAGGGAAGTGTGGTAAGTGGGGAAGAGCATTCCAGGCAGAGGGAAGAGGAAATGCAAATGCAAATGGCCTGAGGTGTAGGGCAGGCAGATAAAACGCCAGCACGTGCCATGTGATGCCAATGTGTCCCCGTGTGTTGCCAGTATCCCTCATGTGATATTTGGGATATATTTATACTGAAAAGTTATTTGCTATTTATCTGAAATGCAAATTTAAGTGGGTGTCCTGTATTTTTAATTTCTCAGTCTGGCAACCTCACTGAAGTAAAAATGTGTTTCACCTATTATAGGGATCGCAAAGAGGCCGAACAAGGAGGTCAAAGCAGCTAGAACGGGGTGACCTGGAAGAGAGAAGTTGAGAAAGATACCATCTGGCATGGAAGTCACCAGCCACATGTGGGCAGTGAGCACTCGAAATGTGCTTGGTCAACACTGAGATGTGCTGTGGGTCTAAAATGCACCTGAATGCTGAAGACTTGGTATGAAATTAAAGGGGAAACACCTCAGTAATAATTTTTCACATTGATTACATATTGAATTGATAATATCTGCGGTATACTGGGTTAAAGACTTTGTTGAAATTAATTTCACTTACTTATTTTTATCATTTAATGTTTCTACTACAAACTTCCAAATGACATATGTGGCTAATAGTGTATCACTATCAGACAATGCTAATGAGAAAGGGAATGGCTCGGGGAGGAAGGCGACCTTAAAGACTTGAGTGGGATGGAGAGGCATTGGAGGTTTCAAGCAGAAATGTGACATGATCTGACATATTTTAAAAGAATTACCGGGATTGCTATCTGTAGTCCCCTCCAACAAACCCCCAACTAAGGTACCTTATACACAAATACTTCTTCCAGACGATGCCTACTGTCACTATCTGCACAAATGACAGTTTACTCTCACCTTGTCTCCCAGGCGCGAGGCTAAGTCATCACATTGGTTGCAATTTACCAGCCCAACTGACTTTTGGCCTGTTGTTCTAAATCCTGCTTTCCAGAGTCACTGACGCAAAAAATTTCTTGGAGAACCTACCATGTGCCAGGCACTGTTCTAGATGCTGGAGATCCAGCAGAAAAAGAAAAAGCAATGAATATTATGTCTCATTAGGTTTATATTTTAATGGAGACAGCCTGTAAACAAGCAAAACAAAAATGAAAGAAAAAATGAAGAAATACATATAGTATACTAGATTTAAAGTGGTGTGGTAAAAATTAAAACAACGGTTAGAGGGTGCCAGAGTGGGTTATTTTCATTTTATATAGACTAATGAGTTGTAAGTCGTCACATGAAGGAGGGGAGTGAGGAACCCACGTGGATATTGGGGGAAAGAGAGTTCCAGGCATAGAAAGCAACTAAGACAGAGGCTCAGAGACTGGAATGTGCTTGGTATGTTGGAAGAACAGCAGGGAGGACAGGCTGTTTAGGTAGAGTGAGCAGGTGGGATAATAGGAAACAAAGTATGCTGTGATAAAACTACCTATTTCAAAGCTCCTTCTTGGATGGCAAAGCCTATTTAAGAGGGTTTAGTACAACTGAATCAGGATAGAACTTTCGAGACACATATGTTCCGAATGAATGTGGCCCTCATGACTGAGCTTTGCAGCTCCCGAATGCATCTGTGATGTACCACAACAGGGACGTTGGATGGCCCTATCATTACTGTCCATATCAGAACTTTTGTGTTTTTTTATTTTTTAGTTTTTTAAAGATTTATGTATTTATTTGAAAGAGAAAGAGAAAGTACGTGCATGCACGTACAAGTGAGTAACTTTTACAGAAGGAGAGGGAGAGAGAGAATCCCAAGCAGACTCCCCACTGAGCGTGACAGGAGGCTCCATCCCAGGACCCCGAGATCATGACCTGAGCTAACATCAAGAGCCTGACACTAAAATCGACTGAGCCTCCCAGTCGCCCCCATATCAGAACTTTTAAATGAGTGCATTGTGAGCTTGCCTTGCCATCTGGGGAGATGGGCAAGAAGCAAGCAGGGCTAGGATTGAGGGTATGCCTTTTCAGAGAAAGTTTCATATAAGAGGCAAAATGAGCAATTGTGATTTTTATAAGGGAAGCAAATAGGGAATTAAATAAAAATGCTTATTCTTTTTTTTTTTTTAAAGATTTTATTTATTTATTTGAGAGAGAGAATGAGAGAGAGAAAGAGCACAAGAGGGGGGAGCGGGAGAGGGAGAAGCAGACTCCCCGCCGAGCAGGGAGCCCGATGCGGGACTCAATCCAGGGACTCCAGGATCATGACCTGAGCCGAAGGCAGTCGCTTAACCAACTGAGCCACCCAGGCGCCCAAAAAAAATGTTTATTCTTAAAACAAGACCAGGCTAATATGAAAAGAGAATCAATTCGAGAATTGAGAAATTATACATGCCATTGTCAAAAAATGAAATTTGTTAAATAGGCTGATTAGGATAGGCTGATTGAATGGTATGTTTTAGAGACTAATAAGTGGTAACCAAAAAAAGAAAAAAAGAGCAGGATAAGTGGGATCAGGAGGGTCAAGTGTGGGAGGGAAGGGGCAGGAGGGAACAGCTAAACAATGGCCCTCATGCAAGAAACAATGGCCCTCATGCAAGAACAGGAGGCCAACATGGCTGGAATTTTGTCCTGTAGCTAATTTTTCACAATCAAAGAGGCTATAGGGAAGCAGAGGACCTCTGTGGGCCCCCTAGGTAATCAAGGACCCCCTTATTGTGCGTTTGTGTGCAACAGGAGGATGGGACAAGGAATAAGGAGACATTATACAGAAGAAGAACTATTTAGAAGGGACAAAAGACTACTTGGGGGAAGAGGTATGAGAGCAAATAAGGTCCATGCACTTGAACTGTCACAGTATACACTGGCCCACTGACCCCTCAGCAAATATCCATCCAAAACCCGCTAAGTGTCACCATGACCTGCTCTCAGGAGCTCCCAAGCTAACCCAGAGAAGGACATACATGTTAGTGGAGAAAGTGAGACTCCACCAATGCAGAATCATGCAGATGACTGAAATCAGCATTTCACAGATGTATTCTGGGGACATTGTCCCTTTATACATTTTGTGATAAAAATGATTCGATGATCCAATATGTTAGGAAAACACTGCAAACTATATCCCTATCTTAGAATTCCTGAATCACAGTGGCACATTAAATGCTTTGAAATGTCCCAGAATAACAAAACCTGCTGAACCTTGTTTAATCCACCATTTCTCAAATTTATTTGGAAACGAAACCCTTGTATTCACATAGCACGTGTTCATATGTATCTGAATTATGGCCCCATAGAGTTTGCTGAGAGAGATCAGCCTTTGGGTGGACTTGCTGGGCATACTGACCTGGGCACAGCTAAGGGAGAAACACCTGTGCACACCTTCCAGGCACTGCTTTTCATAAAGTGTTGGTCCCACCTAAAATAATCTGGAATGAGATCTCCTCCAAACGGAGCCTAAGACGGTGACCCTAACCAAGCCCCATCTATTCCCCTCACCCCCTTCTTAACCCTCTTTGCCCTGAGAGAGAGGACAGTGATTGGCAATGTCTCCATCTCTCTCTCTCTCTCTCTCAATCCACCCTTGAAAATATTTTACTTTATCTATTTTTCTCCTCTCACTTCCTAATTCTCCTTTATTGACCATTACGAAAAATTAACAAATATGTAAATAAAATAAAATAAAATAGGCCCTGACATCATCAGGGACTACCCCCAAAGGAAAAGTGTGAAATAAGTTCTGTGGCAGGTGAGGTCACCGGCTTCACAAAACACAGAGGCCTCACAGAGGAGCTTGAAGTGCTGGTCCAACTAGAACAGAGAACAGGACTGGGGATTTGGGAAAACCAGGGTGCCGCGTTCTGAGCAGAGAAACAGGCCATGAGTATCCAAATCTTTTGCTCTTCCCCTGTTAGCAACGATTTTCCCCCCAATGGCTTGAAGTAACAAATTCTGTATCTAACATGCACACATGTGTTTTCCATAAACATATTCATATCTGTCATATCTGTCTATTCCGTTACAGATTTCTTAAGTGTTCCGACGACAGTAGCCTTCTCAGGTTCAGACATTTACTTTAGCTAAAGAAATGTCAAAACAGAGAGGAGAAAGTCGTCTCTTTCTTCTTGCGGCCTCTGAGTCTACAGGGGGACTGTTTTTAGGATTAGAAAAACACACATGTGAAGAGAAAGAAAAGAACTGAACACGGGCTTTGGATATGTTGTGTCCTGCCACGACCTGGCCTGCGATAGTGACAAATTCTTTTAACCTCTGGGGTTTCGGTTTCCTCTTCTGTGAACAGGAAGCAGTACTCTAAACCAGGGGTCAGCAAATATGCCCAATCCAGGCACTGCCTGTCTTTATAAATAACATTTTACTGGAACACAGCCACGCCCACTAGTTTACTACGCACGGCCTTTGGCTGGTTTCATTGACAATGACAGAATTGACTAGATCTGAGCGGCTGTGACAGAGCCTGTATGGTCTGCAAAGCCTAAAATACTTCCTCTCTGGCCCTGCAATACAGAAAAAGTTTGCTCAGTAAGTTTCTGCTAGCTCCAACATCCTGTGGTACAGATTATTACCCTACAAGAGGCTTAATTGTTGTCACTGGAATACAGGTGTTAGGAGAAGAGTAAATGGCCTGAGCAAAAGGCACCCCATTTAAATATTTCATGCACCTTCAGTCGATTGCTTTTGCCACCCACAGCATTTTGACAATGAACCACACACCAAATTGCTGTAACCAGTGCCAAGGAAACACATTTTGAAAACAAAGCTTGCTTTCTGGTCCATGCCTTATGAAAATGTATGATGTGAATCACTCTCAAATAAGGTGTGTGTTGTGCTGTGTCTCCAGCTTTGAATCCCAGAAACCACAACATTCCTCAACTCAGCCTCCTCCACAGAAGAGGGAGAGCTTGCCTTGCCAACCAGATGAACAAACTCTGACATTTTATTTATTTTGCTTTCTGGAAACACTCACTCAAAGGGAAAAGGATCCCCAAATTTTCTGCAGCTGCTGTCTGGATCTTTTTTTTTTATTTTTTTATTTTTTATAAATATACCCTAGGAAGCTGCCTGGGTGGCCATGGAGAATGGTTGAATCGGCCTGAATTTCATATATGGGGCGCTTTGAACAGTTTACAGTGATCAGATTATCCACAGGGTCCTGGTTGTCTCTGGCATCCCATTCACAATTACCTACATACTATTGCCTGGGATTTCTACAACACCAAGGGGATTTTCCCGGATGATGTTCTCCCCTTAACATTGAACTCAATACACTGAAAGACAAGCTACTCTCCCAGGTTTGACATCAGAGAAGAATTCATTTAGAAGAATGTCAAAAACATAAAAAACTCAATCACCAAATGATTAGATACTGAAACTCAGAGTCACAGAGAGATTCTAAATTTCATAAAAGAACCTTTTCCCATCGTGTACATGAGTTTGAGGGAAAGGTGTGCATGTTCTGTTAAATAAGATACCAATGTTGCCAAAGTACCAATTTTGACTAATTAATAATTGCACATAAAATGAAAAAATAATACTAACAGGCAAGAAAAGTCAATTATACTGGAATTTCATAGCAGTTTAATAGAAATATGTTTCCGATAGATGCTGAGAGATGTTGATGAGTTCTTTGTGACCCAAAGCTGCCCCCATTCATTCTCTTGGTTCATAGAGGACACTGGGCACAGCAACAGCCCCTCGCAGGGATTGAAGTAGGGCAATTTCTTCACATGTATACCACATTCCTACCCATTTTCTATGCTGGGATAAGAATCTTGTGAGAAAAATAAGCATTTTTTTTAAAGATTTTATTTATTTATTTGACAGAGAGATAGAGAGCACAAGTAGGCAGAGTGGCAGGCAGAGGGAGAGGAAGAAGCAGGCTCTCTGCTGAGCAGGGAGCCGGACGTGGGGCTCGATCCCAGGACCCCGGGATCATGACCTGAGCCAAAGGCAGCCGCTTAACCGACTGAGCCACCCAGGCGCCCCGAAAAATAAGAATTTTTATACAACATCCTTTGGAAGTTTCGGACAACTTAGCTGATCAGACCATGCTTCTCACCCCAAAAAACTGAGCATTTTGTACGTCTGTGCCCAGGGAGCCAGTCCCTACAATTCTGCTCCCTACGAGGAAAAGGAGAGAAGCAATGTGAGGGGGGAATTCAAGAAAACAGGTCCGAAACCATCTCCAAACTCTGCTCCCCCCAGCAACTTCACCAGACTCTGAAGCTGTCCTCGTGCCGGGGAGCAGGGCGGGGGTGTGAGGTGCTCAGATTTTCTGCAAGTGTCTGCGCCCCACCTCCAATGCAGGTACTTGGAAACTGACATGCATGGAGTGCCAACGATGCCAAGTCCTCTGAGTACTCTCAACACTGAATATTAGTTCATGTAATTGTTATAATGCTGCAAGGCTGGCGTTTCTACATGATGGTTATCCCTGTTTCGCGGGTGAGGGGATTTAGATTCAAACCAGGGAAACCTTCTAAAGCAACAGATGCAGTAGTAGCAAGAAAAAGATTTGGACTTAATTCCATGTGGGCTCCAAGGCTCTTGCTGGTCCCGCTACACTCCTCTTTGGAGAGAAGAGCTCTTCCTTCCGGGCCAGGCTGTCAAGAGAAAACCCTTCCTTTTCTCTGCTTTCATGGAGCTTGAGAGAACTCTCTGATGTGGAGTGCACAGGGCCTGGTGTTCTTTCCAGAAGCATCGCTGTCCCTCGCCTCAAACCCCCCAGGCTCTTAGAAGCTGCTGTATCCTTGCTAGGCACACCCGGAACCACGTACACTTGCTGGTTGCTCTGCAGATGGGTCTGTGGGGCTGAGACACGGGTGACAGCCCTGCGGGGTGTAGCTCTGCCCAGTGCGCCACCCTGGCCACCCAAAAGGATAAAGGGGGGTTGCCCACAAGGCAGCGCTAACACGTCACAGCGCTCGGGGACAGAGCTGGCTCTCCCGCCTCTGTCCTAACACAGAGATCATGCCGAAGCTGTCACAAACCTCAGCAAAGCAGACACACGGGAGGCAAGGAGGAGAATCTGAGAGATAAAAGTGCAAATTCTGTAGTCTTCAAAGAATTATTATTTCAAAGAATGTGACGCACGCACACACATATGGATATGTGTATACATGTAGACAAAGAAAGTGGTGGGAATTAGGCAGTTGAGAATTTGAGATCCTTTGGGAGGCTATTTTGATGATAAACTAAGAATGATTTACATAATTTAGTTCTTCTAAAGTGCTTGAGTTGAAAGCAATTTCTTTTCATGGTGGGTGAGAACTCCGCCCCCACCCTCCAACACACACACACACCATCTTGTTTATACTCAGGTTCTCTTTAGAAAATTTTAAATAGAATGTAGAAAAGGCAGTTGATCTACAGCAGTTCATCACAAATGTCAAACGTGTGAGACCTGATTAATCGGATATGATAAAAACTGAGGCGTATCTGAGAAAGCGTTTATCAACAGCCACTATTTCTCCGTTCCAAAATCAGCATCTTAAAGGACTCTCTGATTACCTCAAGCTAGAGAAAATAAATTTTGAAGAGCTAATGCCAGGATACCCATGAAAATGAAAATGGTGACAGCAGTTATCTCTGTGTGTGGAAACAGAGGGGACAAACAGGACTGAAGGGGGTTTACTTACACACTTTTGCGTCTGTTGGATTTTGAATCAAGGGCTTTGTTTCTTCAAGTTAATCAAAATGAAATTTTAAACATAATATTCGGTGTCACTAGTTTTATCTACTACCTCTTTGAAGAGGAAGCCATTTGTCTTACATTTGTTCTCCTCATGTATTTGCTAGGACCTTCAAAATCTTCAGGGGGTCTCATCACTCCTTTCTTATCTCTGCACCATGTCCCTTTCCACTCACTCGCATGCTGCACTGGAATGTTCTTCAGCACTTTTCACATGATTATGCTGTGTGTCTGTATCTGGATTATGGGTCTCCCAGCAGGACTGCCAAGGAAGGTTGTATGAGTGTTGGTCTGATGGCTGATGGCCGAGGTCAGAATTCTGGCTTCTGCCTCTTACTAATTTTATACCCTTGTCCAAGTTACTAAAACTCTGTAAAGGCTCAGTTTCCTCATTTCTGAAAAGAAGACAATATAGTAATAGAAATACCTTGCTGCATTATCAAAATGTTGAATAATAATGTCTTGTTGAATTGTCAAAACATTAAATTTGTCCAGGGCTCCATACATAGTATTCACTCGATAAATAATAGTTCTTATTATTATGCCTTTGTGTTTAGAACAATGTATAATTCCCACACTTTAAATTCTGAAATTTCAATAAATCATGTTAGTTTAAAAAGCAAATAAGAAAAAGCATACAGACAGTGTGATGAGAGTAGGAAAAGATAGGCAAATGGTAGTTGTCATTCTAGAGGTCACATTTCTGCTACTGCCTTCCCCACAACCAGGCAAAGAAGGAACCATACATAAAAACTACATAAGACCATCTCCTTCCACATTGTTTTTTCTGGGATTGCTTTCTTGATAAGTTGCCAAATGGAGTATGGAATCCAGGTTCTGCCATTTTAGATGCACTTTTCACCCTGGGTTTTTCCCTCATGGTCCTTTTGATCTTTGGATTCCAGTATCCCTAATTCCTTGGAAGTAATTCCCAGCCCTAGCAGAGTCCAGCCTCCACCATTAGCTGCTTGGACTTGTCTGGCAAGACCTGCTCCAGAGAGGAAGTGAGTGGAAAGGCTTTCATGGTTGGAGTCAGTAAACTTTACTGAATGTCCAACACATGCTGAGTGGTGTCCTCAGGCAATTGTGGGCACGCCTATGTCCCAGACATAAAAGAAATAATATATTTGGCTCCATTCCCCCAGAGTCTTGTACAAAGTCAAAATGAAACACAAAAAGGCAAACTCTAGGTTATACATGGATGCACTCTGTCTCGTGCAAGGTTGGGTTGGAACATACAATCTAGGCCAGTCCCCTGCTTCCTTCTCTCTTTCTCCTGTCCTCAGCAAATGCTTGACCCATTATTTCTAATTAAAATGTATTTTCTGGCAGGAAGATCATCTGGCATGCACATTTTAACCAATTTTAAACAAATAAATAAGTGAGTCTTTCCCCAAACTCCTGTGTGGACCAGACTGTGGGTGGTCATTATGAGGTTACACTCCAGAGTAGGAAACACCCAGCTCATGCTTTTCAAAGTGCCAGGCAGCCAATTAACTAATTATATCCAGAAATTCTTTTAATCTCCGTGGCAGGGCAATTCGGCATCACCACATACAGATTATATTCCATGCAGATCGGGAAGAGTGTAAAATGGCCACGTGTCAGGAACGAAAGAGAAATTAACAATAAGCCAGCAACGAAACATAATTTTGCCTTTTGTCACAGATCCTGACCCTTATATCTACATCCGGTTTATAGTCTTAGCAGTAAGGTTAAATGCAGTCAAGACAATGCAAACATTTTATATCCCCTGATAGGAAGCAATGGGACATCTTCTTTTGCTCCTGAAACTTGGCTGTTAAACCCAGCAGTAAAATGTTCACAGGCGAATTGTGGAGGAAGGACACCTGGATTCTGGGGGAAACGCATCATTCATCACTTTGTTTCTTTAAATATGCAGAAATATTTTTTCTATCGTCTTATGCATTTTTATAGGCTGTTAATAATAGGAGAAACTGATCTAATGCAGGTAGACTTTCACATTTAGAATGGGTAAGAGGAAGGTAAAAAATGCTCAACACGTATTGTCCACCACTAGCCAGGGAATGGCTTTTTATTACCTTTTATAAACTTTCAGATTGACACAGACTTGGAAGAGCATTCACATTCACACAAACTTGCCTGATTTTGCACACTACTGCTCGTAATAATGAACAGTGAATGGCTGGACTAACTCCTCCAATCCTGCCATTTGTTTCATTTTTGCTGGAAATTAGGAATTCCTAAGGTCATCATATACAATTTCCAGATATTCAAACATTTTCCAAATATTCGAAGTCCAGATTCATATTAAGAAACTCAGGAGACTTGCCGTTATGACATGCTTTTCCATGAGGGATGCTTTGAGTGTGCTGGGTTTGGCATTGTCTTAGCTAGTCACACATCTGCATAGTTCCCAACTGAGCACCAAGACCCCAAACTCACATTGGTACTGCAAAACATTTTAAATTTTACACGGCAAACCCAGCTGTCTAACACTATACAAACTCCTACCATTAAGCTGTAGAGAACCTAAACTAGTTAAAACACAGAATAGTTAGGTACTTCTTATGGGTTAGGAGTGCCATGAAAAAATTGCCTCGACACCAAAGGTGTCCAGAATCCAGAAAGTTTGGGAACCTCTAACATAGTCCCATCTGTATGAACCCCAAATTCAAGAACTTGAACTTATACACTGCATCTGACACCTTCCATATCCTGGAAAGCATATATTGGAGAATAGAGGAATCCTCACTTATGTAACACTTACGGGGGAGAACAAACTTGCAGAGCAGGGTCTCAACTGTCTTTTGGTCTCTATGCTAACTGTGCTTTCCCAAATCTTAAAGACTTCCCCCCAGAGGGAATGAATCAATAATTCCCAGCAAGGATGGAACAGGAACCTGAGCTTTGTGCTGTATGCTGTTCAGCAGAGGGGGCTTTGACAACAGAAGTGAGATGACTTCTGTTGTCTTCTTCCATCTGTGTTGTCTAATGTAACTCCAAAGGACCTTGGGCAGTCCCTCTGAAACAACTTGGTATTGCGCAAAACCACGGACGCCCGCAGTTTAACAAGGCTGATACTCAGGGCAGCCTTTCAGAAGAAATGAGAAGACGGGCATGAGCTATTAAACTCTACAGGAAACTGATCTGCTTAAAGAAGTGAGGGGTATTTGGGGTCCGGAAACTTACGGAAGTGAATTCGACCCAAGGTATTGCAAGCACATCTGGAATATCAAGACCAGTGACTAAAAGATAAAATACTTTGGCCATAATCCTATAAGGAATAGGAGACTGAATTAGGACATTAGGGATTATAAAACCATTGTCAGTTTGGCAGTAAAGCCTTGGCAGGGAAAACAAACCTAAGGGCAAAGGCAAGCAAATCTCTCTTGATTCTACTACGATGGAGCCATCTGGAGTCAGAGGATCAATCTCTTGTGTTCGATGACTGCTTAATGATTCATTCATTTCTTTAAAGTTATTTCTACAAGTAACTTTAAATTTTTGGAAGAAAAAACAAATTGTAACTAACTTCAATCCCGATTGCAGCCTGATAGCTCTCTCCCAAAGAAAATAACTGATTAATAACCTTGTAGCAACAAAACTAAAGGGGAGAGTAATGCCAGAAACTGGGCATGGGTCATGAATCTTTTCCTTTGGGTTTTTCTCTACTTAACATCTAACTGTGCCCCAGGCTATGACTCTCTGCTCCTAGGACAATTTCTTTCTAGAAATTTCATTCAGTCTCATAGCTTAAAAGGCCACCCATCTGCTGCTACATCACGAATTTATTTCTCCAACCCCGACCTCTTCCCGGAACTCTAGATTCATATATCCAATTACCTATTTGACTGTTTCTACCTGGATATCTACTAGATGTTTCAAAAACCCACATCTTGATTCTCAGATCCCAAATCTACTCTTCTCCCAGTCATTATAAATGGCCACTGCCATCCACCAAGTTGCTCAAACCAGAAACTATTGATTCCTCTCATTCTCTTATGCCCCATTGCCAATCAACCTGAACGGTCTTTGATTCTACTGCCAAAGGCACTCATAATTTCTGTCTCTCCATCTCATTTGTCACCAGCCACCATCGCTTACCTTGAAACTCATCTCTCTCTCTTCTATTCTTGTCTGCCCTCCATCCAATTTTCTAAACATCATATTCAAAACGTAACTAAAATCACTTTACCTGTCTATGGAAGCTCTCCAGTGGTTTTCAAATGTACTGGATTACAATTTGAACCCCTAGTCACATCTAAGGTTCCTACATGATCCATTCCTACCAAACTTATGTGTTCCTAATCTCCTCTTCAGTCTCTCCATTCATGCCACACTTCTCTCTTTTCTTTGATATCAAGCTCATTCCCACCTTAAGAATCTGTGTTATCTTCCTGGAATGTTGGTGCTTCTGTTCTTCACATGCCTGCCTTCTTACCATTCAGGTTTCATTTTAAATGACACCTCTTTGGAGATGCCTTTTGTGTCTAGTTCCACATGTCTTCCAGTTGCTTCCTATCATCATCCCAAAGCAATGACCACTACTTGAGTATCTATTTCTTTACTTGGATACATTTTTTATCTCTTACCCTCACTGAAATATAAGTTCCAGCAGTGTAGGAAGTTGTCTTCCCATTCAACACTGTATGATCAGGTGCACATTCAGCACATGGTGTGTGCTAGGTACATGTTCACTAAAAGTCACTGAACTGAAAATAGGTACCTGAGGGGGCACCTGGGTGCCTCAGTCAGTTAAGTGACCAACTTGATTTCAGCTCAGGTCATGATCTCAGGGTCGTGAGATTGAGCCCCACGTCAGGCTCCCTGCTCAGTGGGGAATCTGCTTGAGATTCTCCCTCTCCCTCTCCCTCTGCCCCTCCCCACCCCCTGCTCACATGTGCTCTCTAAAAAATGAAATAAAATAAGACAAAACAAAATAAAAATGGGTACCTCAGGGGCACCTGGGTGGCTCACTCAGTTAGGCGTCCGACTCTTGATCTCAGCTCAGGTCTTCATCTCAGGGTCTTATTCTCAGGGTCGTGAGTTCAAGTCCCACACTGGGTGTGGCGCTTACTAAAACAAAAACAAAAACAAAAAAACGGGTACTTCAGGTTTTCTCTTCTATTTTGCTAGTTATATACATATATATTCTCTGATGGTCACTTGTAGATATGGTCACTAAAGCTCACTTCTCTGCAGACTTACAAAAAGAAGAAAAAATAAATAATGGAAGATAAGAAAAGGTAATAGGAAATGGTCTGCAATTCTCATTGCATAATTAAATTGCTGGCTATATTATGATATGAAAGAATACCTCCTCTGTACATCTGGAAAATACATGACAAACATACTCCATTAAAAATGTGTGTTTCTTGAGTTAGGGAACACTTTCCACATACTTACACAAATTTCTGTAAACTAATTTTACAGACCTTGATATAATATACAGAACTGGTTGTTTATTTTTATGTATATCTTAGAAGATCAGCATAATCAACTTAAATGAATTTAAATAGCTTCTATTATGTTCCCATCCTCAGAGGGGGGTAAATAGTAGCATAGGCTTATGTTAAGTCAAATTAAACTCCTGCATTTCTCAGAAATTTTAAGAATGCCTATTGGCATGTTTATCCTTCTGCTTAAATACAGTGTTACTTGATTTTTTACAAATTATAGCAGAGCTGTTACTAGAGTAACTACCTAAGTTACTGCACATACTACATTATAATTTGATGAAATTTTTTAGGATGAACAAGCCATTTTCCTTCCTGTGAGAATCTCTCATCATGTGAGAACACGTTGCTCACATGCCATGCTTTCTCTAGGTGTCTTTTCTGTCTGCAACGCAAGTTCCGCTCTATAGGTGAAAAAAGAAGTGATGCTAATTTTCCTTAAAATAGATGTGAGAAAGTGAAAACCCAAGAATTAAAGGGAAAAGCATTCTTTACAGCTAGAAAAATAAATCTGTACTTCATGCCAACTTCTGAGTGTTGTAATCTGCCTCTTTAACCATAGCAACTTTTCCAAATTTTAAGTATATTTTCAGATAAGGGGGAAATAAGATGTTTAAGAATGTTATGGAGAGTTTTCAACAGTAGCTGAGATATATACTTACTCAACTTTTACTAAATCAAGGAGAATTTGATAAGATGAGGATAGTTAGAAGCCGTAAATATTATAGGTCTAAAAATGAAATCAAGCTACATAAATTTAAGAGATCCATTTTAATTTCATTATATCATTAAAGCTAACGTCATATGCATGTCGTGGTTCTTATTTTACGGAAACACACACAGCCCTATATAGTTTTATATAAGTAATTATCTATAGTCACAAATTTCCTGAAATTTTGAGAGATCTTTCTCCCAAAAAATTATTTGAATGCCATGTAATTTACCACCACATGCAGTCACTCTTCTCCCAGGAACTTCACCTTGCACTTCAGCTTCCAGCAGCATTCACAAGCCCAAAATTTCATACCACTTCAAACACTATTAAGACTAATTATCGGGGGTGACATCACCAAGATGCTGGTATAGGACACACATGAATAAAAACAGCTCTAGGAGAGCTAAGGACTCCATATCAGAAACTTCAATGGGGCGCCTGGGTGGCTCAGTCATTAAGCGTCTGCTTTTGGCTCAGGTCATGATCCCAGGATCCTGGGATCGAGCCCCACATCAGGCTCCCTGCTCGGTGGGAAGCCTGCTTCTCCCTTTCCCACTTCCCCTGCTTGTGTTCCCTCTCTCTCTGTGTCTCTCTCTGTCCTATAAATAAATAAATAAAATCTTTAAAAAAAAAAAACTTCAGTAACACAGTGGAACAACAACAAAAAACCTTGAGAATAAAAACCTAACATTACACCTCAAGGAACTAAAAAAAAGAAGAACAAACTGGCCCAAAGTTAAAGGAGAAAGGAAATAACAAAAATCATAGCAGAAATAAATGAAACAGGGACCAGAAAAACAACAGAAAAAAATCAACAAAGAGATGTTTTTGTAAAAAACAAAATTGATGAAGTTTTACATAGATTAACTTTAAAAAGGAGAGAGAGGGCAAAAAAAGGAGAGAGAGAAGACTCAAATAAAATCAGAAGTGAAAGGGGGAACATTACAACTGATATCAGAGAAATACAGAAGTTTCTAAGAAACTACTATGAGCAATTATACACCAGAAAATTGAATAACCTAGTAGATATGGATATATTCCTGGAAACATACAACCCCCCAAAACTAAATCATGAATAAATAGAAAACATAAAGAGACTAATAATGAGAAAGGAGATTGAATCAGTAATCAAAACTCCCACAACAAAGTAAACCCAGGACCAGATGATTTCATTGGTGAATTCTACCAAACATTTAAAGTAGAATTAACTCGGGCGCCTGGGTGGCTCAGTTGGTTGGGCGACTGCCTTCGGCTCAGGTCATGGTCCTGGAGTCCCGGGATCGAGTCCCGCATCGGGCTCCCTGCTTGGCGGGGAGTCTGCTTCTCCCTCTGACCCTCCTCCCTCTCATGCTCTCTGTCTCTCATTCTCTCTCTCTCAAATAAATAAATAAATCTTAAAAAAAAAAAAATAAAGTAGAATTAACTCCAATCCTTCTCAAACTCTTCCAAAAAACTGAATAGGAGGGAATACTCCCAAACTCATTTTACAAGAACAGCATTATCCTGATACAAAGCCAAATAAAGATGCAAGAAAATAAAACTATAGACCGATACCACTGACACATATATATGCAAAAATTCCCAACAACATATTAGCAAACCAAGTTCAACAGCACATTAAAAAAAAAAAAAATCATACATGCGATGCCTGGATGGCACAGTCAGTTAAGCGCAGACCCTTGGTTTCAGCTCAGGTCATGATCTCATGGTCATGGGATCAAGCCCCAAGTTGGGCTCCACACTCAACACAGAGTCTGCTTGAGATTTTCTCTCCTTCTCCCTCTACCCTTCCCACTCAGGATCTCTCTCACTCTCTCTGAAATAAATGAATAAATCTTTTTAAAAAATCATATACCATGGGGGCGCCTGGGTGGCTCAGTCGTTAAGTGTCTGCCTTCAGCGCAGGTCATGATCCCAGAGTCCTGGGATCGAGCCCCGCATCGGGCTCCTTGCTCCATGGGAAGCCTGCTTCTCCCTCTCCTACTCCCCCTGCTTGTGTTCCCTCTCTTGCTGTGTCTCCTTCTGTCAAATAAGTAAATAAAATCTTAAAAAAAAAAAAATAATAATATACCATGATCAAGTAGGATTTATCTTTGGGATGCAAAGATGGTTCAACATATGCAAGTCAATAAATGTGATATGCCACTTGAATGAAATGAAACATAAAAATCATATAATCATCTCAATAGATACAGAAAGAGCATTTGATAAAATACAACATGTTTTCATGATAAACGTACTCAACACAACAAAGGCCATATAATGAAAAGCCCATAGCTAACATACTGCTCAACTGTGAAAGGTTGAAAGCTTTTCCTCTAAGATCAGAACATGACAAGGATGCCCACTCTCACTACTACTATTCAACATAATACTAGGAATTCTAGCCAGAGCAATCAAGCAAGAAAAAGAAATAAAATGCATCTAAATTAAAAATGAAAAATTTAAATTGTCTTTTTTTGCAGATAACTTGATCTTATATATACAAAACTCTAAAGACTCCACCTAAAAACTATTAGAACTAGTACATGAATTCAGTAGAGTTACAGGATACAAAACCAACATTTGGAAATAAGCTGCATCTCTATACAATAACAACAAAATATCTGGAAAAAAATTAATAACTCATTCCCCGTAACATCAAAAACAATAAAATACTTAGGAATAAATTTAACCAAGGAGGTGAATGACCTGTACACTGAAAACTACAAAACTTTGATGAAAGAAATTGAAGAAGACACTAACAAATGGAAAGATATCCCACATTCACAGATTGGAAGACTTAATACTGCTAAAATGTTCATAGTATTCAAAGCCATCAACAGATTCAATGCAATCCTCATCAAAATTCCAATGGTATTTTTCACAGAAATAAGAAAAGCAGTCCTAAAATTCATATGGAACCACAAAAGACCCCCAAGAGACAAAACAATCCTAAGAAAGAACAAAGCTGAAAGCATTAGACTTCCTGATTTCAAACTATACCACAAAGCTACAGTAAACACAATGCTGTGGTATTGGCATAAAAATATATTTTGGCGGGGAGGATATGACACCAAAAGCACAAGAAACAAAAGCAAAAATTAATAAGTGGGACTACTTCAAACTAAAATGTTTTTGCACATCAAAAGAAACAATCAGCAAAATGAAAAGGCAACCCGCAGAATGGGAGAAAATATTTGAAAAATCATATATCTGATAAGGGGTTAAATCCAAAATATGTGAAGAACTCATACAACTCAACAGCAAAAAAACAAACAATCCAATTTAAAAGTGGGCAGAGGGGGCACCTGGGTGGCTCAGTTGGTTAAGCAACTGCCTTCTGCTCAGGTCATGATCCTGGAGTCCCGGGATCAAGTCCCGCATCGGGCTCCCTGCTCAATGGGGAGTCTGCTTCTCCCTCTGACCCTCCCCGCTCTCATGCTCTCTATCTCCTTCTCTCGCTATCTCATTCTCTCTCTCAAATAAATAAATAAAATCTATAAAAAAAAAATTAAAATGGGCAGAGGAACTGAATAGGCAGCCTTCCAAAGAAGATATACGAAGGGTCAATGAAAAGGTGCTCAACATACTAATCATCAGGAAAATGCAAATCAAAACAATAGGATATCACCTCACACCTGTTAGAATGGCTATCAAAATGACAAGAGAGGGGCACCTGAGTAGTGCAGTCAGTTAAGTGTCCGACTCTTGGTTTTGGCTCAGGTCTTAATTTCAGGGTCCTGAAATCAAGCCCCATGTTGGGCTCCACACTCAGCACAGAGTCTGCTTGAGATCCTCTCTCCCTCCCCCAGCCCTTCTCCTTTGTGCTCGTTCTCTCTCTCTCAAATAAATAAACCTCTTTTTAAAAAATGACAAAAGAAATGTGTTGAGGAGGAAGTGAGAAAATGGGAATCCTTGTGCATTGTTCATTGGAATGTAAATTGGTACAGCCACTATGGAAAACAATATGGAGTTTCCTCAAAAAATTAAAAAGAGAACTACCATATGATCCAGCAATACTACTTATGGATATGTCCAAAGGAAATGAAAACAGGATCTCAAAGAGATTTCTTCACTCCCATGCTCAATGCAGCTTTATTCACAACAGCCAAGATATGGAAACAACCTAAGTGTTGGTCAAGAGATGAATGGATAAACTTTAGAAGATGTGGTGTATATATACAACAGAATAGTACTCAGTCATGAGAAAGGAGGAAATCCTGCCATTCACAACAAGGATGGAACTTGAAGGTATTATGCTAAGTGAAATAAATCAGACAGAGAAAGACACATACTGGATGATATCACTTATATGTGGAATTTTAAAAAGCTGAACTCATTAGAAACAGAAAGCAGAATAGTGGTTATGGGTTGGGAGGTGGGGAGGAGGATGGGGAGGCATGGGTCAATAAGTACAAACTTCCAGCTATAGGATGAATAAGTTCTGGGATCTCATGTACAACATAGTGATTATCATTAATAATAGTGTATCACATACTTGAAAGTTGCTAAGCAAGTAGGTATTAAATGTTCTCCCCACACAGGAAAATAAAACAGTAATTATGTGACATGATGAAGGTGTTAGCTAACATTATGATGATAGGCATTTTGCTGTATATAAAGTGTATCAAATCAACATGCTATACATTTTAAACTTATGCAGTGTTATATATCAATTATATCTCAATAAAGCTGGAGGGAAAAACCTAATAATCAGTTCTACTTACCAATTCACTTAAAAAACTTCGAACAACTCACTTTTACAAAAAACTCATTGAGAAAGAGTTTTTCATAAAATTCTCATGTATCTTTATATTAATTTACTTGGGCTATCATAACAAAGTACCACAGACTGAATGGCTTAAACAACAGAAATATATGTTTTCACATTTTGGAAGCTAGAAGTCTGAAATCAATATTTTGTCAGGGTTGGTTTCTTCAGATGCCTCTCTGCTTGGCGTGCAGATGGTTATCTTCTCCCCATGCTTCACATGGTCTTCCCTCTTTGTGTCTCTGTCCCGTATTCCTTTTCTTATGTGAAAACCTGCCATATTGGGTTAGGTTCCTCCCCCTCCTCCCAATACACCTTACTTTATCATAATTACCTATTTAAAGATCCTATCTCCAAATACAGTCACACTCTGAGGTACAGCAGGTTAGAACTTCGACATACGAATGCTTGAGGAAGACACAATTCAGCCCATAACAATGTCCAATGAATTTTTTTTCAAAACATAATTAGAAACAGAAGTCAATGAAGTAATCAAGTTTCAAGCAAATTAATAAGAAACAGATAATAAAAATATACTTTAAATTATCTGTGAAATACACAAAATTCAGAGTACTTTTATTTG
Source organism: Mirounga leonina (assembly GCF_011800145.1). NCBI lineage: Eukaryota > Metazoa > Chordata > Mammalia > Carnivora > Phocidae > Mirounga > Mirounga leonina. Next base: position 487,032 of record NW_023270707.1, read on the forward strand.
AATTTTAGAGCCTGCATTCTCTCTTTGCTTATCATGTATGTCTGAAGGAAGTTATGTGCTTCCATCATTCATTTATGAAATGATGTGCCCAAATCACATAGCTAATTGATGAGGAAACCAAGATTAGATAACGACTATATGATTTACAAACAACAAAATGAAAGTATTTTGCCAATACTGAGTTGATCACATCCAGAATACTCTATTTGAAATGGTAATATATAAAAATAAAGGATTTTTTTATTTTGAAAGGATTTTCTTTCCTTAAATATTTTAAAGGATTTCTTTCCTTAAATATAATTTGGCACATGAAGACAATTAAATACAGAATATACTGAGCTAAAGAATACTGAGGTATACAGGTTAATATATAATTGATGCCTCCTTTAGGCTAAAAAATTAGCATACGTCTTTAAAGTTTTTACAAACGATGTATTTCAAATGCATAACTAAAAGTTCATGAAATTTTTGGTTTTGTGTATGATAAAGGAAGAGCATTTGATGACTCCTAGATTTCTAGGGGAAAAAAAAGAGCTTATAGCAATGATTAGCTTCAAGGGTCATACAAGTTGCTTTCTTTTTACCAGGTATTTGCTGCCTAAATGATTTTCCAGTCTACTGAAGCCTATTCATTTAAGTATGTCATTTTATAATTTCACTAATTGGGATATAAAAATTTATGAAATGCTCTAATACTTTCCTTCTTTCTTCCCTCCTAATGGAAGAACATATATTGCCCATTTTTTGAGCTTTTACAACTAGGAATCTCCCAAAATACTTCCAGCATCTTGCCCAATCTCTTACTCCTCCCTGTGGTTTTGGAATGGGCTATCTGTTTATAGGTATGAATGCTTCTCAATTGAATTGAGCTAATATTTGAAAAGTACTTAAAAATGAGAGATTTGGCTTTTTCTGCCCTATCCACCACAAAACAGTAGAAAGTAGTGATTCTGGGTAACTACCTCTGCTATTTCCCATAGGTAGGCTGTAATCATGTCTAAATTGAGAAGCAGTTAGAAATATCAATTCCACTTATCTATCAGACTTTCGCTGTCCTCCAATACAGCTCTATCAGCCATATAGATGATATTTACATCTCCATCTATCTAACTACTTTGCCAATCTCTCAATTGTTTCTAACTCCAGGCAGGGTAGAGGAAGATTAGTAGTTTGATCCTATCAAAACCCATCGCTCAGTTCACTGGCCAGGAACATTGAGAAACATAAGGATGAGAGGTTGAAAAGACACAGTAATGCTCACTGTTTCAGTCTTGTCATGTGATGCAGCTAGTATAAGGCTTTACACCTTGGGCTTTTGCAAGTAAAAACCATGAAAGTTTTTGATCTTGGCATCTCTAATAGTTCATATTGTGTCATGCAGTCCATTATTGGGATGACGTACTTAACCATTTAACTGGCATGGTTTGAAAGGAGAGGTTTAGGATTGGTATCACTTTTACTTTCGTGGAACTCTGTAGCTTATCATGACTTTGTCCATATCAGCAGCTGTTTGTGGGCAGAAAAATGGCTATTCTGGGGCAGCACTAGGCTCTTGAGGAAGCACACATAGCTAATGGGACTATACCATTATAGAAAAAAAAAAAAGTGTAATCTAAAGACTTTAAAATTTTTAACGTTAGAATTTTTTTCCTGCATTTTACTATGTTTCTCAGCCAGTTTTGAGGGTGGAAGACCAGGAGCTTTAATCTGTAGATAGTTGAGGCCCTAATCTTTAGAAAGCACCAGTGATATTGCAGTTTTAATGATCAGATTTCTGGTTTCAGTTGCAACGCCTCTAGTTTCAGCTCCGAAATGCGAAGAGCTTTGAAGTTGTCATGTCCATCTTTACAACAAGAAAAAAGCTCAACAAACTGAACAGTGGTGACTTTTCTTGCACCATTAGAAAATAGAAGTTGCAGGGCCAAGCATCAGTTGAAATCTGGAGAGACAGGCAAGATGAATAGATGGTCCCAGCCAAGATCTACTCACCCAGAGCAAAAGCTGCTAAAGCCATAAACTGGTGAGAACTGAAATGGTACTTTTCAAAAATTGCTGGAGGCAGAGTGTGGACTAGCATGAGGGGGAGAAAATTCTGGTGCAGTCTTAGGGGCTCTCTCCTACGTTTGTGGGCTCTACCTCCACGAACCTCACCAGATTCTCACAGTGAAGAGCCAAAAAACAGAATCTCCCTCACCCCACCCAGTTCTTGCAACAGAGAGGAAAAATAACACTACAAGCATTCTACAGGGGGGAAAAATAAAGCTCACTGTTTTAACCATAACCATGTCTTTATTTTCCATATTCTGATGCTCTTATATCTTGGAACCTTGATCACCCTAGAGGGACTATCAAATCCTAGAGAGAGTAAATAGCTCTCCTGAGAGAGCACTTTTCAAATGCAAACCAACCAATCCAGAACCCACACCCAGTCACCTCTTTTATCAGGTTCTCCCACTCCTGGCCAGTACCCGCCTGCCTTTATCATCCCAGAGCTAGGGACAAGACAACTAGTGGGACTCCAGAGCCCACTAAAGTTATGATAACCAGTCAATCCTAAAACGGTTTATCATGTTTTACCCATTCCTTCCTGTGGAAATTACTATAAAGGCTCTTGACCACAGTTCCTCCTTCCCCCTCTGCTTCATGACAGACAGACCCTGGGGATACCATATGGCCCAACATGATGTGGCATGCCCCTTGCTTTGAAATCTGTGAGTAATAAACTATCTTTTCAATTGCAATCATCTTCAAGGCTGTTGGTCTAACTATACTTCAATTATTTAATTAATGTATTTCAGGACACTGATTTTATAAGGGAAAGACTTTATTAGAGCCTTATCTCACCCACCTGAAAGAGTAATTACCAAACTCTAGTTCCTGCCACCCTTCCTGTCTCACATTAGGGGTGGGTGGAGGGGATATAAGCCAAGAAATATTTGTGAAGGTCATAGCCCTGGAAATATCTCTGAAAGCCATAGCCCTAGAACACAGGCCAACTAAAAGAGTGAGATTTAGTTATAAGATAATAAAACATAGTCATATTAGGGGCTACGGCTTTAATATACGAATTTTGTGGGAACACAATTCAGTCCATAATTTATATGATAGGAAAAGAGATAAAATGAAATTATAAAATCCTCAATTAAAACCAGAGAAGAGAGAAGAGGCAAGATAAAAAACAAAAACAAAACAAAAACACAAAGAACAAATACAATGAACAGAAAAGAGTTACAAACAGGGGTGATATTAATTTGGCTCTATCAATAATCACCTTAACTGTGAATGATATAAATACACAAAGACATATTTTGTCTGAGTGGATAGAAAAATCAAGACCCAATTGCATGCTGTCTACAAGAAAACCATTTAAATATAAAGACTTGGATAGTGTAAAAGTACAGGAATAGAGAAAGATAGCCCATGCTAATAACAATCAAAAGAAAGCTGGAGCAGCTATATTAATTTTAAACAAATCAGAAGTCGTAACAAAGAAATGATAAAGAAGGAGGTGGAGCAAGATGGCGGAGGAGTAGGAGACCTGGATTTCATCTCCTCTCAGGAATTCAGCTGGATAGGGATCAAACCATTCTGAACACCTACAAACTCAACAGGAGATCGAAGAAAAGAATAGCAGCAACTCTCTGAACAGAAAAGCGACCACTTTCTGGAAGGTAGGATGTGTGGAGAAGTGAATCCGAGGCGATATTCGGGAGGATAGACGGCGGGGGAGGGGCCTCCGTCGGCCGCTTCTGGCAAGTGATAGAGCCGCGGAGCACAAAATCGGAACTTTTAAAAGTCTGCTCCGCTGAGGGACGTCACTCTGGTGGCTGAGCGGGGGGTGGAACCCTCCGGGACAGTGTGGTCTCAGGACCCTCGGGGTCACAGAAAGACCGGGGGTGGCTGAGTGCGGCAGAGCTCCCAGGTAACGGAGCAGGGAAGCCGGCTGCAGAGGCGGAGCCCAGGCGCGGGCTCTCAGCTCGGGGTTGCTCTAAACCGTGATCTGCGGCAGTCGGGCCACTGCTACTCCAGCAGGGACACAACAAGCGGCAGATCCACGGAGACTCACCTTCCTCCCCCGGGAGGAGCCGCGCGGGAGTGCACCGCAGGGATCTGCTGGGTTTGGAGACTCCAGACCGGGTCGGGTGCCAGAGATAGAGGCGCGCAGTCGCAGGCCGGGTGAGCACGGAGTGCGGCCGGAGACCGGGGAGACGGAAGTGACTGACGGCTTTTATCTGGGGGCTCACTGAGGAGCGGGCCCTGAGTTCTCGGCTCCTCCGGGGCGGAGATTGGGAGGCCGCCATTTTCACTCTCCGGCTCCAAAGCTGTACGGAAAGCTCGCAGGGAAAAAAAGCCCCGGAGAGCAAACCCGAGCGGATTACTTAGCCGGGAGGGGGCAAGGGCGGGGCAATTCCGCCTCCGGCAGAGACATTTGGAAACCACGGCAACAGGCCCCTCCCCAGAAGATGAGCGAGAACAGCCAGCCAAGACCAAGTTTACCGATCAATGAGAACAGCAGAACTCTAGCGCTAGGGGAATACTGCACATAGAATTCACGGCTTTTTTACCATGATTCTTTAGTCTTTTAAAGTTAATTTTTTTTAACTGTCTTTTTGTCTTTTTATTTCTTTTTGAATTTTTCTTTTTCCCTTTTTCAACCAACATCTTATCAATCCCTTTTTTTAAAAAAAAACATTTTTATTTTTCATTTTTAGAGTCATATTCTATCCCTTCATAGTAGTTACCCATATTTTTGGCTTATATATATAAGTTGTTCTCTCTTTAAAATTTTGAGAAAGTTTCTTCTAACAGATTAAAATATACCCTAAATCTCTAGTATATGGTGTCTTCTATTCCCCTGCCTGATCACATCCTCTCCCTTTTTTTTTTCTTCTTTTTCTTTTTTCTTTTTTTAAATCCTCTTCTTTCTTTTTACAAACAACTTATCAATTCCTTTTATAAAACTTTTTATAATTTCCATTTTTACAGTCATATTCCATCCCTTCATCATATCAACCCTTATTTTTGTACATATATAAGTTTTTCTTTCTTTAAAATTTCGGGAGGCACTTTCTTCTAAAAGACCAAAATACACCCCATATCTAGTGTATGGCACTGATCTATATACCAGCCTGATCATATTTGATCACATTCTGGTTTTTTTTGTTGTTGTTGTTGTTTTGTTTTGTTTGTTTTTGTTTTTATCTTTATCTTTTTCTTTTTCTTTTTTTTCTTTTTCTTTTTTCTCTCTTACCCTTTCTTATCCCACCGCTTCAGGTATTTTCTGATTTGTTTAGAGTATATTTTCTGGGGATGTGGTTACTCTGCTAGCATTTTGTTCTCTCATTAATCTATTCTCCTCTGCACAAAATGACAAGACAGAAAAAATCACCTCAACAAAAAGAACAAGAGGTAGTACCGACTGCCAGGGACCTACTCAATACGGACATGAGTACGATGTCAGATCTAGAGTTCAGAATCATCACTTTAAAGATACTAGCTGGGCTTGAAAAAAATATGGAAGTTATTAGAGAAACCCTTTCTGGAGAACTAAAAGAGCTAAAATCCAACCAAGTAGAAATCAAAAAGGCTATTAATGAGGTGCAATCAAAAATGGGGGCGCTAACTGCTAGAATAAATGAGGCAGAAGAGAGAATCAGTAATATAGAAGATGAAATGATGGAAAATAAAGAAGCTGAGAAAAAGAGAGATAAACAACTACTGGATCACGAGGGCAGAATTCGAGAGATAAGCGATACCATAAGAGGAAACAACATTAGAATACTTGGGATCCCAGAAGAAGAAGAAAGAGAGAGAGGGCCAGAAGGTATAATGGAGCAAATTATAGCAGAGAACTTCCCTAATTTGGGGAAAGAAACAGGCATCAAAATCCAGGAAGCACAGAGAACCCCTCTCAAAAATCAATAAAAATAGGTCAACACCCCGACATCTAATAGTAAAACTTACGAGTCTCATAGACAAAGAGAAAATCCTGAAAGCAGCTCCGGAGAAGAGATATGTAACCTACAAGGGTAGAAACATTAGATTGGCAACAGACCTATCCACAGAGACCTGGCAGGCCAGAAAGGACTGGAAGGATATATTCAGAGCACTAAATGAGAAAAATATGCAGCCAAGAATACTCTATCCAGCTAGGCTGTCATTGAAAATTGAAGGAGAGATAAAAAGCTTCCAGGACAAACAAAAACTAAAGGAATTTGCAAACACAAAACCAGCCCTACAGGAAATCTTGAAAGGGGTCCTCTAAGCAAAGAGAGAGCCTAAAAGCAACATAGACCAGAAAGGAACACAGACAATATACGGTAAAAGTCACCTTACAGGCAATACAATGGCACTAAATTCCTATCTTTCAATAGTTACCCTGAATGTAAATGGGCTAAATGCCCCAATCAAAAGACACAGGCTATCAGACTGGATTAAAAAACAAGACCCATCGATATGCTGTCTGCAAGAGACTCATTTTAGAACCAAAGACACCCCCAGATTGAAAGTGAGGGGGTGGAAAACCATTTACCATGCTAATGGACACCAAAAGAAAGCTGGGGTGGCAATCCTTATATCAGACAAATTAGATTTTAAACCAAAGACTGTAATAAGAGATGAGGAAGGACACTATATCCTACTTAAAGGGTCTATCCAACAAGAAGATCTAACAATTGTAAATATCTATGCCCCTAACATGGGAGCAGCCAATTATATAAGGCAATTAATAACAAAAGCAAAGAAACACATAGACAACAGTACAATAATAGTGGGGGACTTTAACACCCCCCTCACTGAAATGGACAGATCGTCTAAGCAAAAGATCAACAAGGAAATAAAGACTTTAAATGACACACTGGACCAAATGGACTTCACAGACATATTCAGAACATTCCACCCCAAAGCAACAGAATACACATTCTTCTCTAGTGCCCATGGAACATTCTCCAGAATAGATCACATCCTAGGTCATAAATCAGGTCTCAACCGGTACCAAAAGACTGGGATCATTCACTGCCTATTTTCAGACCACAATGCTTTGAAACTAGAACTCAATCACAAGAGGAAAGTCGGAAAGAACTCAAATACATGGAGGCTAAAGAGCATCCTACTGAAGAATGAATGGGTCAACCAGGAAATTAAAGAAGAATTAAAAAAATACATGGAAACCAATGAAAATGAAAACACAACTATTCAAAATCTTTGGGATGCAGCAAAGGCAGTCCTAAGAGGAAAGTATATAGCAATACAAGCCTTTCTCAAGAAACAAGAAAGGTCTCAAGTGCACAACCTAACCCTCCACCTAAAGGAGCTGGAGAAAGAACAGCAAATAAAGCCTAAACCCAGCAGGAGAAGAGAAATAATAAAGGTCAGAGCAGAAATCAATGAAATAGAAACTAAAAGAAGAGTAGAACAGATCAACGAAACTAGGAGCTGGTTCTTTGAAAGAATTAACAAGATTGATAAACCCCTGGCCAGACTTATCAAAAAGAGAAGAGAAATGACCCAAATCAACAAAATCATGAATGAAAGAGGAGAGATCACCACCAACACCAAAGAAATACAAACAATTATAAGAACATATTATGAGCAACTCTATGCCAGCAAATTAGATAACCTGGAAGAGATGGATGCATTCCTAGAGATGTATCAACTACCAAAACTGAACCAGGATGAAATAGAAAACCTGAACAGACCTATAACCACTAAGGAAATTGAAGCAGTCATCAAAAATCTCCCAAAAAACAAAGCCCACGGCCAGATGGCTTCCCAGGGGAATTCTACCAAACATTTCAAGAAGAATGAATACCTATTCTTCTGAAACTGTTCCAAAAAATAGAAACGGAAGGAAAACTTCCAAACTCATTTTATGAGGCCAGCATTACCTTGATCCCAAAACCAGACAAAGACCCCATTAAAAAGGAGAATTACAGACCAATATCCCTGATGAACATGGATGCAAAAATTCTCACCAAAATACTAGCCAATAGGATCCAACAGTACATTAAAAGGATTATTCACCATGACCAAGTGGGATTTATCCCTGGGCTGCAAGGTTGGTTCAACATCCGCAAATCAATCAATGTGATACAATACAGTAACAAAAGAAAGAACAAGAATCATATGATCCTCTCAATAGATGCAGAAAAAGCTTTTGACAAAGTACAGCATCCTTTCTTGATCAAAACTCTTCAGAGTATAGGGATAGAGGGTACATACCTCAATATCATAAAAGCCATCTATGAAAAACCTACAACGAATATCATTCTCAATGGGGAAAAACTGACAGCTTTCCCCCTAAGGTCAGGAACGCGGCAGGGACATCCACTATCACCAATGCTATTCAACATAGTATTGGAAGTCCTAGCCACAGCAATCAGACAACAAAAAGAAATCAAAGGCATCCAAATCGGCAAAGAAGAAGTCAAACTCTCACTCTTTGCAGATGATATGATACTTTATGTGGAAAACCCAAAAGACTCCACCCCAAAACTGCTAGAACTCATACAGGAGTTCAGTAAAGTGGCAGGATATAAAATCAATGCACAGAAGTCAGTGGCATTCCTATACACCAACAACAAGACAGAAGAAAGAGAAATTAAGGAGTCGATCCCATTTACAATTGCACCCAAAACCATAAGATACCTAGGAATAAATCTACCCAAAGAGACAAAGGATCTGTACTCAGAAAACTATAAAATACTCATGAAAGAAATTGAGGAAGACACAAAGAAATGGAAAAACGTTCCATGCTCATGGATTGGAAGAACAAATATTGTGAAGATGTCAATGCTACCTAGAGCAATCTACACATTCAATGCAATCCCCATCAAAATACCATCCACTTTTTTCAAAGAAATGGAACAAATCATCCTAAAATTTGTATGGAACCAGAAAAGACCCCGCATAGCCAGAGAAATGTTGAAAAAGAAACGCAAAGCTGGCGGCATCACAATTCCGGACTTCCAGCTCTATTACAAAGCTGTCATCATCAAGACAGCATGGTACTGGCACAAAAACAGACACATAGATCAATGGAACAGAACAGAGAGCCCAGAAATGGACCCTCAACTCTATGGTCAACTCATCTTCGACAAAGCAGGAAAGAATGTCCAATGGAACAAAGACAGTCTCTTCAACAAATGGTGTTGGGAAAATTGGATAGCCACATGCAGAAGAATGAAACTGGACCATTTCCTTACACCACACACAAAAATAGACTCCAAATGGTTGAAAGACCTCAATGTGAGACAGGAGTCCATCCAAATCCTAAAGGAGAACACAGGCAGCAACCTCTTTGACCTCAGCCGAAGCAACTTCTTCCTAGAAACATCGCCAAAGGCAAGGGAAGCAAGGGCAAAAATGAACTATTGGGACTTCATCAAGATAAAAAGCTTTTGCAAAGCAAAGGATACAGTCAACAAAACCAAAAGACAACGGACAGAATGGGAGAAGATATTTGCAAATGACATACCAGATAAAGGGCTAGTATCCAAAATCTATAAAGAACTCATCAAACTCAACACCCAAAGAACAAAGAATCCAATCAAGAAATGGGCAGAAGCCATGAACAGACATTTTTCCAAAGAAGACATCCAAATGACCAACAGACACGTGAAAAAGTGCTCAATATCGCTCAGCATCAGGGAAATCCAAATCAAAACCTCAATGAGATACCACCTCACACCAGTCAGAATGGCTAAAATTAACAAGTCAGGAAACGACAGATGTTGGCGGGGATGCGGAGAAAGGGGAACCCTCCTACACTGTTGGTGGGAATGCAAGCTGGTGCAGCCACTCTGGAAAAGTGTATGGAGGTTCCTCAAAAAGTTGAAAATAGAGCTACCATATGATCCAGCAATTGCACTACTGGGTATTTACCCCAAAGATACAAAAGTAGGGATCTGAAGGGGTACGTGCACCCCGATGTTTATAGCAGCAATGTCCACAATAGCCAAACTGTGGAAAGAGCCAAGATGTCCATCGACAGATGACTGGATAAAGAAGAGGTGGTATATATATACAATGGAATATTATGCAGCCATCAAAAGGAATGAGATCTTGCCATTTGCAACGACGTGGATGGAACTGGAGGGTATTATGTTGAGTGAAATAAGTCAAACAGAGAAAGACATGTATCATATGATCTCACTGATATGAGGAATTCTTAATCGCAGGAAACAAACTGAGTGTTGTTGGAGTGGGGGTTGGGGTGGGAGGGATGTGGGGACTGGGTGATAGACACTGGGGAGGGTATGTACTCTGGTAAGCACTGTGAATTGTGCAAGACTGTTGAATCTCAGATCTGTACCTCTGAAACAAATAATGCAATATGTGTTAAGAAAGAAAGAAGAAGAAGAAGGTAGCGGGAGGGGAAGAATGAAGCAGGGGAAATAGGAGGGGTGCACGAACCATGAGAGACGATGGACTCTGAAAAACAAACTGAGGGTTCTAGAGGGGAGGGGGGTGGGAGGATGGGTTGGCCTGGTGGTGGGTATTGAGGAGGGCACGTTCTGCATGGAGCACTGGGTGTTATGCACAAACAATGAATCATGGAACACTTCATCTAGAACTAATGATGTAATGTAGGGGATTACATAAGAATAAAAAAAATAAAAAAAAAAGAAATGATAAAGAAGAATACAGCAAAAGGATAAAGCAGTTAATTCTTCAAGAACATATAATAAGACTTAATGTGTATGGACCCGGCAACAGAGTATCAAGCTATAGAGGCAGAACTGATAGAACTGCAAGGAGAAATAGAGAACTGCAAGAGAAAATCAGTTCTCTATTACCATTGCTCCTTTAACACTCCTCTTTCAGTAACTGATACATGAAGCAGTTAGAAAATCAGTAAGGATACAGTTGTAACTCTGTTCTGTTTTTTTTTTTTTTTTAAGATTTTATTTATTTATTTGAGAGAAAGAGAATGAGAGACAGAGAGCATGAGAGGGAAGAGGGTCAGAGGGAGAAGCAGACTCCCCACCGAGCAGGGAGCCCGATGTCGGACTCGATCCCGGGACTCCAGGATCATGACCTGAGCCGAAGGCAGTCGCTTAACCAACTGAGCCACCCAGGCGCCCAACTCTGTTCTGTTTTGATCCACTTTAGGGCTTTCTTGGGAGAAACGCCTACCAGTGGACTCAAGAAAATCCCAAAAAGGAAAAGCTGTTTGTATTAAGCATCACAAAGCGAAAAGTAGGATAGGCTGCCCCAATAGATGCTGCTCCTTGCTAATTGATGAGTCTGGAAGTAAAAACTAAATACTTAATGCCTCAGCCCTCTCCTCTCCTTTTTTGGGGGGACTTCTTTTGTGTTTTTATGAAGAAGGCATATTCTGGACTCTTCCACAATGTGAGTGTTACACATCAAGGCCAGTTACTGCCCAACTACCTGGATTTCAGTCAGTAAAGCTATGTAATTATGGGATGCCTATTAGCAATGTCATTTTCCTCCAGCCCAAAACCACACCCTCCAACAAAAACAAAAAATGTAATAATGTTAATATTTTGGCTTCTGTATGAATGCTAGGACTCTCAATTGGTTTCAAACTCAGGGAATGGGGTTGTTACTTATTAGCTTCTGAAACCCCATAATAGAGGACATAATTTATCGTTTTCTGATGATTCCAGGAAAATGATTTTGTTCTGTTGACCAGTAATATCTTTTTGCCTGTAAGGAGAGAGATGTGACAAGTGGCAGTGATTCAGCAGCTTCAGAGACGTTGGGGATGATGTCTCAAGGATCCACTTGTACCATCCCTGCAAAGTCACAAGACGTTACCACAGCTCCAAACATCACAGTCACATTCAAGGCATAAAAAAGGAAAGAAGAAAGGCATAGCATTTATTTCAGTCTATCAGGAATGCAAAAACGATTCCAGGAATTCCCCAACAGATACTTACGTTTCATTGACTGAACTATGTCACGTGGTCTCTTCTTGCTTCAAGAAGGCCGGGAAAATGAGTAATTAGCTTTTCCAGCCCTTATGGTGGAAGGTGACACGTGTCACAGGGGCTGATAATGCTTATGGGGACAGCCAACCACTAGGGTCAACCACAATATCGACAGTGATGCTTTTAGGGGCTTTTGAATGGTAAGGTTTTGTATTTAGTTTGGTGAGGAGTTATTGTGGGTGATTTTCTCTTGTTACTTTTTTCTTTTGTTTCTTTTGTATATTCCCACCTGTTTTTTATCTACTGCATTGCTTTCAACAAATATATAGCTTAGTAGTAACACTTTTGTGGGGGGAAAAAAAGTTCATGAGCTTTGTGATAGCTTTTCCTCATTTTGAGGATATTTTTTTCCTTTTACTCTGGTTTCGTATGTGTGTCTAGCATCATTAATGTTACTAGTTTCTGACTTACAAATAAAGGGTAGCATTATTTCTAACGTAAAAAATCTCACATAATTTTCTTATGGTCGCTTGGCTGTGTTTAGGGTTTTACAGAAGAAGAATCTTGGGATGTTCAAGATTTGGATTATTTAAATTCTGCTAATATTTGATGGAAATTATTCAAAATATGATTTCCATTTTTCTTTTGTGTTACCCTTGTTGTGACATTGTCCCTGCTTTCTTCTTGTCACATCTTGAAGCTTAGTCAGAGAGCAGTGGAAGGTGCTACTCCTATAAATTTGGTTCAAATGTTTTCCCAATTTTGAATTTCATTCAGACTGACGTGGGCTTCACAACAGATTCAATTCCTGCTTTTCATGAAAACTTAAAAGCATATCGGTAAGATTTTTTTTTCCCCTTTCAACTTTGAAACATTTTATTAATAGAACAGTATTACATTATGATGTAATATTTGTTGACTTTGCAGAGATTTTTCTAAAATGTCTTGCTCTGGATTAGAATTGGCAAAACGTATTAAATCTGAGTGGATTTGTTTATAGTATTAACTGTTACAAATGCAACTCCACATTTTGAAAGTTTCCCATTTTGTTCGGTTAAAAAAAAAATCTGCCACGTGTGACACTGAATTAAAAATTACATACATAAAGACTTTTGGTCGGTCTTAACAGAAAAAAGAAATAAGAAGAGAAACCGGCCTTCAAATTAGAAGTTCAGTGAATCTAGTATAAATAAAAAGGTTGCTTTCCATGTAGGTATTTTTCACTTAACCATTAATTTTCATGTTTTCCATATGCTCCTTATGCACGGATCACAAATTGGAGAAGCAGCATACCAATAACAAACAGACCGCGACAAAGATGCCGGACGTCGCTTTGGCACAAGCTTTGCTGCCACAGTAATTAGTGCAGAATCCGCCTCTCATTATGGGTGGAAGCCTGGCCTTTTGCTCTGTGTGGGCATCGTCTGCATCTCCTGGCCAGGCGAGGCTAGCACACAGAACAGAGCTGGCAAATCACACTTAGGCACTTGCTGTCTCAACTTGCTGTTTGGAACCAAGGCTGCCAGACCACTGCTAAAATTGATTGGCGTTCACACTTCATTTGAGTGGGTTTGCATTTGGACAAGGTCTTCATTTTCACCTTTCTTGCTATTTCCTGAGGAAAATGAGCAATTCTGTTTGGCTGGTGTGCTTTTCAATTCTAAGATTGTTCAGTTACCTTCCCCCCACCAACCTTCCTTTGTAAAAGAAAGGTCTGCATATTTAAGCTTGTAGGTAAAAGGGTGTTATATTCAACTGCATTTCTCAAGTAGATTTTTCTTTTCTTATTTTTTTTTTTTCTTTCTTTACTTGGCTCGAAGGCTGTGTGAATGTTTGCTGACTGTGAACATTACATACGTAAATTCATCATTTACCTACAGAACAAGGGCAAAATTAAACTTGGGGACATGACCTTCTATCAGCTTTGGGGGAATTTGAAGCTGACTTAAAAGGGTTAAGAGTTGTTGAGGTGCCTTTTCCCCCTGATACATTCTTTCCACTGAGAGGGAACAATCTGTTTCACAAGGATCTGGCATTGGTCAAGTGGATTTTAAGAAATGTTACTCTGTACTCAATTCATTCAAAGCTGTGAAGCATCTTTCAAACAGGAGAGCCGCTACTCATTTGATGTTTTAAAGCAGCTAAAAACAATGTTCCTAATGCCAGACTGGATCAAAATTCAAAACCCTTCTGTACTAACCTTAAGCAATATAAAAAACATACCTATATTTATTATATATGTGTGTGTGTGTGTTTTCATGGAGAGGACCTGGGAAAAACAAAGCTGAAAAAAAAAAAATTGACCTGAATTTTCCAGATCGATTAACTGTCTGGCACAGACTACCTTAACAATTCCTTCCATACTTTATTTCTGCAACCTTCTCCTCTAAAATTGTGTGTGATCAAAAAAGTATGAGCAAGCTCAATGGATCATATCAATTTTGAAATGAAACCAGATCTGTGATTACAGCAAAAGGCAGTTTCTTTTGAAATAAGCCCCAGATCTCAGGGCTTTTTGCATCGTCTTCTTTCTGCCTGGCAATATTTTTCTTTCTCCACTTTTAGCTCCTTTGTTACTGGGTAGACCCCAACATGCCACTCAAGACATGGCATCAATGTCTCAGTGATGATTTTTATGACTCTGCCTCTACTCTTTCATTTAAAAAAGTGAACGTATTCAAACTCTATCTATAGTAAATGTAAGTTCTAGGACATGCACTGGAATACAAGATATCTTTGTTCCAAGGAGCATGTCACTTTTTCCTTCCCAGAACCCTTGGTTGTCCTTGGACCACAGACCTTCTCACTTGTGATATAGTTTTACCTTCACTCCTATCTTCCTCCAGACCTGCACTGTCCAATAGGGATGCCACATGTGGTTATTCACCATATGTGGCCAGTCCAAATTGAGATGTGCTGTAACTGTAACATACACACCAAATTTTTTTTTTTTAAAGATTTTATTTATTTATTTGAGAGAGAGAATGAGATAGAGAGAGCATGAGGGGGGGAGGGTCAGAGGGAGAAGCAGACACCCTGCCAAGCAGGGAGCCCGATGTGGGACTCGATCCCGGGACTCCAGGATCATGACCTGAGCCGAAGGCAGTCGCTTAACCGACTGAGCCACCCAGGCGCCCCATACACACCAAATTTTAAAGGCTTAGAATGTAAAAACAACATATAAATTATCTAATGTTTTACATTATATTGCCAAAACACAGTGATAATATTTGGATATGTTGAGTAAACTAAATTATTAAAATTTATTTCACCCATTTCCATTTTTTTAATGTAGCTCTTAGAAAATTTAAGATGACAATGTGGCTAGTATTGTATTTCTATTTGACAGTCTACCTACACTAGAGCATCTCCAGCGTAAGGATCGTGTTTTACTAATTTCTGCAATTAACTATCAATTACATAAAGAATGAAGGTGTTTGATAAACATATGGCAACCAAATGTATATTTAAATAGCTATTGTTAATATCCTACACCTAAGAACAAGATGCTAATCTGAGGAGTCAAGAATTACTTTAGGATTGAAACACTTGATGCCCCTAAATTTTTTTTTCGTCTCTTAAGGTATAACAGTTTGGGAACAGTTCCAGTATTTTCTCCTTACAGGTGACTTAGTTACCTCTCCATCCCGTTTCTTTGTGTCCATTATCCTTTCTCAGCTATTTGACCTGGCACAGCATAGAGATGATTTTCCTCAAATGCTGCCTGACTGTTCAGCAGAGGTGCGTATGTTATACCCTGACTCTTTGTTTGGCGGGATCACTAGCTAGAGTTGTAATGAAAAAGAGGGCAGGTAATAGCCCCATGCTCCAGCAAATCTGCTCATTTACTGCTGGTATTCCAATTAGATGTCTGGGAAGCCTCCGGAGATCCATAATCCATTTTTCATGAGTTGCATAAAGGAGAGCAAAATCTCTGGGAAATTCAGTGTTGCTTTGGGAGTCCAAAATTTAGGTAAGATATTACTTCTTATTGGCTTCTAGAATCTAAGTTTAGCCTCTTAAGACTCCAGGGTTTGGGGAGTTTTTTGGAGAGGGGGTGGGGGCATAAGGGCTGTTAGTCTCATTTGCTGTTGTCCCAAAATAAATGACAGATAAAGTGAAACATACTAAAGAGATATGTCAACTAAATGCAACATGTAATCCTGGGTTTAGATCCTGGACCAAAAAAGGAATGTTTATGGAACAACTGACAAAATTTAAATAAAGTACATAAAATAATAATATCACATTAAGGTTAATTTCCTAATTTTGATAACTGCATTGTAGTTATGTATATTCACTAACATTCATATTGCTTAAATTTTTAAAGTAAATTTTCATATTTTATAAAAATCAGTAGGCTTGGCCACTTGAAGAGGTTTTCTCATTTTTTTAATTCCATAATTACAAATATAACTCTATAACATAATATATTCATATTCAATTTTCTGAATAACATAGACTTCTTCTGGTGAGCAAATAATATTCTCTGTCAATTACTTTAGATAATTATAATATATTTAATCTGTTGGATAAAGTTATTAGGATAGAATCAGATGAAGTTAAACCAAATATGTATGGATTTTTCATTATGTTTGCTCTCCATATCAACTTAAAATATGCATGTTCAGCCTAAATTATCTCTTTAAATCTGCTTTAAAAAATTCAACTTACTGTCAGAATTCTGAGGGGATCTCATATTCCATGTTGTGTGAATTAATTTTTATTCCTGACTTGGGTCCTGGAAGTTATTCACTGTTGAGGAACAAAGTGAAATGATCCAACTGAAGTTTTAGAAAGGCATCTGTGGTGACCCTTTAAAGCAGAGATGGTGAAGAGGAGAGACTGCGAGGAATGCAATTGTATCTGCCACAGATGACAGGGACCAAAACCAGAACAGAGGCAAGAGCAATAGAACAGAGGGTCCAATTCTAAGAGCCATTTCAGAGGCAGTATCTATCACACCATTTCAGTGCCCGTATTGAGGCAGAAAAAAATCATGTTTACACCGGAGTTGCCAAGACTGCTGACCCTGAAGAGGGTGAACCTGAAAGGGGGTGCCCAACTAAGGGTAGGTAGGGAAGATATTTTTGCATTGTTTTATCATTGTTCATCATTTGGAAAGTTCTCTTCTTTCCTGTATTCTCCTAAAGATACATTTTCCCTAAAACTTCAGGTATGAGTTGCTAAGGTCTGGGGAATTTGCTTGGAGAAATTTGTGAATCAGTTAAGAGGGCGTTCCTGTGACGCCAGACTCACCCATGTAGATCTGCAAGACTGAAAATGTTTTAGAGAGCCAGTACTCACCATGGGCCACTGTGCTCTGCAACTTTTCAGATTTTCCACGGGAAGTATGTACCTAGCTTTAGAACATTACCAAGTAAAGGAAGGGCAGCTGATAGTTTCTCAACCGGCCATAATTTATTTTCCCCCAATTAAGGTATTACATGGGAGGAAAATCTCCCACACAGAGCAGAGGCTTTAAAAAAAAAAGGAAGGAAAGAAGGAAAGAATCATCTATTCCAATATATGTCACATGTAAAACAACCCAGAAAATAACTGATTGAGTCAAAGGCAGATGTGAGAGCTTAAAATGCTAGTCACAATCAAAAATTTTCTTTTCATCAAAAGCTGAGGGAAACTGCCCAACACCTTCACTAAGTGATGTGCTAAAGAATCTCCAGCCAAGAGGCAGAAATGAATAAAGTGAAAATTACCGCTATTACCCTGAGTTGAAGATGACCAATCAGGCCAAGCCGACCTTGAGGATTGAAAGTCAGTGAGCCGGAAGTCATGCCAGAGCCCCGGCCGGCTCTGAATCCCAAGGACCCTGCCTCACCCATCAGCAATAATCACTGCTAACGGCCTGTCATCGGCCACTTTGCGCCGCTTGCAGAGCGTGCCCCAGAGTGCCACAGCCACACCATATCCGGCACTCCTTCATCGGGACTCGAAATCGTCCTTTCAAATCTGTTGTGTAAAGAGATTTGTTTTCTTCGGTTTCCAAATTCCCTTCAGTATGTGTTTCCCATCCTGGACAAAAGATCCTTGACTCTGAATTAACTCATTTATCTTCACATTGCTTCACTGTTCCCTTAATCTAAATTATATTTAAACAGCATGAAATAATCTCTCAATAGCTTAATTTTAACACACTCCTATTTCTTTTTTGGCTGAGCATGGTGCAGTGGTTTTGTCTCCACTAAGCAGTTTGCTATTTTCCCCAGGATCCTCCACCCCTTCATCACCTCCCCCAACACACACACACACACACACACACGTACACACGTCATCCAAATGGAAACATTCTGCCATATCTTCTACAACGAGTGAGTTTTGTTTAGCAAATACCTGACTAGATAGGGTATGAAGTAGTTGGTGCTGAGAATAATGCCAAGGATTCAAGGACTGGTGATTAAAAGGGGGATTTAACTGTCAGAAAATACATCCATTCTTGTTATGTGCTCGGCAGCCATTCTGTCCCACAAGGGGGAACTGACGGACTCGGGCTCCGGATGGCTCTCCTGCGCTATCACATCGCCTTCTCCATGAATCCTCCAGATAAAAGGATGAACCTAACAAGTACCTGTTCCAGATATGCCCCCCCTGCCAGCTCCTGGCCTACCCAGATGCAAGGGCCAGAGTTCTGCCAGAAGGAGGTCTAACCCTAGTTAGCTCCTACACCCGTGCGAATCCAGCCTGGCAGTGGGTGAGTGCCTCTGACCCACCAGCACACTAAACCTAGAAGCAATCTGCTGTGTCTGGGCTGCATTTAGTCCTCTGAGCCTTTCGTGGCACCCCCATGTGTGTGGCTGGTCTGTCTAATGAGCCCCAGTCCGGATCTCTAAGATGGCTCCCTCCACCTAAACCCTAACCTTGATGAACCTTGATGACCTTGACTGCTTCTGCCAATGACTTTCTCACAGGATTAGATCCTGCTCCTCAAATCAATCCAAACTCTGGACACTGAGAATTGCCACCAAGTCTTCTAGAACTGGCTACCCTGGAGTAGGGGTTCTTAACCCTGAGTATGCATCACAATCAGCTCAGAGTTCAATTCCATCCCCTGGGAATAAGAGATCCTGCCTTAGGTACCAAGGCCAGCCTGGGCCAGCACGGCAACAAACATACAATGGATACATGATTCTAGTTGGAATCTGCTTCAATTTTAGAAGTGGTCATGCTATAAATCATAAAATAATTTAAAAATCACAGTATGGAAATGATTGTTGTGATCTTTTATGGCCATGTTCATCATGGCATGATTAAATTATTGCTTCAATAATTTCTTCCCATTAGGGAGTCTTCCTCCAACTCTCCTGTGAGTCATCCCTCCTGAATCTCATGCTCTCTGGTACTTTCCAGTTCCCCTGACCCATCAGGTCTGTAACCATAACAACCTGTTGGCACCATCCAAGGACAGACATCCGGGACCACTTGTCCTACATCATCTCACAACACTGTCCCGGATTCCTTTCTACTCTGGCTTTTGACTTTAGGGTTCAACTTGACTCATTCCCCCTTATGGTCAGCGCTGCCCTAAAGCATCAGAAAGACTCAGTTCTTTTCTTCATCATGGTCCAACTTCCCCTCCAGGTCAAACACCTTCACTGTCCTTATCGAACTGTCCACGTGGGGATTTACAAGTGTATTTCTGAGTTGCAGAGTTATTGGAATTATTTTTGTTTTTATGTCTCTGTATATAATGATACATTAATAATATCTTCTTAATGAAAGAGGGAGATAAAAATAACCTCCATTTTGAGAAAAAGGACGCTAAACAATATAATCCATCTGATCATCCTGCTCTCTGGAATAAAATCATCAGCTTTCTACAAGCAGAACCTTCCCCAAATTCCCCATGGCCTTCTCGACTAATTCCCACTATTTATCAAACCCTTCTTATGCACCCTCACTATAGCTAAATTTAGGATGCTCTGAATGCTAGATCTTTCTCCTGGTACAACCTTTATATGTGGATTTAGCATGCCACTCTCCTAATCCAAAAGATTCATTGATCTTATATTTTCTAGAGCAGCAACCCTCAATTGGTAGGCTATATCACACTAGAAGTGACTGAGTGTTGGGGGGGTGTATGCCTCCAAATCAGTTTCAATATTATAGTTCCAAACCATATTTGGAAAACTTTCAAAAACCAGATATTGTTTCCATAATGAAGCCTATAAAAGGGACAGTTCATTTGCTCATTTATTTAACAGCTGTTCATCTCACACACACTATGTAGAAGGCATTATTCTAGTTATTCTAACTGCAGAGCAAAGTTTTACTGGCATGGTAAGTAAGAGTTTGCAGACAAACTGGGAAGTAGTACTGAAACAAAATGGCCAAATTAAAATCTCAGGAGGGTTCATGAAGTGGAAAACTATAGTTGTACTTCATCAAGCTCCAACTTTGTTTTTAGCAGTCTCGACCAGAGCCATCATATAAGATTGAATGGTGCCCCCCTGCCCCAAAGATATGTCCATGCCCTAACTCTTGGAATCTATGAATGTTACACCATTTGGATAAAAGATCTTGGAGATGTAATTAAGGATCTTGAGATGAGATAATTTCCAGGTTTATCCAGGTGGGACCTAAATCCAATGCCAAGTGTCCTTATAAGAGTCACAGAAGAGAGACACTCAGGGAGAAAAGGAGACAGCCATGTGAAGACAGAAGCAGAGATTGGAGAGATGCAGCACAAGCCAAGGGGCACCAAGAGCCACCAGAGGATGAGGAGGCAAAGAAGGATTCCCAGAGGGAGCATGCCCATGCTGACACAGACTCCTGCCTCTGGAACTGTGAGAGAATACATTTCTGTGTTTTAAGCCATCAAGTTTGTGGTAATTTGTTACAGCAACCAAAGGAAGCTAATAAAGCCATATACTCTAATTTGTAGTAAGGTTTCCTCACCCCATGGTAACACAGGGTGTGCATACTTGATAGACAATAAATCCTTAATGGACTCCAGACAAATCGCTTTATATGGTTTAAGGACTAGCTCTGAGGTGCGGGAGATGTAAAGGGCAACCCAAATTGATTTAAGATTATTATTCTGCACATGGAATATTTATAATCTAACTTTAGGAAAGACACAGTACATTTTTTTTCCTTGTCTACATGAGCTAAATCAACCAAGAAAGGAAAAACACATCATAAAAAATCCTGATTTTTTTCAAACACAGTATGCTTGATTTTCAAGGGAATTGTTCTCCAA
This sequence comes from Mirounga leonina, assembly GCF_011800145.1. Taxonomy (NCBI): domain Eukaryota; kingdom Metazoa; phylum Chordata; class Mammalia; order Carnivora; family Phocidae; genus Mirounga; species Mirounga leonina. Next base: position 508,146 of record NW_023270707.1, read on the forward strand.
ATAATTTCAGAAACATACATTAATTATATTTTACACAGGATGTACACTGATTGGACACTTGTTTTTTTTATTTTTTTCAGGTCCGAGACATCTCCCATTAATCTCTTCTCTTTAGCTACTAATAAAATAAGTAACTTATAAATGCATTTGCACTTTGTAAGAGTGGATTTGGAAATCCAGCATTTACTCTGAAGTCATTCAGAGTTCTCATTTCGTTACACAGCAATTATAAAGTTGACCACAAACCAACGCCGCACCGTACTCAATGCTAAAGGTAAAGAATTTTCACGTTCAAATGAAAGAAATTTTAAATAAGAACCAAGCATGAGACAGAGCAGAAAGTAGTATCACATCTGTACAAAAATTAAAATGAAATGTGGAAAGAAGAGAAAGAGTTATCAGGGATTTTTCTGTACACTTGATCTGAGCTACCTAAGCATCGCTTGGGCCATTAATTAAACATTAAGAAAAGATAAATGACAGGGGAAGGAAAGGGGAATAAATAAAACCCTGAGTGAGAAATTTCTGACAAATGTGCCTTACTGGTTAATTTGCACGTCCAGAGCTGAGCCACATCTGCACCGCTTGCATTCCCTTTCATTACCCGGACACCAATCACTTGCTCATTTATCATTCCTGTACATTCGGTATTATTGAAATGTGATGATTCATCGCTTTCCATTGATCAAATAACACCCAGAATTACCTTCCAAATGCTTTGCATAGAGAGGTGACCAAATAACTAAGAATCTGTGAGGCTTCCTTTTAATAGCACATTCAGGGAAAGATTTGGTAAGCCTGATTTCTTATAATCTCTCCCATTAGCATGGAGACCATGCTCTCTGCTGGTTCCATGGGCCTGCCCGCTACTCTCCTTCCATGCCTGTTCATTCCACATGCTTTCATGTGTAAATGGACAAAAATTGCTGTCAATTGAGAACATTTGGGAGCCATTTGCCTGGCCTTCTCTTAAGTAAAAACACAAAAAGAACTAGGAGCAAAAAGATGTGACTATTACATAAGATGCTTTAGTATGTTGCTTGGGTAGTCAGTCCCAGGGAATACACCATCTTATAAGTGAGCTGCTCAGACTTGGGAGACCTCCGTCTTGCCAGAAAGCGGCTGCTTTCACCAGTGTGGGTGTGTGTACTGAGTGGGAAAAATATGATCTATAGGCGAGTCATTTTGCCACCCTCTCAGAGCCTAGCAATGTGTTCAGAAGGTGTTTACTGGTTGTAATAGACGTGTGAATTTTTCTTTTCCAGGTTACAGAGGGTCATTTAGAGAAGCAGGCAAACTGAGGATTTAGTCCACTCTGATGTGTTACCCTCTTGAAAGTTAGTAGGAACTCTATGGCATGACAGTCACACATCTAAATCTAGTTTTGGGCAAACTGCTGAAGGCAGCTATCCCCTACATTTCCTTCCACAGGTAAGTACACCTTAAAGCATCAGCCGAATTCAGTGAAAGTATATGGTCAGCTGTGAAAAGACATGATCTCTTCAGAAATGAATCTGAAATATCTCTTAAGACACACATTAGGGCGCCTGGGTGGCTCAGTCGTTAAGCGTCTGCCTTCGGCTCAGGTCATGATCCCAGGGTCCTGGGATCGAGCCCCACATCGGGCTCCCTGCTCGGCGGGGAGCCTGCTTCTCCCTCTCCCACTCCCCCTGCTTGTGTTCCCTCTCTCGCTGTGTCTCTCTCTGTCAAATAAATAAATAAAATCTTAAAAAAAAAAAAAAAGACACACATTAGATTCTCTCTCTCTCCTTCCCTCCTTCCAGCTCCCTCTTTCTCTGGAAGGCAGAAGAGGGAAAATTGGTATGTCTAGAAGACCTGCCATGTGCTAGGTGCTTTATCTCAACTAACTCACTTATATGAATGACATTGTCCTTGAGAGAACCCTGAGCCCAGCCCACTGCCCACTGTGGTAGAATAAAGGGACAGCCAGAGCGCCACCACCCACGTCAATCATCTTCTTCCTACACCCTGACAGCTCCAGCAAAAGGGCTCCAAAAGATCAATTAGTCTATGGGAAAATCTGAGAGCTGAGGCAACTGTTAAGCAGACTGCATGGGAAAGTATTCTTTAAATCAAAAAGCAGCGGGCAAACATAAGAAAATAGCACATTTATCCTTGGGCACCGTTGTAGGAAAGAGCACCCTTGAGTGCAGATATCTAGACAAAGGCTGGAGAAGCTAATGGGAGTGAGACTACAGTCTGCCGTCTTGGCCATAGACAAGAATAAAATCGGGATGTCATGTAGAAAGGAAGGTAGGGCATGATCTGGAATCTAGGAAAGACTAAGACAAAGAGAAGCATAGTTGATGCCAGACAGTCGAGGCCCCAAGAGGAAGGCCTATTGCCAAGAAGGTTCTTGGCTTTGTGCAAGAAAGAATTCAAGGGCAAGCCATTTAGAGAAAGGGATAAAGGTTTATTAAGTGTAGAAGTAAGAAAGGAGCTATATCACGGATGAAAGTGGTCCCCCCTCCCAGATGAGGAATAGGACCTCCCCTCTGCCTCTATCAAAGGGTTTTAGAAGTTTTGGGGTTTGTTTTGTTTTGTTTTAATTAGCTAATTGTACAGGGAGGGGCTTACTCTTTTTTTTTTAAGATTTTATTTATTTGCGAGAGAGAGAATGAGAGACAGAAAGCATGAGAGGAAAGAGGGTCAGAGGGAGAAGCAGACTCCCTGCCGAGCAGGGAGCCCGATGCGGGACTCGATCCCGGGACTCCAGGATCATGACCTGAGCTGAAGCAGTCGCTTAACCAACTGAGCCACCCAGGCGCGCCCGGGGCTTACTCTTTAACTTACGTTAGGTGATTAGTTTTTTCATTGTCTTAGGGTTGTGATTAGGGTTGCAAAATTACCCACAGGGAGCAGTTTTAAGAATGTGCAGCCTATGTGGCTTTTACTCCTGGAGGGAGTGGGGTCTTGTGGTTTTCCACAAATCAGACGTTATGACTCTTTTTATGACCTGCTGACTTTTACGTTAAGGGTCAGCCTAAAACCGAAACAACTTTACTTTGGTCAGCTTGTCTCCCTGGCCTCCCTTCCCTCCTGCCTCATCGTTATCAAGTCAGATGCAAGTACAACTGATAACTCCATGGGAATTAATCGTTGCAGTTGGTATTTGTTTGGGGTTTGGTTGTTGTTGTTGTTTTTTAAGATTCTATTTATTTATTTGAGAGAGAGAGAGCACAAGCAGGGGGAGCGGCAGGCAGAGGGAGAGGGAGAAGCAGGCTCCCTGCTGAGCAGGGAGCTCAATGTGGGGCTCGATCCCAAGACCCTGGGATCATGACCTGAGTTGAAGGCAGACACTCAACTGACTGAGCCACCCAAGCACCCCTCAGTTGGTATTTGAAGCAAGTAAAAGACTTTTAGCCAGATGCACCCCAGTGTGACCATGCTTACACATATCATCTCTATTCTTAAAGGTCTGGGACAATTTAAAGTAAGCCTAAATCCTAATTCTAGAACCTATGTCCCTCAGGAGGCAAGGAGGTGCAATACCCTTCCAGAGATATGTAAGTCATAATCCTAGAGTTTTTGAAAACCCCCTTGTAGCAAAAGAGGCCAAGTCTTGGTTTGCCTTCACTGAATACTATCCTAACATTTTTATATTCCATGGATTTGAAAAAATACTTTTAAGAGAAATACACCTACCCAGGGACTTGTCAGAAATACTCTAATTTGTATAGAATGAATGTTGCATTTTCAACTATATTTTCCATGAACAACTAATACAAATAAGAAACTGTATCCTCAAATGAAGAAAGGATGTCACCACAATAAAAATGACATTTAAGATTCTTAACATTCACTTGGTGTATTGTTAGAGACACTTCAGGTGTCTCTCACATAACTCGAATGAAAATAAGCTAAATGAGCATGCAACAGTCACAGTCCTGTAATGATTTCAAAACCCGTATGTTCTGTAATTTATATTAATATATTTTAGCAAAAGTCATATACATATATGATTTATGTACATTAATATATGTCATAGATATATATGATTATGTGTATATTTTATACACACACACACCTACATACACATACATACACATAAAGTTGTGTGTGCGTGTGTGTGATATATAAAGCCAATATGGCCAAACAGTAAGTAGCCATTGTTAAATCTAGAGGACGAGTTCCTGATTGTTCATTTTACTTACTCTTCTCTCTACTTTTGTGTACTTTTGAAATTTTTCATGATCAAACATCACACACATAGTGGCCCCCATTTTTTAGGGATCCCTACTACCTCAATGGCATGTGAAATGCCTGCCTCATTCATTTATTCACCGGGCTTTTCCTTTACTTCAGGTGTCTAACACATCTCCATATTAAGAAAAAGCACTCAGAGATGCTTATCTAATTGTGTTCAGACCATGTAAGTAACCCATCTTTATCCAAGTCCAACTCCCAGTCTCCATGGTAGCATTTCAGTAGCTATCAATCAATGTATGTGGATACCAGGCCCTGACTAATTGATAATAAAGAGAATATAACACCTCTGATCTGATAAATATTGAAGTAGTGTTGATGAAGGGGGAAAAAAAAGAAAAAAAAACGTTTTCCACAAAAGCTTTTGGAGACAAAAGCTCTGGCATTAAAGAAGTATCAGATATGCAAAATAAAAGGCCTTGTCAAGTGCCATTGTAAGCCCAGGCTGAAAGGAATATCCAGCGGGGAAAGAGGGCCTGAACAGCCTGGCATGGCAGCCCTCTTCCCCACCTGGCCTCTCTACCTCCATCTAACTTAGTAGATGGTAAATCCTTTGGATTTGGACATTTGGGCAAGGAGAAGTTGGCCAAAATCTTGGTGAGGGACAAGGGCATTAAGAATTTGTTCAGTACATTCTCTCTCCACCGTCTTCATAGCTCTGCTCCTAAACATGTTTGTTACAGATGAATTTGCTGTTTGGGAGTCATTTAATAATTTATGAAGTAAACATGGGTTAGAGAGACAGGAGTCACAAGCACACCTATGAAAATATTTAAAACATTGTTTACATATACAATAATAACAGCAACAAAACCAGGAAGAAGAGCCAACGGCAGCATGTAAGTGAAGAAAAGTATCGATGGCTTTTTACGTATTTGGAATTTGTAGTACGTGGTTACTAAACAACACATTTCCCTGGTCTATCCCTAGCTCACTAAAAAAACTCAAGAATAGCCTTTCCCCACAGTGAGGGCCATGAATTTGTTTTGTTTTGTTTTGATTTTGTTTTCATTTCACTAGTCATAGTAAATTGAGACTTCGGTATGTTAGACCCCAGATCGTCACAAATGTAAAAAACGGTACCAGTTTGAGTTTGGGAGCGTGAAATTAATTAAACAAAGAGGCCATTGGTCTGAGGTGGCTGTGATGGCCTAGGAGCCTGCGTGAGCAAAGCAAAACCTGAGCCGCTGATGCCTCAAGGTCAAGGAATCAAAACCTATGGACAGTGAACCACAAACAGCCAACTAGGTCTTCCCAAACAAGGCAACTGCCTAAACTGTAGCCAATCAAATCACATCCCTGCTTGGCTTCCACATCTTCTCTATTTAAAGTCTTTCCCCCAGCTCCTATCAGTGGAGTGCCCCTGACCACTTCTGAGTCTAATCAATTTTTGATCAAGTAAATTCTTGAAATTTTTAATATGCCTCAGTTTATCTTTTAACAGGAGAAGTAACTGAATTCTTATTAACAAAAGCATTAACCAATGCCAGTGGCATACCTGACCAGTGGGAAATCTGGTATAAAACTTGATTTTTTTTAAATCTTGATTCTAATCTTGAATCTTTTAGAATTCTTGATTCTTTTTGATTACTGATTCTTGGGGCGCCTGGGTGGCGCAGTTGGTTAAGCATCTGAGTCTTGATTTTGGCTTAGGTCATGATCTCAGGGTCTTGAGATCAAGGCCCACATCAGGCTCCATGCTCAGCAGGGACTCTGCCTGAGATTCTCTCTCTCCCTCTCCCTCTGCCCCTCCCCGCTGTTCACCCTCTCTCTCAATAAATCAAATCTTTTTTAAAAAGCCCTCCTGATTCACACCATTATAATCAACCCATTAAACAGATTATACCTGAATTGTGAAATCAAAATAACTTTGTTAGCAAAAAGCCTAGGGATACACAATTGTCTTAAAGATAAAAGCTCACTTTAATTTCTTGTCAATTTTTTCCTGGCAATCTCAAGCCATGATTAATAATTTACTATGCAGGGGGCACCTGGGTGGCTCAGTCAATGAAACTTCTGACTCTTGATCTTGGCTGGGGTCTTGATCTGAGGGTCCTGAGTTCAAGCCCTGCATTGGGCTCTACACTGAGCAGGGAGCCTACTTAAAATAAATAAATAAATAATAATTTACTGTGTAGGAGTCTTGTTTCTTAATCTCTACTGAATACTTTTTCCTCATCCCATACTAAGTATCAGTGCTTTGAGTCTCTGTCTCTCTCTGTCTCTCTGTCTCTCTGTCTCTATCTCTGTCTCTCTCTCTCTCTCTCTCTCTATATATATATATATATGTATGTATCTCCTAACTCACAGATTATTTCTGAAAAGTGTCATTTACTTCCTGGATTTGATCAGTAAGTTTACAAATATACCTACAGTGAAAAAATGATGCAAAAGAAGAGAATACATTTTTCTGGCTCTGGTATTTCATATTAAGTGAGGAAGTAGGTTTTGTTCTTCTGTTCTTTCCCCAGATAGTTCATAGCCCACTCCCAAGCAACTCCCTCCATCACCACTTAGGAATCCTACTTCTGTGAGAACTAGAAAGAAATATAATCCCTGATGACTCGGCTTCTCTGGGCGCTGCCGAAGCAATGGTGTGAAGAGGTGTGTGGTGGCCCAGGAGCACCAGCATCTCCTCCAAGCTGGGAGACCGAGCATTGCGTGGAATTTCTCTCCATTTGAGTGAGCCTGTCACTGGCATCCTGTTTCTCAGATCATCATACCCACTGGTCAGCAGAAAAAAGAAACACACATGAAATTAAATCTCATTCTACAGGAAATATGATTGAGGTCCTTAAGCTGGTCTTGATTTGCAGGGGACATAAGTCCCCTAAGCCATTATCCTTGGGCCAGAGGCATAATAATAAAGGTGCCATCTCATAAAGTAAACATTCACACAGAAAGAAGCCATAGAAAATCGGTAGGGAAATTAGTCACTGTTCTTGTATTGTCTTTCTGAGAAATGAGATGCATTTAAAATAGCACCCTACACTTGAAGATGGGAACCATGATTAATGACAATGCTTCACCTTATCCAGCAAGAAAAAGAATTGTGCATCAAAACAGACACAGGATATCTTAAAAATTGTAGATGGAGTAGGAAACGTATTTTCTTCATTTAAAAAAAAAACAAGCAAGTAATTGCTGCCTCCTTTCAAAGGGTTAAACATTTCTGATTAGGTTTGGGTCATGCATCACATTTTGAGTGCCTAAGCTTAAAGACACACTTCATTGAACCCCATCTAGCAAGCTTCATGCTTATGAAGGTGTTCCTCTTGATTGCTTCTCATCTGGGCTACAAAACGATTGGGTTGGAGACTGACATTGATTAAGTGCAAGAGAACCATGTTTTACTGTGACAGCTGCTAGGCCTCTGTCAACAAATCAATGTTGTTGTTGTTTTTTTTTTTTCCTTTTCGTCTTAACTCTCCCATTAGCATCCCGCTGTTACCAGAGATGAAAAACATCTCTATAACTGTCTGCTGATTGACCACTTTCTGATTTGCCAATCACATAAAATGTTTTTATGACAGAAAAGGCTAACCCTTCATTCTAAGCAGCTTTTTGTGCACAAATAGTGCAATTTGCTGGAATCCTCCAGGGTGTGGCTGCTTTTCCTATAATTTAGAATCACAGTAAAGAGTAAGTCGTATTTTGCAGAAAAATGTCACTTTACTTCCTGGATTTGATCAGTAAGTTTACAAAGGTACCCTGTCCATCTAGTGAATTTGGTGAGTGTTTTGGCCATGGTCCCAGCCACTGATCTGCTGTCTTGATGAGATAGTCACCCTTCATAGCTTTTTGTGCCCACAATACCCTTGGTTATTTATAATAGGGTGAAGTTGTTAAAAGCTAGTTCCTAGCACCATGCTGTGTGCCAGGAACAGGAGGTGTGATTGGGAGACAGCAAATACAGAGATCCCTAATGCAACATTGGGTCAAAATAGAACTTTTACTGAGGTCATGCTAAAACAGCAGACTAGCCTCCTGCCTTCTACCTCCAACTGTGTGGTTTGGAACTGAGCCCTGAACTTGCCTGACTGGAAAAAACATATAGGACAAACCTATACAGAATGAGTAAATTACCGCCTAGTAATTAGAGCATTCTGGGACTTTTAAATGAAAAGTCTCTTTTCACATGCTTTTGTCTGTGATTTTATTTCATAACCAAATAAGTAGCCCCAAGTCAAGATTTTCACTGTGCCAAGCTTGGATGACATGGTTTATTTTGCTCAATTTCTCCCTGTGCCTTAGGGTATACACTCAAAAGACACAAAGAATTTCACTGAAAACTTGTTACATCTTCAACAGGCCAAGATGGCAATAGGATTTGAGCACTGGAAGGAGCTCCTTGATGTCCTGAGATGAATAGAGCCATGACTTGCCCTTAACTTTCTGCTAGCTTGATCAGCAAGCTATTGGAAATGAGGAAAGAAAACTCATATCTTCTGTACAATGTAGAAAAAAAATCACTAGCTCAGATCAAGGAAAGCATCACTATTTCAAAGGACACAAAGAAATGGAGCAGTTAATAAGCCAGTTTCCCAAGCAATCCAGCATTGAACATGAATTCTGGCTATATAACTGATGATTCTCTAACTTGTTCCTCCTGGATGCCCTCAGGCCCCCTGGTAAACAAAACTCTGCACACGCACGCACACACACACACACACAGGTAGCTATAGTAACATCTTTTCCTTTTTTCACCTGGGAAAGGAGAAATAGAACTAATATGGAAAAGTCATGGGGCCAAAGGAGAAAGGAAGAAGGGGTAAGATGAACTAATTTGGTCATAAGGAAAATAGAAAGGTATTGGGAGAGGATACCAGAAGAGTTCCCGCTCTGTGTTCTCTGGCCCCAGGCTTCACACTCCTGGAGGGTTTTTTGTTTTTTAATTACTGAAGAGTTAGCTGCCCCTTACACAGAATAGCTTTATGATCGATGTAGAGGGTAATTGGAATTTTCAAAAATTTTGAAGTTCACAGTAACATTGAAAAATAGTTAAGAATAGTAAGTAGATCTGTTTTGCTCTAAATTACTAGAATAAAAAAAAATTAAAAAAAAAAAAAAAAGGGCGCCTGGGTGGCTCAGTTGGTTAAGCGACTGCCTTCGGCTCAGGTCATGATCCTGGAGTCCCGGGATCGAGTCCCGCATCGGGCTCCCTGCTCGGCAGGGAGTCTGCTTCGTCCTCTGACCCTATCCCCTCTCATGAGCTCTCTGTCTCTCTCATTCTCTCTGTCTCAAATAAATAAATAAAATCTTTAAAAAAAAAAAAATTAATTGGAGTTAGGATAATGACCAAAATTGAAAGAGACTGTTTTTTCATTTGACGTCATAGACATCCTAAGAGGCTCTAACAATGCAATTTGTCATGGCTCCCAGAATATTTCCTCATATTCAACCATGTCTTGCTCTAATTTCCTATGATTTCAAAAATCTAAAAGCCTGAACAACAGATACTATTGCATCTGTCATGGAATATCCACATACAAAAATGTTATTCAAAGCATTTTAAAACTTATTTATGTGTTGTACATGCTCCCTTTTTTAGGGACATAATTTGCTTTTGTTTTTCCCTCTTCTCTCTTACCTTTTGGTTAAGAAAACTCTGCATTCCAAAAGAAGTAAAAGTTCAACTGGAACACACAAATGAGTGAAACACCTAGGATTATATTTGCCCCCAGTCCATTTATGAAGGGAAGGCGTTCCTTCCATTACCAAAGAGAAAGTTGAGATCAGTTGTTTTGTTAAGCTCTGAGAATTCTTCTTTCTCACTGTCCTATATTTTTAAGAAGTTTCTACCTCTCTCCCCTCTCATCAGTGAAAGAAGGCTTCCAGACGCTTAGGTTTTATGTACAGTTTTCCATCCATCTATGGGGATTAGAGAATCTTATGTAAACACACTACTCTCTCAATTATCCTAACATATTGCTGCAGAGGGAAGCATGTCATCATGAAGTCCTCAAGCCCAGCTTTATACCATGTCTACATGACTACACACTTGATCTAACAGGAAAGGACTCGAACTTCATTTTCACCAACCCCAGGCTGAAGGCTAATAAAGTATTATCTCATCTGAGATGGTTGAAGGCTCATATTGAAACTACTGTCTTGGGTGACACAAGGAATGACATTGTGAAAGGTGAAATGAACTGGAGTCCCTTCTGTCAGGGGGTTTTAAATGGAGCGGGGAGGCCCATTAAGGAGATGGACCTTATTATGCCTGTCCTCACTGGGTAGAACCATGAACTTTTCAACTGGGCCAAACTGCACATATTCCAAGGACTCTGCAAGAACATCTGCAACTTGCTACAGTAACAGACTTTTGCTTAGTGATAGCCTTAGCAACCAATTATGTTTGACCAAAATTAGTTTTCTAACACCAACACCAATCAAAATTCTGTGTAAGTATATAGGAGCATTCCCCTTTGTCTTTAAAAACCCTTGACTCTTATTCCCTAGTGGGAAACAATTTGTACTGCTACCTGAATCTGTGCTCTCTGAGTTGCAATTCTAAGACCCCAAATAAAGGCTCGTGCTTTATTTCAGCCCTGCTTCTTTTCTCAGCTGACAACACGTGCACATGGGCATTTGAGAATCCAAGAAGGAGCCTGAAGTCCATTTGCAAATATCCACTGTTAAGGTGAATAAACAGGTATATTTGATGACATTGTGACTTAGACCATGTTCTGTGGAAACAGGCAGTGGGATGGAGACTTGCATGCAGGTTAACCAGGGAGCACCCTTGAGAGCTACAGCTATAAGGAAAGAAAGATGGTGGAGCTGGGCAGTGGGAGAAGCTAATTTGCAACAGAGCTATAGCTGGGGCTCCAAGGATGGAATGTCCCACAAGAATTGTGTCAAATGAGGCAAGGGTGTTGGCCTTTATCCCCCTCGCAGTCAGTATGGGGCCTTGTGCAGCTCCCTCTAAGGGGGAATAACCTTGGTTGAATCAGTTCAGTTCAGTTCACAGCCAAGGGCAATGCCCAGTGAAGGAGGCAGCTGTGAGCGTTTAGCAGCCGACTTTCCAAACAAGTAGGGGGTAGGTCCATCAGCCAGAAGGGGAATCTGGGCAAAGCCATGGAGAACCCACTGGGAAAACTACATTGTTTATGACATTTTTGCCTTAAGTATAAAAATTCAACATTTTATTTACTGTGGCTCATTTTCACAGAGAAAATGTATTCTAGGTTTGATGCTTTATTTTAGTGTGTGTGTGTATGCCCATCAGGCCTTATTTATATCTAATTTAGAACTACTTCCTCTTAGAGTCACAAATGAGAACATGGACAATATCTGGCCCAGTACGCTCATTTTACTAATAAAGGAACCATTGCCACATCAAAAGTCTGGTTAGTGATAAAGCCATATCAAGGAAAAGGTTCCAATCTAATTTCCTTTCAGGTCACCATTATGCTTAATTTTAAAATCCTTGTCTATCCATTACATTCCTGCCTCTACTGGAATCACTGGGAGGATACAAGAGAAGACTCATGGATCCCACCTCCTTGAGATCATCTGTTCTAAAATGTGCTCCATTGTTACTGAAAATGTTATTCTAAGAATAAACCTTCACAACATTTGTATTAGCTGTTTTATGACAATCTAATGTGAAACTCTGACCTCTTTTTCCCTGTAGAAATGTGCCGATCTTCCCATATTTTAATTATAAAGCCAGTTTCAGTAGTGTCCTCCTTTCTAGCTATCACCTGAGTCTATCTCAAATAACCATGCCCCATGAGTGAGAGGTCTGTGCTTCTTCAGAATTAATCACACCCAATTCAGGCTCAAGTACACTCTCCCCATTTTTGAACCTTCCTCTGTCCCTACTTAATGTCCTTGCAGGCTGATATTTCATTTCTCCTCACATGCCAGATTATTTGTTGTACTGCCCTAAATTGCTCTTTTTAGAGATAATTTCTGTCAACATTACATGGGTCCTCCTGTTCCCTCCGCCCCACTGGAGATAACTGAGGGCATCTCATTGCAGGAGGTAGACACTGCAGCTGCCAATCCTAGGGAAAGTGACCGAAAGAGCAGTGCATCCTACCCACTGTGTTGGAACATTCTGATGTAGCACAGCAAGCTCTGGCCGCTGAAGCTGCCCCTGTCCATATGGTGTTTCCCCGTGTCTACTTTTTTCTCTCAACTGGTTTTCATGATTTATGACAAAGGTGACAAAGACAGTGACAATGCTGAGAACCCTATCTATCAAGCACTGACTGTGTCAAATACATGTACAAATACCACTGTCTCTTTATTTTGATCTACAAAAGGGGCATAATATATTTCAAAGTGTTGCAAACATGGCCAAGTACATATCCTACCATGTTTTTACATGACTCCAATCTCCAGAATGCAACTGTCCACCCATCCTGGTCCCCTATCTAATGCCTCCGCGGTATCTTCAAGATACTGCCATGTTCCTGCTGGAAATGTTATACAACTCTCACATTTATTTTTCTTACAATTGTTCCACATGCTTTTTGGATTTTTTTAATATATAAAATTTGGTGGAACTTCTGTGATCTTCTTTATAGCAAATAAACATAGTAATAAAAAATGGAAGGCTAAAATCCAGCACAAAACACCCTTAATACGAATGCATGTCTCTCTCTCTCTCTCTCTCTCTCTCTCCCCCCAGTTCCCTCTGAGGCACCCATTACTACAGAACCCCACTGGAAAAGAAAATCCTCATGCTGTTCTGCTCTGCCCTTAAAGCCTCTCAGCACAACCCGGATCAGACACAAATCTAACCCCAGAGCATGAATGGATGACACATGTTCCTGTCTTCTGTTTTGATAGAGAGATGGCAGAAAAAAAATAATGATTTCTGTCTTAGAAAAATATAAAATTCCTTTGAATCATCTCTGGCTTACCCTCAAGTTTCCCTTCCTCCCAAAGCTGCCACTTTTCCCCCTTTTTCCTCAACACATTTCTCTTCATAGTTACTTCTAATAAAATTGAGCCTTTCTCTTCTCTCTCACTAATCTTTCCAAACTGTCCCCTAAATCCTCTCGTCTTGTAGAACCCACTTCGTATAATAAAACAAACAAACCTAGCAGTTTCAGGAAGAAAAGGAAAAGAAAAACAACTAGCAACTATCCAACAGATAGCTTCTTGTTCCATGTGGGATAGGTTGGAAGGAAGCGTTGGTGGAGAGGGTGTGGAGGGGTGGCTGGGGTTGCTAGCAGGGCTGAGTTCACCCCTCCAAATCAACTGAATGAACTTTTTTTTGTTGTTTTCTTGCTCCCATGACTCTCCTCAACTTCTTGCTGGAGAGCTCACCCTGGATAGCCTACCAGAATCCCGAAATTGTTACATTAGTAAAAGGAACTCTGGAATATTTGCTTCTCTGCAAACTGTTTGATTAATCTCATCATCAGATTGCCCAGAACTCTAGCCTTAGAGTCTTCTCACCTCCTCCATCTACATGGTTCTAACTGAAGCCTGGCAAACTCTTCCCCATCACTGGGTCCATCATCAAAATATTGGCCAAATCCCTCATCATCTTTTGTCCACATTTCTACAACAGCTGCTTAAATAGTTTCAGCTTGCTGCCATCAGAAATCTCTTTCCTTTTCCTTTCTTACTTTCTCTGATTAGGAACTTTCTTTTTTTCTTTTTTCTTTTTTTTTTACTTTTTATTATGGAAACTCTCAAACCTATGGAAAGGTAATGAAAATAACAAAATAAACTAATAAACTCACACGTCCATCAGCCAATTTCAACAGTTCACAACTCATAACCAACTTATTTTCATCTATATCCCATCCCTGATTATACTGAAACAAATTCCAAGCATTATAGCATTTCAACTCTAAATGATACAAGAAAGGAACTCTTTAAAAAAATGAATTATGAAACATTATCACACTTAAAAGCAAACTGTAATTTCTTAATAGCAATAAATCCAGCAGTGTTCATAATTCTCTGATTGTTGTGTACATTTTTGACAGTTTGAATCAGGGTCTAAATAGGGACCATAAATTCCAATTGTTTCTATGTATTTTAGGCCGGTTTTACTCTAGGAGTGTTCACTCATCCTTTCCTTACTCTCATTGTTATTTGGTAGTCATTGAAGAAGATGGGATATTTGTTCTGTCTAGATTTTTCTGATTGCATTTCCATGGTATTATTTAACATGTTTGTTTGTTTGCTATGCATTTCCTGTAAATTGGTGGTCAGATCTAGCGGTTCGATCTGTTTTGGATTCTATATTTTAGGCAAGAAAATCTCATAGATTGTCTCATATACTTGCATTAAGAGGTACATAAGAATGACTCATCTCTTTTTTGTTACCAGCCTTTGCCAAGATCAATGAGGTATTACAAACACAATGGTGATATTTTATCATTTCTTCTTGATTTATAGCTAGAAATTGTGTATAAATGAGACATCTTCGTCATTAATTATTTAGTTACCCTAAATGGTGATGTTACGCTTTGTACTGAAAGTACTTCACAATCTAGCTCTGACCCATCTTGTCAGGTTCAACCTCTCCTCCCCATCACACATTTATTTTCCCCAACAGTGTGATGGTTTACAAGAAATGTGTTTTAAGATAATTTTTTTCGGGCGCCTGGGTGGCTCAATTGGTTAAGCAACTGCCTTTGGCTCAGGTCATGATCCTGGAGTCCCGGGATTGAGTCCCACATCGGGCCCCCTGCTCAGTGGGGGGTCTGCTTCTCCCTCTGACCCTCTTCCCTTTCGTGCTCTCTGCCTCTCATTCTCTCTCTCAAATAAATAAATAAAATCTTTAAAAAAAAAAGATAATTTTTTTCATCCCCAGCATTTAATAACTGGTGGCATATATTAGGCAATTAAGAAATGTTTGCTGAACAGGAAAGTGAATGAAAATTTCCTATATAAGTAACTTATCATGTAATACTTGTATTTATGCATGATTTCCAACACATTCAGACTTTCAGATGCTCATACTTAATGTCAGGAAGAATTCTTTTCAATGTGAATACAATAATGCACTGACAAGTCATATTAGCTTCTAATACAACATTAGCAGTGAATTAAGTGAAGACATCCTAAATTATACCATTCAAGAGATAAATGTTATTCTAGAATAGATTTGGCACCAAGCACTCTTAGCAATATGAAGCCATCAGCTCTCAACGATTTTATTTCCTATTACCTGCAGCAAGTAGACCATCACTCTAAGCAAAGTCAGGTAGCATTAGCATTTCAAAGAGAACACTAAGTAAACCTTCACAAATATAATGAGAAGATTTCATTCTGAGGAATAGCATTTACCACTCTGTAGTTTTAAAACACTCTCCCCTTGCCTTAGAAGACATCATACCCATAAGTTCTCTCCTACAAATGTCACTTTCATTGTGTGTCTACCTGCTCCTTCTTTTTGTGTGGTCTTTAAGTAAAAGAGTTCCTCAAAGTTCCTAACCAGACTTGCTTTACTTCCATATTTATGCCGTAGGCAATGCCATCTGATTATCTAACAACTTATTTCTTGCCCACATTTTCCTTCTAAATTTTAGATGAACTATGTAACTGCCTACATCTCTGCTTAGAAGTCCCAAAGGCAGCTCACACTGGACGTCATCATCTTCCTCCTGCAGTGTGCTGTCCTTCCACTGTTGAGAATCTCCTAGAAGAGTACCACCACCATGAAGCCAGAGAAACTAGTCCTAGCCGTGACTGTTCCCTTTCCTCAACCCTCATGTCCAATCAAGGACTGGTCTTTCTTTTTTTTTCTGTTCTACATACTAAATACTCCTTGAATGAAGCTATTTTTCTCTATTTCCACATTGACCAAGCTAGTCCAGATCATTAGTTTTTCTTGCTCTATGGTCAGTGGGAACCAATGGTGTCCCTGCATTGCCCTGAGTCAATCCAGAATAATCTTTTAAAATTTTTTTCACTCTTTTATTTAAATTCCTTTGGAGGCTTTCTATTCTCTGGGGATAAAGAAGAAAATCATTAACATTTCCTAAAAGCTTTGCATGATCTTGATACAGTTCTTTCCACTCTACTACTTCACTCTACTCACATTTGGTTTCATTTATGAAGGACACTATATTTGTTAGGGAAGGGATAAGTCTTTTGCACAAAGGCTGTTCTCTCAATCTGGGATACATGGCCATCCCCTTCTACTTCATCTAATTTATCATCACAGCGTGGTTCAAACATATTGCCTTCAAAAACCACTCTGTGACATGCACAGCACACTCCCCGCCCTCCACTGCCAATACTAGGGCAGGATCCCTTGTTATAATATCTTATTAAATAAATAAATAAATAAATTCCTATATCCTCTACAGCCCTATACTTCTTGATAGCACTTTATTACAATCACAATTAAATAATTAATTGTGTTTTGAGAGGGATTTTTTAAAATCTTGGCCTCCCAAACTAAAATGTGAACTTTATGAAACCTAGGGAGCTAGAGCTTTGTCAGTGTTAGTCACTGACACATTGGTCCTTGATACATAATACACAATAAATAAATATTTGTTGCATAAAGAAAGGAATCAATCAATCAGCCAATCAAAGTGGCACAAGGGACTTTCACTTTGAAATATGCTTCCTAGGACTCCTTTCATGTCTGGGCCAGAGTGAGATGTTCTGCCAAGGTGTATACATGCATCTTTGTAAACAATAAATATAGTACCTGCATTCTTGGTTTTGTCCAATACAATTTTATTCAACTACATTTATAAAGTATCCTTTAATAAGTAGCAGTTTATTCAATCAATATACTTTTACTGAGTGTGAATTATGAATACTCTGCTAAAAGCTGTACACTCCTTTAAAATTCTGAATGGCTATTAGAGATCATTTATCTCTTTGTTGCTCGCTGGCATGGTATCTGCCACATAGAGGTTGCTAATACATTTTTAATTCTCTTATTATATTTAGTAGTAATGAAGTTACTTTGGGAAATACTAGTAGGTAAGATTGGGCAGAGTATAATAGGCTTTGTGCCGGAGCCAGCCTTGACTCACAGCATGGAAAAAGAGCCTCCATTATATGTCAGTTGTCATAATATCTGCAGTTTGTATTGCAGTGAAATTCTATTGATGGGAAATTATGATCAAGGTACTTGACCATGGATGGCTGTAGACTAAAATATGGCTTGTATTGGAGCCTAATACTGTCCCTTGCAGAAGACTACTGTGCAATATTCCATAGATATCTTTGAGAACATATTAACAGAATTATTTGTAAATCTAGGTTCTTTGATAAAGAAATTGCATGAGAGGCACCTAGGTGGCTCAATTGGTTGAGCAGCTGACTCTTGGTTTTGGCTCAGGTCATGATCTCATGGGTCGTGAGATCCAGCCCCTTGTTGGCTTAAGTAAGCTTAAGTCTGCTTAAAGATTCTCTCCCTCTGCCCCTCCCCCCACTTGCTCACTTGCACGTGCATGTGCGCACTCTCTCTTTCTCTCAAATAGATAAATAAATCTTTTTTTTAAAATTTTTATTTATTTATATGTTTATTTGACAGAGAGGGACACAGCGAAAGAGGGAACATAAGCAAGGGGAGTGGGAGAGGGAGAAGCAGACTCCCCACCGTGCAGGGAGCCCGATGCAGGACTCAATCCAGGACCCTGGGATCATGACCTGAGCCAAAGGCAGACACTTAATGACTGAGCCACACAGGCACCCAAATAAATCTTTTTTTTAAAAAGAAATTGCATAAACAAGGGAATCTCACAAACAATTGGAGAAAATTCAGATTCTCAGGATCAGGTCTTAGCTTTGTTGATAGAGCTGCTATTAAATGTTCTTAGCTCATGTACTTAAACAGGACTTAAGGTTTGCTAGTAATCCTAAATTCAAATCTTTTGCCTTTAATGATTTGTTTTTTGCCTGTTCGTCCTATTAGTTATTGAGAATTGTGTTAAGAATCTACTATTGTGGATTTATCTATTTCTCCTCTTATTTTTGTCAGATTTTGCTTTGTATATGTAAAGGCTATGACATTAGATGCATATAATTTAGGTTTATTATTCCTGATGAATTCACCCAGGATTATGTCATGCCTGTTTTTGTTTTTACTGTTATCTCTTCATTAAGGTTTATTTTGACTAATATTATAAGTTAACTGATTCTTTTTTGATTAGTGTATCTTTTTAATATTCTTTTGCTTTCAAATTTTATGCATCTTGGCATTTAAGGTGCATATAGTTGGATTTTGTTGTTCAGTTCAATCTAATATTATTATAAAAGGATATTGAAATTTTGTCAAATGCTTTTCTGCATCTATTTTTATCCTTCATTTTGTTCATGTGGTGTATCACATTTATTGATTTGCATATGTTAAACTTTCATCCTTACCTCCTAGGGATAAACCCTACTTGATTGTGATATATGATCCTTTAAATGTATTGTGGAATTCTTTTTGCTAGTATTTTGTTGAGGATTTTTGCATGTATGTACATTAGGGCTATTGACCTATATTTTTTTTTCTTGTGGTGTCCTTATCTGGCGTTGGTATGAGTGTAATGCTGGCCTCGTAAAATGAGATTGGAAGTGCCCCCTTCTTTTCAATTTCTTGGAAGAGTTTGAGAAGGACTGGTGTTAGTTCTTTAAATGTTCGATAAAATTCACCCATGGAGTCATCTATGCCTGGGCTTTTCTTTGTCTATAAATATTGTGATTATTGCTTCAGTCTCTTTACCTTCTGACCACCTTCAAACTGGTTTGCTCCAATTTCCTATTTCTTCATAATTCAGTCTTGGTAGGTTGCATGTTTCCAGGAATTTATCCATATTTTCTAGGTTTTTCAATTTGTTATCATATAATTATAGCTATTAATCTCCTGTGATCCTTTGTATTTCTGTGGTAACAGCTGTAATGTGTCCTCTTTTATTTGTAATTTTATTTATTTGAGTCCTCTTCCCCCCCTGCCCCGGGTTAGTTTAGCTAAGGATTTGTCAATTTTATCTTTTCAAAAACCAATTCTTAGTTCCATTGATCTTTTCTATTGTGTGTCTAATCACTATTTCTGCTCTAATCTTTATGATTCCTTTTCTTCTGCTAACTGAAGGCTTAATTTGTTCTTCTTTTTCTAGCTCTGTGAGATGTAAAGTTAGCTTGTTTATTGAAGATCTTCCTTTTTTCTTATGTAGGTTTTAATTGTATAAACTTCCCTCTAGAGCTGCTTTTCCCATATCCCATGAGTTTTGATATGTTGCATTTCCAAGACACTTTTTGATTTCCTTTTTGGTTTCTTCTTTTACTCATTGGTTGTTTAGGAGTGTGTTGTTTAATTTCTACATATTTATATTTTCCAATATCCCCCCTGCTATTGACTTTTTTATACTTTGTTGTCAAAAAAGATATCTAATATGATTTCAATCTTCCTAACTTCATTAAGACCTGTTTTATGGTCCAACATATGATCTATCCTGAAGAATACTTCATAATGGCTTGAAAAGAATGTGTATTTTGTTACTGTTGGATGGAATGATATGCAGACATCTGTTAGGTCCAATTGTACTACAGTGTTCTTAAAATCTAATATTTCCATGCTGATTTTCTGTCTGGAAGATCTATCCATTGTTGAGAATAGGGGTATTGAAATAACCTACTATTATTGTATTGCTATCTATTTCTCCCTTCAGTTTTGTTAATATTTGCTTTTAATATTTAGATGCTCCAATGTTTGGGACATATACATTTACAATTATTTCTTTCCCCACTTTATTGAGATGTAATTGACATAGAATATTGTGTAAGTTTAAAGCATATGACATGATGACTTGATATATGTATATTTTGCAAAATCATGTCCATAATAAGGTTAGTTAATATATTCAACACCTCACATAATTATAACTGTTTGTGTGTATGTATTAAGAAATTTTAAGTTTTATTCTCGTATATCAACTTTCAAATATATAATACAGTATTGTCAACTACAGGCACCACCCATAACTTTTTCATCTTATCAAAGTTTGTACTCTCTGACCACCTTCACCCATTTTCCCCACACCACCCCCACTAACAACCAATCTATTCTCTGTTTCTATGAGTTTGCTTTTTTTAGATTCCTATTATTGTATTTTCTTGATGAATTGATCTCTTTATCATTATATAGTGACCTTCTTTGTCTCTTATAACCAATTTTGACTGAACGTCCATTTTGTTCATAGAAGTATAGTCGCCCCTGCTCTTTTTTGGTTACCATTTGCATGGACTATCATCTTCTATCCTTTCACTTTTGTTCCATGTGTGTCCATAAAGCTGAAGTGAGTCTTCTGTTTTTGTTTTTTAATCCATTCAGCCACTCTGTGTCATTTGATTGGAGAATTTAATCTATTTACATTTAAGGTAATTATTTATAAGTACAGACTTATTACTGCCATTTCATTCATTGTTTTCTGACTGTTTTGTAGTCCCTTTGTTCCTTTCTTCCTCTATTGCTATCTCCTTTCTTCCTCTATTGCTATCTCCTTTATGATATTTTTTTGGAGTGGTATGCTTAGTTTCCTTTTTCTTTATCTTTTGTGTATCTACTAGAGGTTTCTTCTTTGAGGTTATAACGTGAGGTTTATATAAAACACCTCATTGCTAAATGTTAATTTAACAATGTTAAAATGGTCTATTTTAAAGTTATAGCAACTTAATTTCAATCACATACAAAAACTTACACTTTTAGTCCTCTCTGCCATATTTTATGCTATTGATGTCATATTTTATCTTTTATACTGTGTATCCATTAATAAGTTATTGTGATTGTGATTATTTTTAATACTTTTGTCTTTTTACTTTACATTAGAGTTAAAAGTGATTTACATACCACCATTACAATATCTGAGCATTCTGAATTTAACTATATATTTACCTTTAGCAGTGAGTTTAATACTTTCAAGTTTTCATGTTGGACTTAGAATTCTTGTCTTTTAACTTGAAGAGTTCTTGTTAGCATTTCTTGTAGGGGAAGTCTTGTGGTGATGAACTCCCTCAGCTTATGTTTATCTAGGAATGTCTTTATTTCTCCTTCATTTCGGAAGGACAGTTTTCCTGGGTGTAGTATTCTTGGTTGGCAGTTTTTTCTCTGAGCACTTAAATATATCATCGTACTTCCTCCTGCTTTCTCTTATGAATGTTGGCACAATATGTATTTTTCTATCCCTGTATTTCCGATCTGTCAGTATTGTTTTATTTGAAGTGACATTCCTGTACACAACAGATAGGTGAGTCACATATTTTAATCCACTCTGAGAATCTGTCTTTTAATTGGTGTATTTAAACCATTTATATATAATAAACTTATTGGGATATTAAGGTTTACGTTGGCCATTTTGATTTTGTTTTGTTATGTTAGTTGTTTCTATTTTTCATCTTTTTCCTGCCTTCCTGTGAATTACATGAACATTTTTTTGAATTACATTTTGATTTATCTATAGTGTTTTTAAATGTACTTCTTTGTATAGTTTTTTTTTCAGTAGTTGCTATATTTTATTGCATATACATAATGTATCAGTCTACTGCTACATTCATTTTATTTTTTAAAATTATTTATTTATTTATTTATTAAGATTTTATTTATTTATTTATTAAGATTTTATTTATTTATTTTTTAAGATTTTATTTATTTATTTGACAGAGGGAAACACAGCAACAGAGGGAACACAAGCAGGGGGAGTCGGGGAGGGAGAAGCAGGCTTCCTGTGGAGCAGGGAGTCTGATGTGGGGCTCAATCCCAGGAACCTGGGATCATGACCTGAGCCGAAGGCAGAAACTTAATGACTGAGCTACCCAGGCACCCCTACATTCATTTTAACAGTACACTGATCTTTCCTCTCTCCCTCCTATTCTACTATTGAGAACAACCATTCATTTTTAAAATTTTAGTTATTGTGTTGGTCAGCTCTAAAATTTCCATGATTTTTTTATTTATTCTATTTCTTTGCTATATTTTTTATTTTTACATTTGTTTCAAGTGTGTTTGTAATTGCTCATTGATGCATTTTTATGATAGTTGCTTTCAACTTTTGTCAGAGAATATAATTCTAACATGTCTCTTATCTCAGTGTTGGCATCTCTTTAACTTCTTTTATTCATTAAATTTGATTTCTCCCTGTTTCTTGGCATGACAAGTGGATTTTGACTGAAACATGAACATTTGAAACTCTGGATCTTATTTAAACCTTCTGGTTTAATTAGCTTTCTCTGACACTGCTCCATCAAGGAGAGGGTAAGGTGCCCCCTAACTACTCCCAGCTGGATGTAGAAGCCCTTGTTCCCCATTGGCCTCTGTTGACAATGAGGTGGGAGTGGCTCATTATTACTGCTGGGTGAGGATTGAAGTCCCACCTACTGTTTAGGCCTTTCCTGATACTTTCCCAGCTGGAAGGTATATGAGCACCTCATTACTGCTCCCCTTGTGGCCTCCACTGACACAGCATAGAGAGGGGGCAGCCCAATTACCACTGACTGGGTGGTAGTAAAAGTCCTGAGTCACCACCAAGGAGGGAAAAGAAGGCCATCTTAGTACTGCCTAATAGGGTGGAAGTCCAAGCTTCCCATATGTTCCCACTGACACTGCAATGAGATGGATCTTATTACTGCCTGATGAGCATGAAAGTCCATCTACTTGGCCTTCTCTCTGACTCCCTGGAAAGATGGTTGCAGTACTTCCTTATCACCCAGCACACATGGAAGTCTAGGCTCCCTACTCAGCACTCTTTCTGGCATAGGTCAGAGAGACGACCAAAACTTTTTCTCTTGTATTTGACTGTTTTAGAGTGACTGTTCTAGAGTACTTGTTTAGTTTTCTGTCTTGTTTCACTGCCATCTTCCTGGCTCTTTGGCTTGACAGAGTATGTTTTGTTGGGGCTTTTTCATCTGTATCCTGTGGCATTTGGGGTTGCCAGATTATTCAGCACCAAATTTAGGAACAAAAAGAAAACCCAAGGAACTCACCATCATATTGTTGCTTGGGCTCCAAGGTACCTAGCTAATCTATCACCTTTCAGACTCTTCTTATGATGGTCTTATATAAATTTCCAAGGCTTTTAGTTCAACTTAGTGGGAAGAATAAGAAAAGGTATGTCTACTCCCTCTTCCTGGAAGAAGAAGACTTGATTCTATAGGTTTTTAAATAAAAATACTCTTCTTGTGAAATTTATTTCTTAATTTTTACGTATTTTTGTTTATAAAGGTAACAGAAATGTTTAAGTCAACTTTCTCTTAGGCAATTGATAACATAGAGGAAAGTCATGTTAAAAATTATATTTCCCTGAAGACTTGCTTCTCTTAGTGTTCTGGCCTTGTATTACATTTAGTCTGAAATAATTCTAATGTCCATAGACATCTCACCTAATCATCATACATCCATGTGGAATCTCTTGTGTTTGAGATCATATTCCTTTTAGTGGTTTACACATCACTTTGTCATAACACATTCCATATCTATTGAATACACACACATACACAAGCATATATACAATCTAGAAAAATATATAGAGAAAGAGGGTCTTGAACCAATTATGTTATATATATAAACACACGTATGAAGAAGAGTCAAATAAACAATCTCAATTTCCACCTTAAGAAACAAAAAACAAGAAAAATTTAAACCAGAAGAAAGGTAAAGTTTAAAGAGAAGTTCATATAGCTTTAATAGCTAATTATACTAAAAATTTAAGGAAATATAATATCAATTATTTTTAAAAGATTCCAAAATCAAAAATAAAAACAAAAAGCTACTTTTGCAATATTGAAGAGAAGGGAATATATCTTAACTCATTCTATGAGATAAACACTATCTGATACTCAAACTCTTGCATCCTTGGGTTAGGCAACAATTTCTCAGATACAACAATAAAAGCACGATCCATGTAAGAAAAAAAATTTAAATTTGACTATATCAAAATTACAAACTTCTACCCTTCTAAAGACAATGTAAAGATAATAAAAAGCCACAGACTGGGAAAAAATATCTGCAAATCATATATCTGATAAAGGACATGTATTCAGAATATATAAAGAACTGTCAAAACATAATAATAAGAAAATACATCCCAATAAAAATGGGCAAAATATTTGAATGAACCTTTTACCAATAAGACATATAGATGCCAAATAAGCACATGAAAAAATGCTGAATATCAGTAGTCACCAGGGAAATTCAAATTAAAACCACAATGAAACACCACTACGTACCTATCAGAATAGATAAAATTTAAAAGAGTGACCATATCATGGGAAGTTTTGGTGAGAAATGAAGGACTAGAACTTTCATACAACTGCTAGTAGAAATTTAAAATGAAACAACCACTTGGAAAAGCAGTTTGCTAATTCCTTTAAAAATTAATCATATACTTCCCATAGAATTCAATCATTCAACTCCTAGGTATTTACCTTAGAGAAATGACAGTATATATCCACACAAGGATTTATATATGAATGTTCACAGCCTCTCCAAAAACTGGAAATAATCTAGTGTCCATCAACAGATAAATGGATAAACAAACTACGTATGTCCATTCTATGGGATTCTATTCAGTAATAAAACAGAATGAACTATTGATACATGTTACAACACAAATAAATATCAAAATAATTTTGCCAAGTAAAATAAGCCACACAAAACAAGTGTACATACTATGATTTCATTTATATAACATTTTTTAATTAAAAAGAATTTTTAAATCAGTGTTTGTCTTATGAAGGGACGTGGTTTAGCAGGAAGGAAAGTTTACAAAGAAGCAGAATAAAGATGCTCATTATCTGATTTTTTCACAGGTGTATACATATGTCAAAATTTATCAATTTGGATGCTTTCAATTGTACGGTTTATTGTATTTAAATTATATTTCAATAAACTGCTAAAAAATAAAAACAAAACCAGAAAATAAAATATGACAATAGATTTGGTCATATTAAGAAATTTTGAAAGCTTGGACTGAATTGGTAGACCATTAAGTAAGGAAAATATGAAGCAATGACTAATTGCAGGTAAAACATTTGATCAAGAAAGGAAATGAAATTCTGGTATATACCGCAGGTTCTATTATGAATAATATTTATGTAATCAGAATAAGATTTTAACAATAAATATTGATTTATCAAATTATCAGCTAACTGTATTGAGAGAATGGGTAAATAGGAGCTTAAGAGGTTGGTGGTATAAATGAGATAAAGTATACTTTTGAACAATAAATATAAGCTTCATAAATCAAAAAATAACAGTATAGCCATGCTATTTAAATAGATGGAGATAAATGACAGAAGAGATAGCCTAAATATTTGTAGGTAGTTTTGTCTGGGTTTGGAGAAGACAGGAGTCTACTTTTTATTATAAATTTTGAGATGTCATTTGAATTTTTTGACCTATGTACTATGTTTATTTTTATAAAAATAAAACCTAAGTATTTAAAACCATGGGAAAGGGGTGCCTGGGTGGCTCAGTCAGTTGAGCGACTGCCTTCAGCTCAGGTCATGATCCCAGGGTCCTGGGATCTAGCCCCGCGTCAGGCTCCCTGCTCAGCGGGGGAGTCTGCTTCATGCCTTCCCCCTGCTCATGCTCTCTCTCTCAGCCACTCTCACTCTCAAATAAATAAGTAAAATCTTTAAAAAAAATAAAATAAATAAACCCTGGGAAAGTTTGTATTTAATTATAGAAAATAATTCCATCCAATATTATTGAAAATAAAATGTTCAGTGCCTAAAGAGAGAAAACATTCAGGAAAGAGCTACATTGAATAATTTAATCCCTAAATGTTCTGGATAACTGAATTTTTATTACATTGCTTTTATTTTGCTCTTAATAGATTTTAACACTTCAAAGGATTGTTCTGAAATTTCTAATTCATTATAGAAGGTTTATAGAGTACTTAAGATCTTCAGAGCACTAGAGAAATACAAAATAATGTCTTTCTATTCATGCTAATGTACAATGTTTCTCTAGTCTTAAGTTAGACATAGAATATTTGAAAATTGGTGAGTTGGTAAAGCACAATCTACTGAAATATACATCTGAGTTCAACTTAGTAGATCTCTTATTGATATCACAGGCATATGATTCCTATACTTTTTATGTTAAGCATGTATTTCATGCCAATAGAATTCTTTCTACATTTTAAGATTATTTTTTTCTAACTCTACCACACATGAGAAATAGGAAAAAGAATGGAAATGATAATATCTAGGAAAGATAATAGAACCACTACAACTCAATACATAATATGGAATTGAGAAATAAATCTGATTTTTAAAAGCAAGTAAATTTTTTTAAATATAATAGACTTATTGATCTATTTGCAACACAATAGCACAGCTGAGGGCTCGGATATTTATTATAAGAACATTTTGCAGACAGGACATTTTAACTACAGACTTAGCAAAGGTGTGCAATGTAATTGAGTAGAAAATTAATAAATTAAGCAACAAATTAGTTCATGTAATGACACAACATATGCTTTTTCTGAGTTAACCCTCTGTGCTAAATTCTTCTTTGTGGACTTTCTAGTTCTTTTTCCCATTGCCCATGGTCCTCAGTTTGAGCAATATTAGTCATAATTTGCCTAATACAATGTTTTTTTCAGCTTTTCTCAAAGGCCAGCAAACATTAATTACTTAGTAAATAAAATAATTTAGCAACATTCCAAGTGTTCCCGAAGTAAATATATTAGTTTTGTTATGGATTTTAAGTTTAAATTTTATTTTTGGAACTTGCATTGAATGGCATCAGAAAAAGAAATGTGACTATGAATAAATAAATATTTAGCCTCAAATTGCCAGTTTCCTAGAGCTACATGTTGGTCTGGCTATTGACAATCCAGATATATCCAGAGCAATGTTTGAGTTCAATTTATTGATTTTTTAGGCTGAGCTCTTTGCTGAGATGCCTGCACACAACTCAAATAATTTCATAGAATTGAAGGGCTTGAGGAGCGCCTGGGTGGCTCAGTCGGTTAAGCATTTGACTCCTGGTTTTGGCTTGGATCATGATCTTATGGGTCCTGAGACTGAGCTCCTTGTGGGCTCTGCACTCAGTGGGGAGTCTGTGTAAAGATTCTCTCCCTCGGCCCCTCCCCCAACTTGTGCAAGCAAGAAAGCATGCACATACTCTTTCTCTCAAATAAATAAATCTTTTTTTATGCTTGATCTTAGCCGAAAGGCTGAGAAGTGATTAAATAAATCTTTTTTTAAAAAAAAGAATTAAGGGGCGCCTGGGTGGCTCAGTCGTTGGGCGTCTGCCTTCGGCTCAGGTCATGATCCCAGGGTCCTGGGATCGAGCCCCGCATCGGGCTCCCTGCTCGGCTGGGAGCCTGCTTCTCCCTCTCCCTCTCCCCCTGCTTGTGTTCCCTCTTTCGCTGTGTCTCTCTCTGTCAAATAAATAAATTAAAAAAAAATTAAAAAAAAAAAGAAAAAAAAGAATTAAGGACTTGAAGGAAACTTGAAGGTCAAAATAATGTCACATTGCTTTGGAATATTAATACATAAGAACAAGTCCCTCTCTTTATTGCTAAACTCAACATATACTTTTAAGTATTTGACTTGCTAAAACACTCAGTAGGGCCAGTCACTATTGCCTGTCCCACTCCTCTTTCAATGTATGAAAATTAGCCTTCGAGGCCCTTGGTTACTTCTCTAATTTCATCTTTTCCTACTAAATCACCTTTTTGGCTCTAGAAAAAAATGAATGCATCTTGCTCAAGCATGCCTTCAAAGTATTCCGTCTTGCTTGAACTCTAGCTGTTGCAGATTGGCTTCCCTGCATCTAAGATAAAGGTTGGTGTGCATAAAATTTACTAAAGAGTTCTCTCAGGATGAATACCTGGGGAAGGGAAAAGGGAAGGGGGTAGAGAAGGGAAGTTTTTACCAGGGAAACTTATAAGGTTAGTAGGATGAAGTACAGGGCCCTGCAGCCGTGGCTTTGAGGCCACAACTAATATTTGTTCCTCTACTATCTATTCTGGGTCCCCTTCATCCTCATCTAGCATTTCTGCTAGTTTGGTTTTTTTTTTAATTTTTTTTTTTTTAAGATTTTATTTATTTGCGAGAGAGACAATGAGAGACAGAGAGCATGAGAGGGAGGAGGGTCAGAGGGAGAAGCAGACTCCCCTCTGAGCAGGGAGCCCGATGTGGGACTCGATCCCGGGACTCCAGGATCATGACCTGAGCCGAAGGCAGTCGCTTAACCAACTGAGCCACCCAGGCACCCCGCATTTCTGCTAGTTTTGATGGCTTTCCTGGTAGTAATCTAGACTCAAATTCCTGAAGAGCTGAGTCCCTTGTTGCCATGGACTTCTGTTTCCATGACTGCTTTGCTTTTCCATTTACCATCAAAAGTGGACAAGGGAATGTCAAGTAGCTCCCAAATGGATCACCTTAATGATAAACATATTTCTCTCTGCTCCCATGTTTAATAGCAGTATTACTCTTTTCTGATGGTCATAGTCAATTAACACTGTTAGGGTAATGACTTTTCTTCTTGCCTATCTTCCTCTGACACAAGGAAGGGAAGTGTGCAGGCACAAACTGATTGCTTAGGGCTTAATGGGCCCTTGCAATCTTCTCAAAGCTAATGCCTCCGGTTGGCCTTACATCAGTCCTATCACTGTCAATGAATCCTCTTTGGTGAGCATTAAAATGTGATTCAAATATCTTCATACAAAGTATGCTTACTCCTCCAAGTCCATCCACAAACCTTTACTCCAGATCTCCTTATCCTCAATTTCTCAACTTTTTCCTTCCAGGCCAATCAGCCAAGCCATTTGCTACTGCCCACGAGTTTGTATATACTGTAACCATGAGCCACTTCTCTTTTACTCTTCTTAAAGCTCTGCCTGTTGTGGCAATTTATCCAAATTGCTTTCTTTCAATGTCATTGCTGATTGGGGAGGTTTGAGGCAGCTGTCATTTTTTTTTTTTTTTTTTTTGGCTTACCAACATACCAGCTAACTCATCCATGAACCAAGTTTGGCTTGTTACTTTCTCAGTCAGCTGGTTACAAGGGACCTCCTACGGGGTTACAGATAGGTGGGATCTAAGGGAGAGGTGTAGGTACAAGAAAGGGAGATAATATGAGAGTCTGGGCCACCAATTTGTGCAGCTCACTTGTGCTCGCTAACCTTTTTCATGCCCAATCCTGAACACACAGTTTCCATTTTACAGTGGATTGTTGCTAGGCTTGCAGACCTTATCACTTGATGAGTATGACAGAACCCAATTTATGATGGGAAATTGTGGTCCATGACCACCTGATGACCCACAGCCATGTCCTCCATCTTTATCAGAACCCATTATCAATGTGGGAACTATTTTTCAAAGGATGTATGATTCCTCACTGCCAATGGCACGAACATCATAAAGACGTACATGGCGTCTCTCCCATTAGGGCTTACCATAACTCCACATGGCCTCTGTTCTCACCACAAATACCACCATGTTACATTTTCTTCATCATATAGCCCAAACATCAGGCCTCTTGAACTGCAACCTGAAAGGCTGCAGAACCTTTTCCTACTCTTGTCCCTACTCAAAGATGGCAGCTTTTCAGGTTACTCGGAAGGTATATGGGAGATATTGTAAACTTCAGAGTTGGACCATCTGCCTCTGTAACCCAAAAAGGCCCACTGGGCATTGTGCTTCCTTCTTCATGGAAGGAGTTGTGACATGCAATGATTTGTTCTTACTTTGGAGAGGATGTCATGAAATATCTCAGACTAATGGATTCCTATATATTTAACTAATGTGGTAAGCCACTTAATTCATAGAATTTATTTCTCACCTTCTAGAGCATATGTATTTTAACAATGCCCCCAACATACTGGTTGCTTCTTGATAATCTAGTCCAATTAGCATGTTATCAATATAGGCACAGTGTCATGTCTTCTGACAGTCCAGGTTTCTTCAGACTACATTATGACAGTGGGTGAGAGAGTTAGTATAGCCCAGAGGCAGGGCCATAAATGTATTATATTCCATTCTTCCAAGTGAATGTGAACTGTTTCTGATCCTTCTTCTTGATAAGATGTATAAAGAAGCATTAGTCTGATCAAAGGCCACATATCATGTTCCTGAGACCATGCTAATCTGCTCTAGTAAAGGTATCATATCTGATTAATATTGAGTTTATAGTAATCCATTGTTGAATTTACAGTCCAGTGTTATTTTCCAGAGTTTATCTGGATTTTCAATAGCCCAGACTGAAAAATAAATGGGGATATGAGGGCCTACTTCCCCTGTATTCTTTAGTCTGTATATCTTTATGTTTTTGGGATAAGATATATGATTTTTCTTTCCTTTGGGTGGAATGAAAGCCTCTTTATATACTACAAAGCAAGCCGTATAAATTTCATATTCAGTGTTTAATTAGTAATTAAATACTGCTTTTCATATCTTTTTCCAAAATATCAATCATGCTTAGCAACAGTCACCCTATTAAACTTCCCTTATAGTTATAATAATTACCCCTCCCTCTACACACACACACCTATACACACATACAGATTTCTCAAATAATTGATATATTGCCCCCGATAATGGTAGCTAGACACCAAAGATGGTCCCTCCCCGCCCAGTGAATACATCTCCCAGTATTCACGTCCTTGCATGGTCCTCTTCCCTTGAATCTGGATTGGCCGCATGACTTGCTTTTGACCAATACAGTACAGAAGTCATGCTGCATAGCTTCCAAACTTCAGCTATAAGAAGCTTTTTACCTTCTGCCAGGGTCTTTGGAACACTTGCTCTTAGCTGCATCCTCTCTGGCCCTAGACTACATGTCATGAGAAACCCAAACCACACACATAGACCACATATAGGTACACTTATCCACAGCCCAATCTGGGCTTCCAGCCAACAGAGAGCACCAATTGCAAACCAGGTGAGCAAGCTATCTTAGACATCTAGCCCAAATGAGCTTTTAGATGATTGCAGCTCTGGCCAATACCACAGAACAAGAGCATGGTGACCCCTCTACCCAGGTAAGCCTGGGAAATCCACAAAATTCCATTTTAGCACATTTAATTTTGGAGCCATTTATTATATAGCAGTAGATAACAGAAAAACTGGTATACTCTTCCCAATTCACCACTGATAAAAATTTTAACTATTAAAAAATCTATTTTGTGCTAGGGGCATTCATATATGAATGGAATAGATTCATATTCATATGTGGTCCACCTCCTGCATCTCATCTTAGCATCTGTGTTCTCACAACATTCTTGGTACAAACCGATAAAGTTTGGGGTCCCCAGGAAGCAGATTTTTGAGACAAAAATTAGAGTACAGAGACTTTCTTAGGGATTTCTCTTAGGATCAAAAGCTGTGGAATGGGAGGGAAGTGAAGGAAAGGAAACAGAAATGAGCTGATTAAAAAGTGGGGTTGTGATACAGTCTCATCAAAGGCCTTAACTGACTCCATAGGGAGCTCTGCGGCTAGGCAGGCTCTTCAGACTTGCCACCTACTGTGGGAGTAGACTAGGCCTTTATGCTCTTGCAAAGGCCAATCAATGGAGGCAGTTTGCCCTTGGGAATAGGACATGACCTTAGGCAAGTAGAGACTTCCAAGGGGAAAGTCCAGAAGAAAGACTGAAGGCTATCAGTCAGCAGTAGGAGAGTAAGTCCCAAAAGGAAGATCTGGGCAGTTTCTCATAGAGTCCTCCAACCCTACCATTCCTTTTCTCTGCCTATCATCTCTTACCCAATGCAGATGTTACCTCAGATGTATGTTCCATCAGCACACATATCTTCACTCCCTTTATAACCCGAGTAGATATTCCCCCACATGGTCTCAAAGCATTTACTTTTTATTTTACTATGGTACTTAACAAACTCTATTACAGTCACTAATTTTCTTGTCTTTCTCTTTTTTCACTAGACTATAAGCCCTAAGAGAGAGGAAAATGTGTGTGTGTGTGTGTGTATACATATATATGTATATATATTTCTTAATACAAAGTGATAATTACACTGTAGGGCATATAGTAATCTTTAAAAATATGAATAAAATAAGCATTTTATAAGTGCATAATAATATGGCTAAACAAACCACAGATGATCTTCTCCTTGCCTCTCTCTCTCTCTTTCGTGTTGCTATTGCTTTGATCTACTAAGGGTTAGTTGAGAGGGATGCAGATTTATAGATTCAGAGTGCTTGCTTCAGTAATAATCCCAGAAGTATGCTCA
The DNA here is from genome assembly GCF_011800145.1 of Mirounga leonina. Lineage (NCBI taxonomy): Eukaryota > Metazoa > Chordata > Mammalia > Carnivora > Phocidae > Mirounga > Mirounga leonina. The sequence goes on from NW_023270707.1 coordinate 540,501, forward strand.
CAGCTATTCTCTGTGTTTGAGCTCCCTATGGCAAATACTAAATATTTCCTGAGTCAGGCACTTTATAAAAGTGGAATGTAAAATATGAAATACAGCTCTCAAAAAAAAAAAAAAAAAGAAGAACAAAATTGGAGGACTCATACTCCATGATTTCAAAACTTAATGTAGTGAAACACTAGTCAATGCATTGTGGCACTGGGGTTAAGATACACATATAGATCAGTGAAATAGAATTAAGAGTCTAAAGAAAACCCGATGTGTCTGTGGTCAACTGATTATTGGCAAGGGTGTCAAGACTGTTAATAGGGAAAATAACCTTTTCAACAATGGTGTTGGGATAACTGGATAGTCACATGTAAAAGAATGAAATTAGACACTTACTTCATACCATATACAAAAATTAACTCAAAATGGGTTAAACATCTAAATGTAAGAGATAAAATTATAGAACTCTGAAGAAATCATCATGATCTTGGATTTGTCAATGAATTCTTAGATATGACACCAAAATCAAAAGCAGCAACAACAAAAAAAGGAGATAAAATGGACTTCATCAAAAGTCCTAATCTTTTTAAAAAGAAAATCTGATGAAGCCATTTTCTAGCTTAATATTTTTCAGTAGATCCCTATTGCCTTGAGATTAGAACTCAGACTCCTAGGCATATCATATATGCTTTTTCATTTAAAAATGACACCTAAAGAGAGGCACCTGGGTGCCTCAGTCAGTTAAACATCTGACTATTGATTTTGGCTCAGGTCATGATCTCATGGGTCATGGGATCAAGCCTCACATCGGGCTCTGCGCTTAGCCCAGAGTCTGCTTGAGTTCTCTTTCTCCCTCTCCGTCTGTCCCTCTCCCACCCACCCCTGCTCATGCACCATGTGCTCTCTCTCTCTCTAAAATAAATAAATAAATCTTTAAAAAATGCCATCTAAAGAATTTAATATATTTTAATGTAAAACAATGTCTATCTACATATATGTTTGTATTTGATATCTGTTTATCTAGCGTGCATGGATAGTTGTATGAGCATGTTTTAAATTGTCATTTACTTATATACTTTTTTATGAAAATCTTTTTTACTTACAAAGTTTACTTACATATTAAATCACAAAAATTCATGTCATCTCTAAGTTATGTAAATAAACATAAAATCATTTTTATTCCTCAAAGGCTTACATTATCTTGCTTGCTCCATTGATCAGACATTAGTTTTTCAGGCTGAATTTTTTTGAGAGCTGTATTTCATATTTCATACTTGGGCTATTCTAGATCCTTTGGAATGTTTGATGAATTTTAGAATCAGCTTATCAATTTCAATAATAAGCCAGCTGGGATTCTGATAGAGATTGTGTAAAAATCTATGAATCAGTTTGGGGAGGGTGACCAACTTAATATTAAGTCCAATCCATGAATATGTGATGATTTTCCATTTAATTTTCAAACACAGTTTTCAGAGTATACATTTTATACTCCTTTTGCTAAATTTACTACTAAATATTTTATTTTTCTTGACACTGTTGTAAATGGAACTATAAAAGACATTATTGGGGCACCTGGTGGCTCAGTTGGTTAAGCGTCTGCCTTTGGCTCAGGTCATGATCTCTGGCCCTGCGTTGGGCTCCTTGCTCAGTAGGGAGTCTGCTTCTCCCTCTCCCTCTGCCCTTCCCCTCCCTGCTCATGCTCTCTCTCTCTCTAAAATAAATAAATAAAATCTTTAAAAAAATATTTGACTAAAAATATTAGAACTTTCAGCTCCATCTAAAGAGCTTGGAAGTCATCACTCCCATCCCACAACAACAAGAAAGTCTGAACAAACTGAAAATGACTTTTCTCAGATCCATCAGAGAATTGATGTCACAGGGCAAACCACTACCCCAAAATCTGGAGAGACAGGAGAATACAGAGAATCACAGCCAAGATCAACAAACGAGGAGCAGAAGCCCCTGCAGATAGTAGTAGGAGCCCTTCAATGGTGATTTTTGATAAATTGCTGAAGGCTGAGTATAGACTAGGTTGAGAATTAGAACTTCCTGCAGTATCTCCTTGAATTTTTAATCCCAAACTAGTCCATACTCAACCTGCAGCAATTCATCACAATTACCATTTAAGTGTACCTATCAGTTACTGCCTCTGGGGGAGGGTAAAATGAGGAGTTGCTAATCAGTGGGTATAAAGTTGCAGTTATGAGGGGCGCCTGGGTGGCTCAGTTGGTTAAGCGACTGCCTTCGGCTCAGGTCATGATCCTTGAGTCCCGGGATCGAGTCCCGCATCGGGCTCCCTGCTCAGCGGGGGGTCTGCTTCTCCCTCTGACCCTCCCCCCTCTCATGCTCTCTCTCTCAAATAAATAAATAAAATCTTTAAAAAAAAAGTTGCAGTTATGCAAAATGAATAGATTCTATAGATTCTAGAGATTTGCTGTACAATATGTGCTTATAGTTAACAGTACACTTTGCACAATTAAAAATCAGAGAATAGATCCCATCTTAAGTGTTCTTACCACAATTAAAAAAAAAAAAAGAGTTGGCAAGAGTTAACTTCTGAAATATATTTCGATATACATCTTTTTGGTGAATTTCTTATTCATATCTCTTGTTCTAATTTTCATTAAAACTATCATTTTTGGGATCCTGGGTGGCTCAGTTGGTTGAGCATCCAATTTTTGATTCTGGCTCAGGTCATTATCTCAGGGTCCTGAGACTGAGGCCCACATCAGGCTCTGCACTCAGTGGGGAGTCTTCTTGAGATTCTCTCTCTCCCTCTGATCTTCCCCACCCCACACACTCACGCTCATATGTTCTCTCTCAAAATTTTTAAAAAACCCCAAGCAGCTGTCATTTTATTAGTGTTCTTTATGTATTAATTCCTGTTATGCATATTGCAAATATGTTTCCTACTTGATTAAATGCTTTTAAAATTAAAAAAAAATTTCTGGGGGCTCAGTCTTTGCAGAGACTTCCATGCTTCTGTGGGTTTTATTTCCAGGAACGCCAGCAGGTGTTCAACATGAAGATCTGAGCAAACCCCCTCCTATTCCAGGCAGGGATAGTGGGGCAAAAGTTACCATTTTGAAACATATCAAGAGGTTTTCCATAACAAAAGTCTGTCCTCCAGGGAAAACTACTATATTACAGCCTTATCTGACCTGAAAGAAGCAGATTACCAACTGCAACTCACTATCCTTCCTATCTAGAAAAAGAGACAAAAAAAAAAAAAAAAAGACTAAGAAATGCTTCTGAAAGTCAGAGCCCAGGGACTTAGGCCCACTAAAAACTGAGAAATAATAAATAATGACAATAGGTTATAATCAAGAGACCTGTAAAACACAGGCCCCACTCAAGTTCTTGGAGAAACAAAATGCAACAGGGGAGGAAACAAACAAGGAAACTAGAGAGAACTGAATCCTCTGTCACATTTGTCTGCAGAAATATTAAACAGAGCTAGCTCCTATCCCAATTAACATAGAACTTCACACTAAAGGCCTCTTTGCCTTGGTTCCTATTAAGTGATACATCATGCCCAGCTTTCAAAAAAAAAAAATTACAAGCTGTGTTAAAAGGCCAAAAAAAAAAAAAAAAAAAAACCAGTCTGGAGAGACAAAGGAGACAAAGCATCAGAACCAGTCTCAGATATAACACAGATTTTGAAATAATCAGAGAAGGAATTTTTAAAAACTATGATAAATATGTAAAGGACTCAAATGGAAAGAGTAGACAACATGAAAGAATAGAGGACTAATATAAGTAGAAAATGTGAAACTCTAAGAGAGAATCAAAAGAAAATCCGAGAAATTAACAACACTATAACAGAAAGGAAGAATATTTGTTTCAAAATACTGGACACAGCCAAAGAAAGAATCAGTGATATTGAGGTATAACAATAACTCTCCAAACAGAAATACAAAATAAAAAAAAGAATTTTTAAAAAAACAAATGGAATATCCAAGAACTGTGGGACAACTGTAAAAGGTACAACATATGTGTAAGGAGAATAGGACAAGAAGAAGAGAGAAAGGAGCAAAAGAAATACGTGAAGTAATGATGGCTGAGAATTTTCTAAAATAAATGACCTACACCAAACCACGGATCCAGGAAGCTCAGAAGACACCAAGCAGGATAAATGAAGATCTACACCTAGAGATATCATATCCAAACTGTAGAACACCAAAGGCAAAGAGTATATGTTGAAAGAAGCAAGAGGAGTGGGAAAACACTTGGGAAAACTCTTACCTATGAAGGAACAAAGAAAAAAAAATTACACTGAACTTCTTGTCAGAAACCATGGGAGCGAGAAGAGAATAGAGTAAGATATTCACAATGTTGAAAGAAACTGGAAATCTGTATCCAGTAACATTATGCTTCAAAACTGAAAGAGAAATACTTGCCCAAAGGCTGAGAGAATTTGTCACCGGCAGACCTGCCATACAAGAAATTGTTACAATCCTAAGAAAGAAGGAAAATGATACAGATCTGAAACTTGGATCCACATAAAGAAAGGAAAAATGTAAGGGAAGAAATAAATCTGTAAGTTTGTTCTTATTATTAATATAGTAGAAAATTGTTCAAAGCAAAATCAACAATATATTAGGAGGTTAGAACACTCAGATAAGTGAAATGAATGTTATAAGGATCAGGAGAGGAGAATGGGAATACTCCATTACAAGGTAACTGCACTACCCATGACATGTAACAGTGTTATTTGCAAGTGGACTTAGTTGTAAATGTATATTGAAAATTCTAGGGGTGGAGCAAGATGGCAGAGGAATAGGAGACCTGGATTATGTCTCCTCTCAGGAATTCAGCTGGATAGGGATCAAACCATTCTGAACACCTACAAACTCAACAGGAGATCGAAGAAAAGAAGAGCAACAACTCTCTCATCAGAAAGCGACCACTTTCTGGAAGGTAGGACGTGCGGAGAAGTGAATCCGAGGCGATATTCGGGAGGATAGACGGCGGGGGAGGGGTCTCCGTCGGCCGCTTCTGGCAAGTGATAGAACCACGGAGCACAAAATTGGAACTTTTAAAAGTCGGCTCCGCCGAGGGACGTCACTCTGGTGGCTAAGCGGGGGGTGGAACCCTCCGGGACAGTATGGTCTCAGGACCCTCGGGGTCACAGAAAGACCGGGGGTGCCTGAGTGTGGCAGAGCTCCCAGGTAACGGAGCAGGGAAGCCGGCTGCAGAGGCGGGGCCCAGGCGCGGGCTCTCAGCTCGGGGTCGCCATAAACCGTGATCCGCGGCACAGTCGGGCCACTGCTCCTCCAGCAGGGACCCAACAAGCGGCAGATCCGGGGAGACTCACCTTCCTCCCCCGGGAGGAGCCGCGCGGGAGTGCACCGCAGGGATCTGCTGGGTTTGGAGACTCCAAACTGGGTCGGGTGCCGGAGATAGAAACGCGCGGTCACAGGCCGGGTGAGCACGGAGTGCAGCCGGAGACTGGGGAGACAGGAGTGACTGACGGCTTTTCTCTGGGGGCTCACTGAGGAGCGGGGCCCTGAGTTCTCGGCTCCGCCGGGGCGGAGATTGGGAGGCCGCCATTTTCACTCTCCGCCTCCAAAGCTGTACGGAAAGCTCGCAGGGAACAAAAGCCCCGGAAAGCAAACCCAAGCAGATGACTTAGCCGGGAGGGGGCAAGGGCGGGGCAATTCCGTCTCCGGAAGAGACATTTGGAAACCACGGCAAAAGGCCCCTCCCCAGAAGATCAGCGAGAACAGCCGGCCAAGACCAAGTTTACCGATCAATGAGAACGGCAGAACTCCAGCGCTAGGGGAATACTGCACATAGAATTCACGGCTTTTTTACGATGATTCTTTAGTCTTTTAAAGTTAATTTTTTTAACTGTCTTTTTTTCTTTTTTTTTTGAATTTTTCTTTTTCCCTTTTTCAACCAACATCTTATCAATCCCTTTTTTTAAAAAAACATTTTTATTTTTCATTTTTAGAGTTATATTCTATCCCTTCATAGTAGTTACCTGTATTTCTGGCATATATATATAAGTTGTTCTCTCTTTAAAATTTTGAGATAGTTTCTTCTAACAGATTAAAATATACCCTAAATCTCCAGTATATGGTTTTTTCTACTCCCCTGCCTGATCACATTCTCTCCCTTTTTTTTTTTCTTTTTCTCTTTTTAAATCCTCTTCTTTCTTTTTACAAACAACTTCTTATCAATTCCTTTTATAAAATTTTTTATAACTTCCATCTTTACAGTCATATTCCATCCATTCATCATATCAACCCCTATTTTTGTACGTATATAAGTTTTTCTTTCTTTAAAATTTTGGGAGGCACTTTCTTCTAAAAGACCAAAATACACCCCAAATCTAGTGTGTGGCACTGATCTATATACCAGCCTGATCATATTTGATCACATTCTGGTTTTTTGTTGTTGTTGTTGTTGTTGTTGTTTTGTTTTGTTTGTTTTTGTTTTTATCTTTATCTTTTTCTTTTTTTTTCTTCTTCTTTTTTCTCTCTTTCCCTTTCTTTTCCCACTGCTTCAGGTCTTTTCTGATTTGTTTAGAGTATATTTTCTGGGGACGTTGTTACCCTGCTAGCATTTTGTTCTCTCATTAATCTATTCTCCTCTGCACAAAATGACAAGATGGAAAAAATCACCTCAACAAAAAGAACAAGAGGTAGTACCGACTGCCAGGGACCTACTCAATACGGACATTAGTACGATGTCAGATCTAGAGTTCAGAATCATCATTTTAAAGATACTAGCTGGGCTTGAAAAAAATATGGAAGTTATTAGAGAAACCCTTTCTGGAGAAGTAAAAGAACTAAAATCCAACCAAGTAGAAATCAAAAAGGCTATTAATGAGGTGCAATCAAAAATGGGGGCACTAAGTGCTAGAATAAATGAGGCAGAAGAGAGAATCAGTAATATAGAAGATGAAATGATGGAAAATAAAGAAGCTGAGAAAAAGAGAGATAAACAACTACTGGATCACGAGGGCAGAATTCGAGAGATAAGCGATACCATAAGACGAAACAACATTAGAATAATTGGGATCCCAGAAGAAGAAGAGAGAGAGGGGCAGAAGGTATAATGGAGCAAATTATAGCAGAGAACTTCCCTAATTTGGGAAAGGAAACAGGCATGAAAATCCAGAAAGCACAGAGAACCCCTCTCAAAATCAATAAAAATAGGTTAACACCCCGACACCTAATAGTAAAACTTACAAGTCTCATAGACAAAGAGAAAATCCTGAAAGCAACTTGGGAGAAGAGATATGTAACCTACAACGGTAGAAACATTTGACTGGCAACAGACCTATCCACAGAGACCTGGCAGGCCAGAAAGGACTGGCAGGATATATTCAGAGCACTAAATGAGAAAAATATGCAGCCAAGAATACACTACCCAGCTAGGCTGTCATTGAAAATTGAAGGAGAGATAAAAAGCTTCCAGGACAAACAAAAACTAAAGGAATTTGCAAACACAAAACCAGCCCTACAGGAAATCTTGAAAGGGGTCCTCTAAGCAAAGAGAGACCCTAAAAGCAACATACACCAGAAAGGAACACAGACAATATACGGTAACAGTCACCTTACAGGCAATACAATGGCACTAAATTCCTATCTTTCAACAGTTACTCTGAATGTAAATGGGCTCAATGCCCCAATCAAAAGACACAGGCTATCAGATTGGATTAAAAAACAAGACCCATCGATATGCTGTCTGCAAGAGACTCATTTTAGAACCAAAGACACCCCCAGATTGAAAGTGAGGGGGTGGAAAACCATTTACCATGCTAATGGACACCAAAAGAAAGCTGGGGTGGCAATCCTTATATCAGACAAATTAGATTTTAAACCAAAGACGTTAATAAGAGATGAGGAAGGACATTATATCCTACTTAAAGGGTCTATCCAACAAGAAGATCTAACAATTGTAAATATCTATGCCCCTACATGGGAGCAGCCAATTATATAAGGCAATTAATAACAAAAGCAAAGAAACACATTGACAACAATACAATAATAGTGGGGGACTTCAACACCCCCCTCACTGAAATGGACAGATCGTCTAAGCAAAAGATCAACAAGGAAATAAAGACTTTAAATAACACACTGGACCAAATGGACTTCACAGACCTATTCAGAACATTCCATCCCAAAGCAACGGAATACACATTCTTCTCTAGTCCCCATGGAACATTCTCCAGAATAGATCACATCCTAGGTCATAAATCAGGTCTCAACCGGTACCAAAAGATTGGGATCATTCCCTGCCTATTTTCAGACCACAATGCTTTGAAACTAGAACTCAATCACAAGAGGAAAGTCGGAAAGAACTCAAATACATGGAGGCTAAAGAGCATCCTACTGAAGAATGAATGGGTCAACCAGGAAATTAAAGAAGAATTAAAAAAATACATGGAAACCAATGAAAATGAAAACACAACTATTCAAAATCTTTGGAATGCAGCAAAGGCAGTCCTAAGAGGAAAGTATGTAGCAATACAAGCCTTTCTCAAGAAACAAGAAAGGTCTCAAGTACACAACCTAACCCTACACCTAAAGGAGCTGGAGAAAGAACAGCAAATAAAGCCTAAATCCAGTAGCAGAAGAGAAATGATAAAGATCCGAGCAGAAATCAATGAAATAGAAACTAAAAGAAGAGTAGAACAGATCAACGAAACTAGGAGCTGGTTCTTTGAAAGAATTAACAAGATTGATAAGCCCCTGGCCAGACTTATCAAAAAGAGAAGAGAAATGACCCAAATCAACAAAATCATGAATGAAAGAGGAGAGATCACAACCAACACCAAAGAAATACAAACAATTATAAGAACATATTATGAGCAACTCTATGCCAGCAAATGAGATAACCTGGAAGAAATGGATGCATTCCTAGAGATGTATCAACTACCAAAACTGAACCAGGAAGAAAGAGAAAACCTGAACAGACCTATAACCACTAAGGAAATTGAAACAGTCATCAAAAATCTCCCAAAAAACAAAAGCCCAGGGCCAGATGGCTTCCCAGGGGAATTCTACCAAACATTTCAAGAAGAATGAATACCTATTCTTCTGAAACTGTTCCAAAAAATAGAAATGGAAGGAAAGCTTCCAAACTCATTTTATGAGGCCAGCATAACCTTGATCCCAAAACCAGACAAAGACACCATCAAAAGGAGAATTACAGACCAATATCCCTGATGAACATGGATGCAAAAATTCTCACCAAAATACTAGCCAATAGGATCCAACAGTACATTAAAAGGACTATTCACCACGACCAAGTGGGATTTATCCCTGGGCTGCAAGTTTGGTTCAACATCCGCAAATCAATCAATGTGATACAATACATTAACAAAAGAAAGAACAAGAATCATATGATCCTCTCAATAGATGCAGAAAAAGCTTTTGACAAAGTACAGCATCCTTTCTTGATCAAAACTCTTCAGAGTATAGGCATAGAGGGTACATACCTCAATATCATAAAAGCCATCTATGAGAAACCTACAGCGAATATCATTCTCAATGGGGAAAAACTGAGAGCTTTCCCCCTAAGGTCAGGAACGCGGCAGGGATGTCCACTATCACCACTGCTATTCAACATAGTATTGGAAGTCCTAGCCACAGCAATCAGACAACAAAAAGAAATCAAAGGCATCCAAATCGGCAAAGAAGAAGTCAAACTCTCACTCCTTGCAGATGATATGATACTTTATGTGGAAAACCCCAAAGACTCCACCCCAAAACTGCTAGAACTCATACAGGAATTCAGTCAAGTGGCAGGATATAAAATCAATGCACAGAAGTCAGTGGCATTCCATACACCAACAACAAGACAGAAGAAAGAGAAATTAAGGAGTCGATCCCATTTACAATTGCACCCAAAACCATAAGATACCTAGGAATAAATCTAACCAAAGAGACAAAGGATCTGTACTCAGAAAACTATAAAATACTCATGAAAGAAATTGAGGAAGACACAAAGAAATGGAAAAACGTTCCATGCTCATGGATTGGAAGAACAAATATTGTGAAGATGTCAATGCTACCTAGAGCAATCTACACATTCAATGCAATCCCCATCAAAATACCATCCACTTTTTTCAAAGTAATGGAACAAATCATCCTAAAATTTGTATGGAACCAGAAAAGACCCCGCATAGCCAGAGGAATGTTGAAAAAGAAACGCAAAGCTGGCGGCATCACAATTCCGGACTTCCAGCTCTATTACAAAGCTGTCATCATCAAGACAGCATGGTACTAGCACAAAAACAGACACATAGATCAATGGAACAGAATAGAGAGCCCAGAAATGGACCCTCAACTCTATGGTCAACTCATCTTTGACAAAGCAGGAAAGAATGTCCAATGGAAAAAAGACAGTCTCTTCAACAAATGGTGTTGGGAAAATTGGATAGGCACATGCAGAAGAATGAAACTGGACCATTTCCTTACACCACACACAAAAATAGACTCCAAATGGTTGAAAGACCTCAATGTGAGACAGGAGTCCATCAAAATCCTAAAGGAGAACATAGGCAGGAACCTCTTTGACCTCAGCTGCAGCAACTTCTTCCTAGAAACATCACCAAAGGCAAGGGAAGCAAGGGCAAAAATGAACTATTGGGACTTCATCAAGATAAAAAGCTTTTGCAAAGCAAAGGAAACAGTCAACAAAACCAAAAGACAACGGACAGAATGGGAGAAGATATTTGCAAATGACATATCAGATAAAGGGCTAGTATCCAAAATCTATAAAGAACTCATCAAACTCAACACCCGAAGAACAAAGAATCCAATCAAGAAATGGGCAGAAGACATGAACAGACATTTTTCCAAAGAAGACATCCAAACGGCCAACAGACACGTGAAAAAGTGCTTAATATCGCTCGGCATCAGGGAAATCCAAATCAAAACCTCAATGAGATACCACCTCACACCAGTCAGAATGGCTAAAATTAACAAGTCAGGAAACGACAGATGTTGGCAGGGATGTGGAGAAAGGGGAACCCTCCTACACTGTTGGTGGGAATGCAAGCTGGTGCAGCCACTCTGGAAAACAGTATGGAGGTTCCTCAAAAAGTTGAAAATAGAGCTACCATATGATCCAGCAATTGCACTACTGGGTATTTACCTCAAAGATACAAAAGTAGGGATCTGAAAGGGTACATGCACCCCGATGTTTATAGCAGCAATGTCCACAATAGCCAAACTGTGGAAAGAGCCAAGATGTCCATCGACAGATGAATGGATAAAGAAGAGGTGGTATATATATACAATGGAATATTATGTAGCCTTCAAAAGGAATGAGATCTTGCCATTTTCAACGACGTGGATGGAACTGGAGGGTATTACGTTGAGCGAAATAAGTCAAACAGAGAAGACATGTATCATATGATCTCACTGATATGAGGAATTCTTAATCGCAGGAAACAAACTGAGGGTTGCTGGAGTGGGGGGTGGGGTGGGAGGTATGGGGTGATGGGGTGATAGACACTGGGAGGGTATGTGCTCTGGTAAGAGCTGTAAATTGTGCAAGACTGTTGAATCTCAGATCTGTACCTATGAAACAAATAATGCAATATATGTTAAGAAAAAAAAAAAAGAAGAAGGTAGCAGGAGGGGAAGAATGAAGCGGGGGAAATCGGAGGGGTAGACAAACCATGAGAGACGATGGACTCTGAAAGCCAAGCTGAGGGTTTTAGAGGGGAGGGGGGTGGGAGGATGGGTTAGCCTTGTGGTGGGTATTGAGGAGGGCACGTTCTGCATGGAGCACTGGGTGTTATGCACAAACAATGAATCATGGAACACTACATCTAAAACTAATGATGTAATGTAGGGGATTAACATAATAAAAAAAAAAAGGAAATTCTAGTACAGCCACCAAAAAAAAAAAAAATTAAAGCGAAGTAGAAAATAGGATCATATAAAATGTTCAACTGAAATCAGAGAAGGCGGCAAAAGAGGGAACTAAAAAAAAAAGTGCAATGAACAGAAAACAGTGTCAAACATGGTTGATATTAATGCAACTATATCAATAACCACTTTGTGTCTTTGTGGTCTGAATACACCAATTAAAAGGTAAGAGACAGAGTGGATTTTAAAAAACTTAAGTACATGTTGTCTAGAAGAAACCCATTTTAAACATGAAGACACAGAGAGATTAAAAGTAAAGGGGATAGAGAAAAATATTCCATACAAACACTAATTAAAAGAAAGCTAGGGTAGCTATATTAATCTCAGACAAAGCAGACTTCAGAGAGAGGAAAATCACAGGAATAGAAAGGGGCATTATATAATGATAAAGGGGTCAATCCTTTAACACCTAACACTTGGTAATGTATATGCTTTTAACAGCACAGTGTCAAAATGCACATGGCAAAAACTAATAGTACCTCAAAGAGAAATAGATGAATTGACTATAATAATTGGAGACTTCAACACCCTTCTATCAGTAATTGATAGAAAATGAGTAAGGACAGAGTTGATCTGAACAGCACCATCAATCAAATTGATCTATTCAATATTTATAGAACACTTCATCCAACAACTGTAGAACACACATTCTTCTCAAGTTCACATGAAACATTCACTGAGAGAGACCACATTCTGGGCTATGAAATACACCTTAACAAATTTAAAAGAATAGGAATCATACAAAGCATGGTCTCAGCCCACAATGGAATTAGACTAGAAATCAGAAACAGAAAGAAGGAGGAAAATCCCCAAATAGTTGAATATTACACAACAATGTTCTGAACAACATATTCATCACAGAGGAAATCTTAAGACAAATTTTAAAATGTTTGAATTAAACAAAAACTGGAAGCAACCAAGATATCCTTCAGTAGGCAAATGGATAAACAAACTGTTAAACATCCAGACAAGGAAATATTAGTCAGTGATAAAAAGAAATGAGCTATCAGGCCACTAAAAGACATGGGTCCCCTTGAATGCATGTTGCTAAATGAAGGAAGACAGTGTGAAAAGACAACATACTCTCTGAGTCTAAATCTATGATATTCTAGAAAAGGCAAAATATAGAAAAAATAAAGAGATGGGTAGTGGCCAGGGGCTCAGCGTGGGGCTGGTGGATGAATAGGTGCCATACTGGAAACTTCTAGGGCAGTAAAACCATTCTGTATGATAATATGATGGTGAACACATCACATTATGCATTTGTGAAAACCCACAGAATTCTATAACAGGAAGAGTGAACCTTAATGTAACTATTGACTTCAGTTAATAATAATGCTTCAATATTGTTTCCTTAATTGTACCAATTGTCCCACACTAATTAATGCCAGATGTTCACAACTGTGGAAACTATTTGTGGGGGAGATGCAGATGGGGTGAATATGTGAGAATCCTACACATCCTCATTTGTTCTGTAAATTTAAAACTGTTTTGTTTTAAAACACAGTAGATTAATTAAAAAACAAGGTTTGCATGTGTTGAGTGTAAAAAAAATTGGAGAACCATTTAGAATAAAGGCAAGGAGACCAATTAGAAAGCTATTAATTAAGGTTAAGTTAGAGAATGATGGTGGTGGTTTGAAATAAGGTAAGAGTGATGAGGATGGAATGACATTGAAAAAATTACTGTGAGGAGGGGAACAGAGAGAGAGAGAAATTTTAAAAGGGTGGATGGGAAGAGGTGACAGGTAAGAAGAGACAAGTAGATCCCTCAAGATTCTGGCTTAGCAAAACAAATCTTCAGCAATCAGTACACACTATTGTACTAGAAAGAAATACCCATGGGTACTTCAGGAATTCATCTTGCTAAGAAGCAACAAATATTGCTAGTAATATCACTAAAATTAATAGATTGGAACTCTTTAAATTTTCTATGGAATTTCAAAGGCTTACAGCAACTTAATATTCTATCATTGATGATGGAAGATTCTTAACACAGAACAGTGTCGAAACCATTTGCCTTTGTGGTCAGACCTTATACAACATGGATTTGGATCAGTTCTACTCATGCTGGGTACAGTAGAATTAACTGATATTGATCACATTGGCAATCCTGTAAAAATCAGTCTTGCCGTTTAGCAATGGTAAGACAGTTACCTGGGATTTCAAGATGGGATGTACGTTGTGGGGTAACAGCAACACCTCCTTAAGCTTCATGTCTCTTTTGTCTTTGCTCACACTCCTGTTGTCAAACCTGTGATGAATGAAGAGAACAGATTTATTGGAATGTTTTCCTGTCATATAAGACAAGATATACTGAAATGGATGCTTGAAATAAGACTTGGGTTGTCAGCATCGTATAGCGGCTCAGGCTAAATCCATTATGATTAAGGGCCCTCATCTTAAAGGTAATTTGCACTAAAAGGTAGGCAAACAGCCAAAAGCTCATAATCCTACTTGCATTTGAGAGACTTGGAAGAGAGAAGAGACAACATTTTCTTTCAGTATTTGTGTGTAGGAAATGCCTGATGTATTTCTCCATCTCTCTGTGCTCGTGTGTGTGTGTGTGTGTGTGTGTGTCTGTCTGTGTCTGTGTGTACACTTACATGTGTGTGACAAGTTAAAAGAAGAGACCCAGTAGAGGTCTATTTAAGCCCCTATTTTTCACTCAATATGAACTATGATATTCGGTAAGAAGAGAGTTAAATTTGGCCACTGTTTTTGGCCTACTGTGAGTAATCCATAGGAACAGAAATAGGGTACATTTTCTTTGAAGGCGTTTATTTGAAAGTTTTGCTCAAATGATCAAATAAGCCATCACAGACATTACCGTGGCTCAGTTTAATCCAACACTGCTGACTTCATAAAAGAGATTTCCTGTAAAGAATCAAGTCAAATTTATTCATCTTTGTAGTTAGATTGCTTAACCAGTTAGGACTGCATTCATCTACATGTAAAGAAAACTCTATTATAATATGGTTTAACTTTGTTCACAGGACACTGAGTCCAGAGATAGCAGCCCCAGGCTGTCCAGCAGGTTGATTATGCCCATGAGGCCCACACAACCTCCCCGTGTGTCCCACCATCCTTACTATGTGCCTTTCCTCTTCCTATTTGTTGACTCATGGTTACAAGAAGGTGCTTCACTCTCAAAATCACATTCTATGAAACAAAAGGCAAAGGCACGAAAAAGAATACATATGAGCTCAAACTGTCTTTTTAAAAATTTGAAAATAGGACAGCAATAGCATTTCCAGAATCCCAATCCAAATGACTTATTACTTACATCTCACTGACTAAACCTGGGTCATACGACTCCCCATAGTTGCAAGGCCTCTGAGAAGCTTTGCTTTTTCTGATATGGGCACACTGCTGCCCCACGCAAACTTGCGGTCTTGGCAGTCAAGTATTAAGAGAAGAATGTCTCTGGGGTAGACACCCAGCCAGATCTATAGCACTCTTCCCACTCAAACCCCACTGACCTCCTTATTCTCATTTCACATTTTGAAAGTATTCGTTGCACCTTCACCTTTCTGAAGACAACGACACTTCAGGAACAGCCGTTTTCTTGTCTGGGTACTTTGGCAAAAACAGAGAACTATTCTTTCAGATAGGAACCAGGAGTTCTCTAAAGTAACCAAAATGTTCTATGATTCAATTATAACCAAATATAATAGAAAACAAATTCGAATAGAGCCCAACACAGTATTCTACATGTTGTAATTGAGCACAAATGTATTCCTAGTCTCTGGTAGTATCTGGTAATATCACTGCATTCCAAAGACCTGCAGCAAATCTGGGTCCCTCGTAGTCACGATCAGTGCAACATCTTAGACTTTGTCACATTTTTGCTATCGTGGGTAAGCTTTAATCCTATATTTTTAAGAAGCCATGCCTCGTATGTATTATGATTTTTGAGAGATGTTTTTCAACTACACTTATTTATCCTATTTTTTAGATGTCTTCAAATGCAAATATAACTTTTTCTCAGCATAGATAGGAAATATTTCTCACAGGCTTCTCTATTGATTTCAAACCTGTTCCTCAGCTCCAGACTCTACGCATGTTGCCATAAACCCTAGTTAACAAAAGGATTGGTTATGCATTTTACTACAGAATCAAGGGGATTCTTTCCCTCCCCTCCTTCTTTCCAAATTATTTCCAAGAAATAATTTGGATAAAAACACTTGATAATACCAACAAGACAACCTTTAAAACTGAAAAAGATGCAAACTTCTCTATTCTAATTCTAGAACTCAATTCCATAAGACTTAAAGAGAAAATGAAAACAATCTGGTTTTACCATATTCCAGATTAAGTAAGCAGTGGTTCAGCAAAAGCCAAGAGCAGAATAGAGTTTGCTTCTTAAAAAAAAAAAAAAATTAAAAATTATCTAGCACTCATGTAGTACCCAAACCAGTGGACAACGTCTCTTTATTTGCATTGGTTAGATCACATTTAGAATGCAAAATATAAAGAGTTTAATTCTGGGATCTGAACAAATAAACAGAATAAGTCCTGAGGGATGGTCAAGATAAGAGGGGCCTGAGAACCACAGCATATAAGAGGGCTAACACTGATTAAGAAGCTGAGAATTTTTGATATGGAGATGGATAACATGGGGTTGGGAGAAGAGGGAAGAGGAGGGGACATGGTACAGGGTAGATAACTAGACACAAAATAGTCATGGGAAAAAGAGAGACTTTTCCCCCCAAGGCAAATGACAGGACCCCCTGCTTAAAACCCTCATTGGTTTCCCATTGTATGCTATCCCTACAACTGCTGCATCCTCATCTTGTCCCACCGGCCTTCATGCCTACCTTGGTCCAGGCACACAGGCTTCCACTGGATCGCTGACATGCCAAACCATTCCTGATAACATTTTTTAGAGAGGACTTTGACGACCACTTTTCTAAAGGAGTAGTCCATCTAACCCCAGGCACTTGCTATGCACCACCAGGTTTATGTCCTTCCCTCTCAGTATTATCTTCTGTATTTCTTTGTTGACTTGTTTCTTCTTTGTCTCTGCACTAGAACCTATGATCAATGAGGGCAGAGAATCCTCATGTTTATTCATAGGTGCAACCGTAGGATTTACAATGGTGTTTGGTGCATGGAAGGTGCCCAATAAATACGTACTGGATTAACCAATTGTACCAGAAGGTAGAGTTTTGTTCGATAAATGAAATTACAAGGCAGTAAGTCTTATTTCAAATGAGGAAGAACAGGATAATAATCTGTGAAGGCAAAAATGCAGTTGTCTCTTGAGGAAGTGTTGGGGGCCAGACCAAAAGGCGACCTACTGTAGATGTTTTACAAGCAAGTTGGAAAACTAGAAAACTGATCTTAAACATTCTTTCCACTATGTGATTCTAGAAATTGACTATGCTGTAAGTTTCTTGAGAGGGGGGACTTTGTCTTACTAGTTTTTATACTCTTGGTGAAATAACTGGCTCAAATTTATTAAATAAAATCATTTTGAACTTAATCAATACTGTCAATCACACTTAACTCTCTGTGTATCCATCAGGGCCTGGTCAGGACACAGAGGTCGTACCAGTAATTTGCACAGGGAAGAAAGACCTGTTAACTATGCTGGTTCATCATGATAAAATGTGGCTAACAACTGATGGGATAGAAGAGAACTGTAAGGTGAACATAAGCAGCAACTGCAGGGAACCTCCCTCTGGGCTTGGCCATTGGCCAGAACTTAACCCTGAGCCACAGGCGAAGAATTTTGTTTGTTTGAAGAAATTTGTTTGTTGAGTCCAGCTCCAGTAGCACAATGTAGGACAAAGAAGTGTGGGTTTGGTGCTGAGAAGCAATAAATTAATAACTAGCACACTCTCACTCTTCCGAAAATATTTAAGGCAGCTTTCAAAGAAGCATGTCCTTGAGCAACATAACAAACAAACAAATGTACAGACTAGGAGTCACAGATACATCAGGGTAGGAAAATTAAGGTGAAACCAGAGGTTTTATGAATACACCAGACACATGCTTTAATGGCTGATACTTGTTTTATACACAGTATTGAACTTAATTCTCACAAAATCCTTGTGAGATAGATATTATCCTTAATTTTACAGATGGAGAATCTCCCGGAAAATCATGTCACTTTTAAATTACAGGGCCAAAAATGGTTACACACCAAAGTTTATCATTTCCATTATATCAAACTACCTCTTTGGTGTGTAAGGAGTCGAGACAGGATTAAAAAGAAACACATTCAGAATGGAAAGTGCTGTCTTTGTTCTTTATTTTTTTCCTTTTTATCGCTCTGCTATTTTTCATGGGCAAATTTCCTCACCAACTTCCCTAGCACAACGATGCACGAAAACAAGACACGGAGACTCAGCAAGTGTAGAAACAACACAATACACTCAGGTGGGATTAGCACACAAACCCAACACCCTCTTGGGAGCAGTGGAATCCAGTTTTCGCTTTCAAATAAAAAAAAAAAAAATCAGAAATTCATAGCTATAGATCTCTCCATACTCAAAGCTAAGCTTTCAAACCAGCAAATCAACAATTAATATTTAAAGAAGAAATAAAAGCCAGGTCAGCAGCAAGCAGCCTTTAGAAGTCATCATAGAGACTATCTTTATTGATACTTTCATTTTGTTGACCATTTTTATGTACTTTTATTATAGGATACCTTTAGTCATGCACTCAAGAGCATCATTTCAAAACTCCTTTAAGAAAAAGCTAAAAATTTCAGGCACCCTGAATATTTTATTATTCGTTAGAATAACTAAACATTGTTATTGTTTAGTGTTCATTAGAAACTAAACAATAATGATGAGTCAATCTTGAGTGTAAGGAGAAAGCAAATGCTCCTATGTGCAAAGAAAATGCCACACAGTGTTCATCTGAGTAAGAGAGACATTGGTTATGATTGTTCAGACTTGCCCAATTTTGTCATTGCTGTGAAAAGCTTACATCCAAAGCAAATTGAGAATTTGTTCTTATCATTGGATTTTTTTGTGTAACTTAAAGACTTTCTAATAATCTTTTAAAATGGCTTCAACCATCTTTATTGCAATACACAGTGGGTGGGTAATAAACTGTGTAAGGTTGGGCAACTTGACACAAGAAACTAAAGTGTCTAAGATGAGCTGGGACAGGAATGGTGATGAAGAACACAGCAATTGACTTTATGCAAAAGCAAAGGTCTGATAGAAGGAGCAATGAGGCAGATTAAAGGAAATAATGTATGTAAGGGAGTATGTAGGGGTGTGGTCTATTGTAAGGTTGAACCTTCAACCATCTGAGTCACAAAATTTGGTAGGTGGAGACCTCCTGAGACTGTAGCCAGTTTAGCTTTTTAGAGGTATTAGTTTTTCCTTACTTTAAACTGGTAAGAACAGATACTACCCTTGATCTTAGCTAAAAGGCCAAGAAGTTTTTTTCCCCTTATTTTAAATTTAAGAGAATATACAGCTAGAATAAATGAAAAACTGTTATCAGAGACACATAATCTGCCTCACTATAATTTCATTTTTTCATGTTGCATATTTTTTTACATCATTACAATCACGATGCCCTTAATAATTCTATTTCCACTTGGATCACATAATACATTTAAATTTTCACCTTAAAAAATAATATTTTCACATTAAAAAATCATATTCCATCCTACCAATACATCATCTAATTATTAAACCATTTGGTTACTGTTAATTCACTTCTATATCTTTATAACCTTTAGGCAATTGTATTTTTAAAGAAATTCTAAAATCCAGTGATATTTATTATTTATTTATTTATTTATTTATTTTTAAAGATTTTATTTAATTTTGTGAGAGAGAAAGAGAAGGCGCACAAGCAGGAACAGGGTGTGGGGGGCAGAGGGAAAAGCAGACTCCCCACTGAGCAGGGAGCCCAACACGGGACTTGATCACAGGATTCAATCCCAGGACTCTGGGACCATGACCTGAGCCAAAGGCAGATGCTTGACCAACTGAGCCACCCAGGCTCCCAAAAATCCAGTGAAAATAAACATCAGTGGAATGAAAAAGGAAACAGCTAGCAGGTGTAACCTCCTTCTTCCATTGTCTTTGCTGTGTTCCCCAACAACACTGGATGAATGGATGCCTTCCGAAGATTCTTCTCCACCCCCAAATTTTATTGTGGTAAAATAGACATGATATAAAATTTACCACCCTAACCATTTTTAAGTGTGCAATTCAATGGTATTAAATACACTTTACAATGCTGTACAACCATCGCCACCATCCATTTCCATAACTCTTTTCATTTTGTAAAACTGAAACTCTATACCCATCAAATAGTAACTCCTCATTTCTCCCTACCCCCAACACCTGGCCCATTCTACTTTCTATCTTTATGATTTTTGACTACTCAAAGTACTTTGTACAAGTGGAATCATACAGAACTTGTCTTTTTTATGATTGGCTTATTTCATTTCAATTAATATTCTAAGGTTCATCCAAGTCGTAACATATGTCAGAATTCCCTTCCTTTTAAGGCCAAGTAATACCCCATTGCATGTATATACCATATTTTGCTTACCCATTCGTTCTGTTAATGGACACTTGGGTTGTTTTCATGTTTTAGTTATTATGAATAATGTTGCTACAAATATGGTTGTACAAATAACTCTTCAAGACACCTCTTTCAAGTCTTTTGGTCTTTGGGGCATATTCTCAGAGGTAGAACTGCTGGATCATACAGTAATTCTATTTTTAAATTTTTTGGAGGACCGTACGCTATATTCTGCAACTATACATTATATTCCCACCAACAGTGCACAAGGTTTCAATTTCTCTACATCCTCACCAACATCTGTTATTTTCCAATCTTCGATAGTGACCATCTCCATGAGTCTAAGGTGGTAGCTCACTGTAGTTTTGACTTGCATTTCCCTAATGATTAGCCACACTGCATTCTTTTCATGTGCTTATTGGCTATTTATATATCTTCTTTGTAGAAATGTCTAATTATTTGCCCATTTTTGAATCAGATTGCTTTTTTGTTGTTTACATATTAGATATTAGATCTATATTAATATTAGATATTAATATTTAAACATTAGTGGAATGAAAAAGGAAAGAGTGGGCAAGTGTAACCTCCTTTTTAAAAAATATTTTATTTATTTATTTGACATAGAGAAAGCAAGCACAAGCAGGGGGAGTGGCAGGCAGAAGGAGAGGGAGAAGCAGGCTCCCCACTGAGCAGACAGCCAGACGTGGGGCTCCATACCATGACCCTGAGATCATGACCTGAGCCAAAGGCAGAGGCTTAACTGACTGAGCCACCCAGGCACCCTGTATAACCTCCTTGTTATCAGATATGTGATTTGCAAATATTTTCTACCAGTCTGTGGGTTGCCTTTTTACTCTCTTAATACTGTCTTTTGATGTATAAATTTTAAAATTTTTCCTTAAGTCCACTTTGTCCATTTTTTTCTTTTTTTTGCATGTGTTTTTGGTGTAACATGCAGGAAATCATTGCCAAATCCAATGTTGTGAAGCGCTGCCCTATATTTTCTTTCAAGAATTTTATGGTTTTAGGGTTTTTTTTTTAATCTGTCATGAGTTAATTTTTGTATATAGTGTTAGGCAAGGATCCAGCTTCATTCTTTTACCTGTGGATATTCAGTTTTCTAGCACCGGCTGTCTTGGCACCCTTGTCAAAAATCATTTGACCATATATGCAAGGATTTATTTCTGAGCACTCTTCTATCCCACTGGTCTATGTGTCTGTCTTTATGCCAGCCCCACACTGTTTTGACTACTCAGCTTTTTTTTTTTTTAAGATTTTATTTATTCATTTGAGACACAGAGATACAGAGAGAGAGAGCATAAGCAGTGGGAGAGGCAGAGGGAGAGGTAGAAGCAGATTCCCCGCTGAGCCAGGAGCCTGGTGTGGGGCTCGATCCCAGGACCCTGGGATCATGACCTGAGCCGAAGGCAGATGCTTAACTATCTGAGCCACTCAGGAGCCCCTTGACTACTCAGCTTTATAGTAAGTTTTGATATCAGGTAGTGTGAGTCTTCCACCTTTGTTCCTTTTCAAGATTATTTTAGTTATTCTGGCTCCCTTGAGATTTCATATGAATTTTAGGATTGGTTTTTCTAATCCTGCAAAAAAAAAAAAGATTCATTGGGATTTTAATAGTGACTACATTGAATCCTTCTACCACTTAGGATATTATTGACTTTTTTTTTTTTTAAAGATTTTATTTATTTATTTGAGAGAGAGAGTGAGAGAGAGAGAGAGCACAAGAGGGGGGAGCGGGAGAGGGAGAAGCAGGCTCCCTGCCGAGCAGGGAGCCCGATGCGGGACTCGATCCAGGGACTCCAGGATCATGACCTGAGCCGAAGGCAGTCGCTTAACCAACTGAGCCACCCAGGCGCCCTATTATTGACATTTAACAATATTGTCTTTTAATCCATGAACATGATATGTGTTTATGTCCATTTATTCATGTCTTCTTTGATTTCTTTCAGTAATGTTTTATAATTTTCATTGTACAAGTTTTTCACCTCCTTGGTTAAGTTTATTCCTAAGTATTTTTTGATGCTATTATAAATGGGATTGTTTTCATAATTTCTTTTGCAGATTGTTAATTACTGGTAAATGATTTTTGTGTGTTGACTGTATCCTGCTACTTTGCTGAATTCATTTATTAGTAGTACAATATTTTGGTAAAATTTTTAGTTTTCTACATACAAGATCTTATCATCTGCAAACAGAGATAATTTCACTTCTTCCTTTCCAATTTGGATGCCTTTTATTTCTTTGTCTTGTCCAACTACTCCAGCTAGAACTTCCAGTACTATGTTAATAGAAATGGCAAAAAAGGTCATTCTTGTCTTGTTCCTGATCTTAGAGGAAAAGCTTTCAGTGTTTCACCAATGAATATTATGTTTGCTGTGGGTTTTTCATATATGGCTTTTATTTTCTTGAGGAAGTTTCCTGCTATCCCTAATTTGTTGAGTGTTTTATCATAAAATGATGTTGAATTTTTTTCTGCATCAATTGAGAAATCATGTGAATTTTTATTCCTTCATTCTATTGTGCTATATGTACTTCATATGGTGAATCATCCTTACATTCAGGAATAAATCCCACTTGGTCATGGTATATAACCCTCTTAACATGCTCCTGAATTCATTTTGCTGGTTTTCTTGAGGATTTTTGCATCAGTGTTCATAAGGGAATACTGGGCTATGGTTTTCTTATAGTGTCTTTGTCTGGCTTTGGTATCAAGGTAACGATGACATTGTAGAATGAGTTAGGAAGTATTTCCTCCTCTTCAATTTTTGGAAAAGTTTGAGAAGGGCTGGTGTTAATTCTTTAAATGTTTGGTAGAATTCACCAGTGAAGGCATCAGGTCCAATGCTTTTCTTTGTTGGATGATATTTGATTACTGATTCAATCTACTTACTATTATAAATCCATTCAGATTTTCTATTTCTTCAAAAATTATTTTGGTAGGCTTTGGGAATTTGTCCATTTCATCTAGATTATCCAATTTGTTGGCATACATTTGTTCACAGTACTTTCTTATAATCCTTCTTATTACTATAGAATGACTTGGCATAATGTCCCCACTTCCATTTCTAATTTTAGTAATTTGAGTGTTCTCAGTTTTTTTTTTTTCCTTAGTCAAACTAGCTAAAGGTTTGTCTATTTTGTGGATCTTTTTAAATAACCAAGTTTTGGTTTCATTGAATTTATATATATGTGTGTGTGTGTGTGTGTGTGTGTGTTTTCTATTCTCAATTTCACTTATCTCTGCTCTAATCTTTATTATATCCTTACTTCTGTTATCCTTGGGTTTAGTTTGTTCTTCTTTTTCTGGTTCCTTAATTGGCAAAGTTAGATTGTTGATTTGAGAGCCTTCTTATTTGTTAATGTAAGCATTTACAATATGAATTTCTCATTTAGCACTGCTTTTGGTATGTTCCCAAAGTTTTGGGTATGATGCATTTTTATTTTCATTACTCTCTAAGTATTTTCCAGTTTCCCTTGTGATTTCTTATTTAATCCATTGGTTGTTTAAAGTGTCTAGTTTGATTTCCACAAATTTGTGAATTTTCCAGTTTTAAACCTATTATTATCTTCAGCCTGTTGTGGCTGGAGAAGATGCTTTGTATGACATCTACCTTTTAAAATCTATTGAGAGCTAACCTGTAGTCTAACATATGCTTTATCCTGGAAAACGTCATGTGTGCACTTGAGAAGAATGTGTATGCTATTGTTGCTGGGTCAGGTGTTCTGTGTACATCTGTTGGATCTGATGGTTTATTATGCTGTTTAAGTTCTCCAACTCCTTACTTATCTTCTGTGTGGTTGTTCAATCCATTATTGAGAGTGGGGTATTAAAGTCCAACTATTATTATGAAACTGTCTATTCCTCCCTTCAATTCTGTTAATTTTGCTTCATGTATTTTGATGGTCTATCATTAGGTGTGTAAATGTTTATAATCTTATATCTTCTTGCTGTACTGGACCTTTTATTAGTATATAGTGTCCTTTTTTATCCTGTGTAAAATTTTTTGTATTAACGTCTATTTTGTTAAATATTAGTACAACCACCCCTGCTCTGTTTTGCTTACTCTTTGCATGGACTATCTTTTTCTGTCCTTTCAATTTGTGTCTTGGGATCTAAAGTGAGTCTCTTATACACAGCATATAGTTGAATCATATTTTTTTTTATCTATTCTGCCAATCTGTCTTTTGACTGAAAACTTTAATTTAGTTCCATTTAAAGTACTTACTGTTAAGAATGGACTTACTTCTGTCATTTTGCTATTTGTTTTCTACATGACTTATAGCTTTTTTGTTCCTCAGTTCCCACATTACTCTCTTCTTTTGGGTTTAGTTGATTTTTTGTAGTGAAGTGGTTAAATTTCTTATTTCCTTTTGTGTACATTCTGTAGCTATTTTCTTTGTAGTTACCATGGAGATTACATTTAACACTGTAAAGTTATAACACTCTAATTTGAATTTATATCAGCTTAACTTCGATAACATACAAAAACTCTGTTCCTTTAATAGCTCCATCCCTATCCCTTTCAATTGTTGATATCACAAAATCAAGCCTTTATAAATTGTATCCCCAAGATATTAAGGAATAATTCTTTTAATTGCATTAGTCTTTTGATTTATGTAGAAAATAAAACATGGAGTTACAAACCAAAGATATAATAATACTAGTTCTTTAATAATTTGTTCTTTTTAATGTTTTTGTTTCTTAAATGATGTAGAAAACAAAATTGGGGTTATGTCTATTCTTAGAATAATACTAGCTTTTATAATTGCCCATGTATTTGCCTTTGTTGAGATCTTTATTTCTTCATATTGCTTCAAATTACTATCTAGTGTCCTTTTGTTTCACCCTGAAGTATTGTTTTGAGCATTTCATTACCACTAGACTTTGGTGGTAATGAACTCCCTCAGATTTTGTTCATCTGGGAATGTCTTATTTCTTCCTCACTTGAAAGATTGTTTTGCTGAATGCAGGATTCTTGGGTGAGTTTTCTTTTAGCACTTTGAATATATAGGCTCACTGCCTTCTAACCTCCAATTTCCTGATGAAAAGTCTGTTGATCATCTTATCGAGGGTCCCTTGTATGTGACAAGTCACTTCTTGCTAATTTCAATATAATCTGTTGTCTTTGGCTTTTGAACATTTAATTATAATGTGTCTCACTGTCAATCTCTTACATGGAGTTTGTTGAGCTTCTTGGAAGTTTATTCTCAGGTATTTCATCCAATTTGGGAAGTTTTCAGCCATTATTTCTTCAAATATTCTCTCTGCCCTTTCTCTCTTCTCCATCTTAGACTCCCATGATGAGTGTGTTGGTCTGTTTGATGTTGTCCTACAGATCCCTTACATTCTGTTCACTTCTCTTCAACCTTCTTTATTTTTGTTCCTTTGACTAGATAATTTCAATTGTCCTATCTTCAAGTTTGCTGCGTCTTTCTTTAGACTGCCCAAATTTGATCTCTGTAGTGAGTGTTTCATTTCAGTTATTAAAATTTAAGCTCCAGAACTTTATTTCTTTTTAATGTTTTATATCTCTTTGTTGATATTTCCATTTGTTCATACATCATTTTCTTGATCTCTATATCTTCTTTAGTTCTTTGGGCATCTTTAAGACAACTTTTAAAAAATCTTTATCTAGTAAATCTACCATCAGGTCTTTCTCAAGGACAGTTTCTGCTGATTTAATTTCTTACCTCGAATGGACCATATTTTCTGCTTCTTTGTATGCCTTGTAATTTTGTTGTTGTTAAAAACTGGACATTTGTATTTAAAAATATGGTAAGTCTGACAATTATAATCTCCCTCTTCCTTAGCATTGCTGAGTTTTTGTTTGTTTGTTTTACTTTGTTTGTTGTTTGGATTTTTTTTTTTTTTAATTGTTGTCTCTGTGCCATGGTTCAGCCTGAGGTGTACACTTAAGTCTTCTTGGGTCCTTTCTGAGCCTTCACCTTTCAGTGGGCATATGTGATCACTTTCTAATTTTTGCCAAACATGTTGCTTTAGAATGTTTCAGTCTTTAATGTCTGGCTCCCAAATGGGTAAAAAGAGAAAAAAATGGGATTTAAAGGGCTTGTTCCCTTAATCCCATAGAATTCCCTTCAGCCAGAGGGAAATTTGCTTGCAACAATTAAAGGAGGTCTCAGTGTTTGCATCTCCATGATCAGAAGCAGCATTCAGTAATCAGATTATAGATCCCTGGTATTTCAGGACAGGGTCCTTACTATCGACCCTGGCTCCCACAGTCTGCATGCATACTGATCCAGGGACACAAGTATTGCTGCCTGCTATGCATCAGAGATATGTGTTACGAGTAGTCTCTCCTGAGCTAAGAGTTGAAATTAACAGAAATTAATCCACACTGTACTGTCTAAGCCTTTCCTTAATAGTTGCAAGCCTTCAAGAGACTCCAGATTCCCAAAATGGTTACATCAGACAGATTCTGCCAGCACAACTGTTGTCTAGGTAGGAAGACAGATTCCTCTGCTTCTTCCTCCACCATTTCCTCAGAATCCTCTTTAATACAATCTTAATCACATATTGGGATCTATGAGACACTTGTCTAAATAAGTACAAATCTAGCCACTCTGATAATGATGTGACTCTACAATGAAGATTGAAACCCTGGGGTAAGAAACTTCCTAAGTTATTTCTGTTAGTAGGCATCACATAGCATGATAATTTTTTTTCCCACCTTGCTAAAATAAGATATTGCTTCAGTGTAATATATACAACAGTGGATGAAATCAGCCTGACATCTCAAATGAGCCAATAACCTTTAAAAAAGACAACTTTAGGAGCACCTGGGTGGCATAGTTGGTTAAGCGTCCAACTCTTGATTTTGGCTCAGGTTGTGATCTCAGGGTTGTGAGATCAAGCCCCATGTCTATTCCATGCTCAGCAGGCTGCTTGGGATTCTCTCTCTCTCTTCTTCTGCCCCTCCCACTCATGCTTCTCTCTCTCCCTCTATCTTTCAAATAAATAAATAAATCTTTTTTAAAAAGACAACTTTACACACTTAAAATGGAGAGTTGGCATAAGTATCACTATGATATATTTAGTTAACACCTACAATGTAATGTACAAAATACTGTGCTACATGGCTGGAAATATAAATAGGATTATAATTCCATTCCTCAAAGAGTCACAAAACAGTTAACATCTTTTTGGCAATGTGGTAGAACCCAGCCAGATGTCCACCAATTCCATTTCCTCCAGGGTTCAAAGAAAGACCACATTTTCCAGGTTCCTTTGCAGTTAGTTGATGTCATGTAACTGGATACTGATCAAAACAACTTAAGTGGAAATCATGTATATTACTTCCAGGCCAGCCATAAAATAGCCTTTCCAAACTTTCTTACTCTATCTGTTGCTGAATGCAAGGGTTACAGCACAGTATTCTACTGAAGGCTTAGAAGCTTTCTGTATCACAAGATGGAAGGAGATATTACCATGTGGAGGCTGCTGACCAAATACCCAATCAAACTATAGCATAATTATGAAATAATGAGTTTAACCACTGAGATTTGGGAATTAATTATCCTGACTAAAGAAGCAACTCTTATGTATCAAGCATCAAAGGTGGGACAAATCAAGGAGGACTTTAAAAGTAAGGTTAAATTTTCATTGGTCACAAAGGAAAAGCAGTTCTTAAGTAGAAAAGAGGAACCAGGAATTACAGGGAGGAGCCACAAGATGAGGAAAGTAAAAGCAGAAATTCTCACAGTTTCAAAAGGATAAAAAAATTAACTTAGTTGAAGATTTGTATGGGAAGAGCTGGGGTAAGAAAATTACTAGAGGTCAGATTATATAAGATATGTGATGGGAGGCCAAGAAATTGGAACTAATCCTATAGGCCAGAGGGTGACAAACTTTTACTATAAAGAACCAGATAGTAAATGTTCTAGATTTTGTGGGTCACATCATCTCTGTTGCAACTACTCAACTCTGCCATTGTAGGTGAATGCAGCAATAGGTGATATACTAATGAATGAGGGTGTCTGTCTCCTAAAAGAATTGTATCTATGGATACTGGAATTTGAATTTCATATAATTTTCACACATAAGGAAATAGTATTTTTAAAAAATGTTTTGTAGCCATTAAACATGTAAAAATGATTCTTGGCTCACAGGACATATAAAAACAGACAGAGGGTCAGATTTGGCATGCAGGCTATAATTCATCAAACCCTACTACGTGTGATGGAGTACCATCGCAGTTTTCTGAATAGGGTAGTAACTGGAGTGCCAGTGGCAATTAATGTTCTGTATCTTCACCTGGCAAAGTGCACAGATAGATATTTGCAGGAGGGCAACTTAAGAAAAGGAGAACAAGGAACACAACCATGCCAATGCCCAAGGGCTCATATTATTTTGTTCCAAGCAGAAAGGAAGGGAAATATCAATAGAATGAAAGGAGAGTGTCAAGGTTAACTGGAGTATTTTAAGACTAGTAAATTGAAGAAACAATGGTATCAATAACTAGATTAGAATAACCCAAAGGTAAAAGTTAGGCCATGTCATCAATTCCTAACCCAACAAAGATGGATTACTCTATTATTAAGATCTCAAGTGACACACATAATTCAGTTTTACAATTATATCTGTGTAGATTTTTCCTGTGTGACCTCTCATAATGTCTCTCTAAAATACCAATATATAGAAAACAGAAACAAAAATAAAAGCTGGGGGGCACCTGGATGGCTCAGTCGTTAAGCGTCTGCCTTCGGCTCAGGTCATGATCCCAGGGTCCTGGGATCAAGCCCTGCATCGGGCTCCCTGCTCGGCGGGAAGCCTGCTTCTCCCTCACCCGCTCCCCCTGCTTGTGTTCCCTCTCTCGCTGTGTCTCTCTCTGTCAAATAAATAAAATCTTTAAAAAAAAAATAAAAATAAAAAAATAAAAGCTGGAAGACTAGTTTTTGATAGTAACTAAGGATTTCTATAAACTACACATCCATGGATAATATTGGTAGGGGGGGAATAGGCATTTTACCCACACGTTGCACTCATAGCTCAAAGGGAGTAAGAATTTGAACTTATCTTCCCACAAAATATGCCTACTGGCTCAGTGGTGTGTTCTAACACAGATTGGTAAGATTGGTAGACATATAAACAGACAGACAGCTTTGAAACTGGATTTTGTCCCTCTGTGGTGGGAGTTAACGAACTTTTTCTGTATAGAGCCAGATAATAAAACATTAGGTTTCACAGGCCATAAGGTCTTCCTGCAACTATTCGACCCTGCCATCATCATGTGGAAGCATCCATAGGCAATGGATGGACAATATATGGGTTTTCTTGACAAAATCAGATGATAGCTTAGAGTTTGGGAACCCTTTGTGGCACCCTTGGATTTTGTTTAATTTTGCTTTTTTTCAGAAAGCTTAAGGACTCTCTCTGCCCCTTAGCAGTCCCCAACTATGGCCAATATCACGGTGACCCTGACTTGTTTCATAGTACCCATCCTTATGTTTCACCTTACTTTTTACTTTCTCTGAAAGGCCTTTCCTTACCTCATTGTCAAAATAAGATTCCTCATTTCATGCTACATTTCATGTTGCAGCACATACTTCCCTTTCCATTGAATGCACCCAGATCTACTGTTTTGTCAACTACCCTGTTAAGTTCCATGAGAGCAAAGCTTGTGTCTATCTATCTTCAGCACAGGTCAGTATACGATGATGCTCAGTAGATAATCATGCTCAGTAGATCTGGTTAAACATAATTTTGGGGGCGCCTGGGTGGCTCAGTCGTTAAGCATCTGACTTCAGCTCAGGTCATGATCTCAGGGTCCTGGGATCAAGCCCCGCATCGGGCTCCCTGCTCAGCGGGAAGCCTGCTTCTCCCTCTCCCACTCCCCCTGCTTGTGTTCTCTCTCTCGCTGTGTCTCTCTCTGTCAAATAAATAAAATCTTAAAAAAAAAAACAAATCATAATTTTGTAAAACTGAATGGAATTGAATTGAAAGAGAACAAAAATCCAGTTTAAAACAATACTTAAGGGAATAAAAAGCAATTTTGACATAAAAGCAAATCAATGATATAATTAAAAATACTTTTAGGAACCATAAAAATAAAGGAGAACAAAATATGTCATGTAAAGAAGGGTCAAATGACAAAAATAAAGAAATTTCTATGTAAACATACTCTGAAAAATATTGTGTGTAGGAATAATAAAAATATCCTTAAATGTATGGAAAGCAAAAAGAAATCTAAAAATAAAAGAAAAAATCACAATGTTTTATCACCAAGTTTATTTTACAGTCCCAAATATCAATACACGATAAAACCAATAAGTATGTATCTTTGAAGCAAAGCGTTATAAATCCAAACTTTTATTGCTATCTAATTTATTTATTTGTGAAAACAAATTTTTTTCCAGATATCCCAATGTTCATTTTTGCCAATTAATGCATTTCTTGAAAAAATTTTTATTTTATAAAATAATATAAACAGACAGTGTGCTATACATCTGGGAACAGAGTGGAAAGTGGAAGTAAAAGTTTAGTTAAAGGCTTCATTTTACCTGAGTAGAACTCAGGAGGTATTTTTGAATTTTCATCTCATTTAAATAATCAGAGATGTGTAACAAAAAGACTTCACAATTTTTTAATACAGCCCAAATTTTAAATAGAACCATCAAAATGGTTGAAAATAGTATTCATAACCATGAAATCATTCAGGAAAGTTAAAATAAATAAATTTAAGGTAATAAAATATCAAAAATAGAAAACATAAAATGGCAAAAAACAAATATTGGTTTAGTCAATGAATGTAAATAGCTTGATCATCTCTTAAAAAGTAATGATTCTCATAATGAATTAAAAACAAAACCCAATAGACATTTCTCCCAAAGATATGCAAGCATAAACCAACGAGTAGATAAAAAGATGTTCAGCATCATAATCTTCAGAAAAATGCAAATCAAAACCACAATATGGGAACTTCACACCCATTAGGATGGCTATAATAAAAAAGACAGATAAAAACAAGTGTTGACAAGGGTGTGGAGAAATTGAAACCCTCATACACTGCTGGTAGGAATATAAAATGGTGCAACCACCCTAGAAAATAGTCTGACAGTTCCTTCAAAAATTGAACAGAGATTTACCATTTGACCCAATAATCTCACTTGAAGGCATATATGCAAAAGAAATACAAACACATGTTTGCACAAAAACTTGTACATGAATGTTCAAAACAGCATTATTCATAATAGTTAAAAAGTAGAAATAATCCAAAAATCCATCAAGTGATGGATAATAAAAGAAGTGTGCCTGATATGAGGAATTCTTAATTGCAGGAAACAAACTGAGGGTTGCTGGAGTGGGGGGTGGGGTGGGAGGGATGGGGTGACTGGGTGATAGACACTGGGGAGGGTATGTGCTCTGGTAAGCGCTGTGAATTGTGCAAGACTGTTGAATCTCAGATCTGTACCTCTGAAACAAATAATGCAATATATGTTAAGAAAAAAAGAAGAAGAAGAAGGTAGCGGGAGGGGAAGAATGAAGCGGGGGAAATCAGAGGGGTGGACGAACCATGAGAGACGATGGACTCTGAAAAACAAACGGAGGGTTCTAGGGGGGAGGGGGGTGGGAGGATGGGTTGGCCTGGTGGTGGGTATTGAGGAGGGCACGTTCTGCATGGAGCACTGGGTGTTATGCACAAACAATGAATCATGGAACACTTCATCTAAAACTAATGATGTAATGTATGGGGATTAACATAAGAATAAAAAAAAAAAAAAAGAAGTGTGCTAGGGGTGCCTGGGTGGCTCAGTCGTTAAGCGTCTGCCTTCGGCTCAGGTCATGATCCCAGGATCCTGGGATCGAGTCCCGCATCAGGCTCCCTGCTCCGCGGGAAGCCTGCTTCACCCTCTTCCACTCCCCCTGCTTGTGGTCCCTCTCTCACTGTGTCTCTCTCTGTCAAATAAATAAAAGCTCTAAAAAAAAAAAAAAAGAAGTGTGCTATACACATACAGTGAATATTATCAAGCCACAAAAAGGATTGAAGTACTACTAATAAATGCTACACCATGTATGAACTTGGAAGCATCATGCTAAATGACAGGAAGCCAGCACAAATGGTCACATATTGTAAGAATTCAATTTATAAGAAATGTTCAGAATAAGCAAAATCTTTAGAGACAGAAAGTAGATTAGTAATTGCCTAGGGTGAGGGATGAGGTTACTGGAAGATGATGACTAAAAGGTACAGGATTTTATTTTGCAGTAACAAAATTATTCTGAAACTATGGTGGTGTTTGCATAACTCTGCAAATATACCAAAACCCATTAAATCTTATACTTTAGATGGGTGAATTATAGGGTATATGAATTATATCCCAATACAGCTGTTACCAAAAAACGTTAAAAAGCTATGAACAACGTTGAAAAAATACACCTAAGCTGAAAAGATGGAAAAAGACTGAACAAAAGATCAGCTGGAAAATAAAGGGAAAGTGAGCAAATTAATTTCACGTAAAGAGAAATTTAAGGAAAAATGTCATTGAGTAAAATGTGGCCATTTGATATTAATGAAGTAGGTAAAAACCACCATGAAGATATAAAAGTCAGTAATATTTATGTGCTTATAACATGGTATTAAAATAAATGAAGCAAAAATTAACAGAAATATAAGAAAACATTAACAGAACCATAGTTCTCACAGAAAAATAAACCAAGAAAAGTATAGTACATCACAGAAAAGTAAAAATAATAAAGATTTGAATAATATAGTATAGAGTAAATTTTTGAAATATCTGTCTAATGCAGAAAAAGAAGTTCCTAATAAAAACTTTATGGTATAAATTGTACAGGTTATCTTCTCTAATAACAGTGAAATAAAACAAAATTATCAACAAAATTTTAACAGTAACATAGAATTCTGAAAATTAAAAATTACTGTGATAACTATTTCCAAAGGCAGTTCTGTTCCAAACCCTGAAAAATATTTTCATTTACTTCCAGAATCTACATTATTTCTTCAAAAAAATATTTTTTAATGGCTCCAGCCTCTTTCTCCTAGTATCTGTTGTTGCTCTCAGTCTATTTCACATGATTATTAGCTTAATAATATATGGTTTTGTTTTCTAATTGATTCCTACCTGTAAATGCCTTGAGGACAGAGACAATGCAATAAATTTTTTTATTATCACTACATTTAAACATCTTCCTGAACATAGAAAGTTCCCCAGTAAATGTTTATTTCATCACATAGCTGGGAAAGCCGGTAGACTAGAAATTAAGGGACAAGACTTCTTGACCATCGTCAGAAATGTTTAATGATTCTCAGCATGCCACCTTACCTCCCTGGATTTTAATATCCTCCTTCAGTAGATGAGGCAGTATTAAAATATTTCTAAGATTCTTTCCATTTCTAAAATCGTATGATTTAACCAATAGGGAAAGAAAAGGCATCCCTGGGTGCACTAGAAAATTTCCCTCCATGTGCAGTAACATTGGTTTCTTTGAATGTCAAGGTCTCGAACAGATTGTGCATTGTTGGAAAGAGAGTCACCCTCAATTACTCATCAGTGATGGAATTCTTTGTGGTTTACTCTCAATAACCCAGTGTTTCCTTACTACCACCCACCCAGGTCCAGGGGGGGATATACATGTGTCTGAGTATGTGTGTATATTTGCCTCTCTGACAACATTCCAAGACTAATATAAACACCTCCTAAATTACCCATTACTCCATGTCACTTCTCTCTTCCATTAGAAAGTAGCCTATATTTATGTTTGAAGTTCTAACACTCTACCCCTTCCATCAGCCCCTTTCTTTCTTAAAGACTGGTTTCTTCATCTCTCTTATATGTCGCCCACATTTTAGACATATTTCTTTAAATTTAGGTAGTGGCATAAGCATTCTATACTTATCATTTATTATAATATATTATAAACATATTAATATAATTATAATTTCATATACTTAACTATTGTTTAGTATTTAATATAGTTAATATAACATATTCAACAAAATTACATTTAATTAATATTATTGCATGAATGGAAAAAAAACTCAAAGAATATATCCCAAGAGATGAACAGTGAGGTGAGATTATGTATGATTTTTATGTTTTTCTCCTTATGCTTCTATTTTTCTACAGTTTTATGGATTGTAAACATAGTAATTATGTAGGCACACACCCACACATGCCCCTCAGTTACCCAGAACCAAAATCAAAGAAACTTTCACAGAACTCTATTACTCTGCATTTTACTTTAAGAGAAGATTTCTGGTGATACATAAAAAAGTTCAGATTAATACATACGAATTTACATTAAAAATAAATAACATGAATGACTCCAAGTTGTTGACATTAACCCTTGAGTTAATAATAACTTTGAACCTGTGAGAGCTTGAAATATGTTCATTTTCAGCACAGTATACTTCTTAAAGCAAGAAAGTAGAATAGCATACTTGAGAAAGATTTTCAATTATCACAAGCAAAATTTTAAAAATCACAGTTAAATGAAAACTCAATTAGTCAGAACATCTTCTCTAAACATCCATTAGTCAGGCAAGTTTCATTTTCCAGGGACTTGTACAGAAGTTTTTTTTAATATATATAAAAACCCATAAACAGGCTAATCATTCATATTCATAAATACTAAAGTCCATTCCCAGGTTAGAACATAATCTAAATTTATATTCTTACCAAGACTTTATGCAATCTTTACACGTCCCTTCCCTCTATTGCTGAACTTAAATGAACCCATCCAATAAAGCCTTTTTTACTGGGTGTGCTTCCATAAAACATTCACATTTTATCATATAGTAAAGTGAGAATTTATGCTAAATACTTCACTATTTCCCTAAAGATAAATCCAAGTGAATCAAATATTAAATGATATAGCCAAGTGTATTACTATAAAACTCAATTCCTCTAAACATGTTAATAATCTCTAATGTTGATAAGTAAATGCCTGTGATGTTTTCTTTTTTAATACTTCAGTCTCACTAAAGCCAACCGCCTGATTCTCTCTCATTCCTGTCGGTCCCTCCCAGATACAGAGAGATGCCCCTTTGTGATTATGAGATGGGATTCCTTTTCTAGTCAGCATATAAAAGCATCTATTATTCTATCTTAAAAGTTATTGAATGGACCTTTGAAAGTTTGATAGATCAATGATGGACATTCATTAATAAGGCACTATCATAACTTGCTTATTTTAATTCCTAAACTCTTTGATCAAACTCAAGCATCTAAAGGAAATTAAAAAGTTCCCAAGTACATTAAAACATTTTGCTCAGACTTAAAACTCTTGGGGTTTTTTTTTAGCTCCAATTTATTTCCACTAAGGCTTGGGGGACAGTAAGAGGGTATATTCTTGTGCTGCTATAAGATATTATCATAAATTTAGCCACTTAAAACAACATTCATTTATTAGCTCACAGTTTGATAGGTCAGAAATCCAGGTGGGTGCAACTGGGTTCTATCCTCAGGATTTCACAAGGTCAAAATTAAGGTGTCACCCAAGATGGGTTCTTATCTGGAGTCTCTGGAAAAATATTTGTTTCCAACTTCATTAAAACCTTTGGCAGAATTCAGTTCCTTGTGGGTATCAGACTGGGTTCCCCTCTCCTAGCTGGCCATCAGCTTGGGCAGTGAGTAAGATGGGGGCAACTCTTAGATCCTCAAGGATGCTGGTATTCACAGAATGTGGACCTTCCATCTTCAAACCAACAAGACAATACAAACTCTCTGATATTTTCCCTACCTACCAGTTGGAAAAAAAAACTCTGCCTTTTAAAGCAGTTCTAACGGATTAGATGTGGTCTACCTGGATAATCTCCCTATCTCAAGGTCACGCGTGCCATATAACACACCATAATCATAGGAATGATTTCTCATTGTAGTCACAGGTTCTGGGAAATAGAATACAGAATCTGGAGGAGCATATTTAGTCAAGGAACTAGAAAAGTTGAGACTAGGAGTATAAGCAGACTCCAGATGTTAGATTCTATGAACATAGAAGCCAGACCAAATATCTCCAGTTGGGGGAAGGGCATTCAGGGGCACAGTCTAATTCAATGTCCATATTAGCATTAGGGAAAGAGTGTCAGACATTAAGCACTTTTTGCAAATTTCTATGACCTTGGAGCACTGCTGAGAGCCTCTTCATGTAGATGAGTCATAACACTTTTATTAGATGTTTACTCTTCAAAAGTGCCCGTCTTCCAAAATGGCCCTATTATTTTATACTGTCTGATTTATAAAATATATGCATCTAACTGGACATTTTGTTTACTTCAATTTGTGTGTGGGTTGGGCGAGGGTGGTGGTAAAGTCACTCTTTATTTTCTAGAACTTTGTAAAATAACCCTATACTAAACAGCACTATTGCAACCTGCCACAGGGTAAAAAATGGGAATGAATTCTTTGTTCTGAGCACCTCCACTGGATTTTTGTGTTCCGGTACAGAAAGCCACAAGATCCACTTTGGGGTCTGCTCTCATGGAAGGTTTTCGTGTGTTTTGCTCCCAAGCAGTTAGATGGTTTTCCTGGTTAACCACTAGGTGTTACAACCTGAACACAATGCCCATCGTTGTGTCGATGGAGAAACAAGATGTGGAGATTGAGTTAGGGCAGGCACAGCAGGTGGGGAGTGCAAGAAAGAGACAGAGACCTGCGGTTTGTTCCTAATAGTTGGGCGTACAGAAAACACTGATCGTTGTGTTCGGAGCCTGTGCTGCTTTAGGGCATTCACGATTAAAAAGCTCAGTAGAGTGAGAAAAGATAAGGAAGCATACAAAGATTAATTCTGAAGTTCTTGTTAAAACCAAATGCTTTAGGGGCGCCTGGGGGGCTCAGTCATTAAGCGTCTGCCTTCGGCTCAGGTCATGATCCCAGGGTCCTGGAATCGAGCCCCACATCAGGCTCCCTGCTCAGCAGGAAGCCTGTTTCTCCCTCTCCCACTCCCCCTGCTTGTGTTCCCTCTCTCTTCCTCTCTCTCTGTCAAATAAATAAATAAAATCTTTAAAAAAAAATGCTTTAATCCTGGAAGAGTGGAGGGATATCTCCACACTGATTCATCTGAGCTCATCTTCGAAATTACCAGGAGGCTGATGTACATGTGGCAGGGAGGGAGTATGTGCTTAAAATAATTTCTTTTCCTCTGAGTCGGGTTTCAGTACATCCACTTTGCCCGCTGTGTCTGTTGCACATCAACAGACCTTTATGGAACTGGCCACTGTAACAATTTTGAGATTAACTTGATGAATCAAAAGAACCACACAGGGATAAAACTGTTACAAAAAACAAGTTTTTCGTGACATTCCTATTTTTTTCATGTGACTAGCTGTAAATGGCAAAAATCGGGCAAGAGGCAAGATTGGGCAACAGATGCCTTCCTGAACACATGCTCGGTCAAGACCACTTAATAAGCCTTCTTGCACATCATTTTTTTTTTTAAAGATTTTATTTATTTATTCATGAGAGATAGAGAGAGAGAGAGGCAGAGGCAGAGGGAGAAGCAGGCTCCCCACGGAGCGGGGAGCCTGATGCGGGACTCGATCCCAGGACCCTGGGATCATGACCTGAGCTGAAGGCAGACGCTTAACCGACTGAGCCACCCAGGCGTCCCTTGCACATCATTTTTAAGTAATACACATTCATTGCCAATATTTTATAAATTCATTATGTCATTCAATCATTACTTCTTTAATTGGGGAATAAGTTCTTAAGAGTGCAGGTGATGTCTATTTTTTATTCACCATTTAACTTTTTTTTTTTTTAAAGATTTTATTTATTTATTTGACAGAGACACAGTGATAGAGGGAACATAAGCAGGGGGAGTGGGAGAGGGAGAAGCAGGCTTCCCGCGGAGCAGGGAGCCCAATACGGGGCTAGATCCCAGGACCCTGGGATCATGACCTGAGCCAAAGGCAGCTGCTTAACCAACTGAGCCACCCAGATGCCCCTTTTAGTCACCATTTGAAACTAAACACTAAATATTTAATATATATTTCTTGATTAACTGAGCTGATTGACTCAGGAAGGGAGGGAGGAAGAATGGAGGGAAAGAGGGAGAGAAGGAAGGAACAAGGAAAGAAAAGGAAGGAAGGACAGACTTGGCACATGTTTGGGGATTCAATATAGGTCACATGGGTAAACTAAGAATGCGAACATTGATTACATGCCCAAACATTTTATCACAGGAATCTAATAATGCAGTTCTTTGGTCCACAACACACCAAACTTTGGGGAGCCAACCTCCCAAGAAGATGAGTTACAGAGCTGTGCCTTGTGTTGGAATCTCAGTCCTTCAGTTTGGGAGCAAGTTCTGGCAAGATTTGCCTGAAGTAACTACACACAACTATTAAATAGAAAGCCACAGACAGTGGCCACAATAGAATGGTGAAAGGTAAGAGAGATTTGGGGCCTTCCTGATTTAAACTATAGTAAACATGACCTGAGAGAAATTATGCTAAATAAAAAACTTATTTCTTTATGGTAGCTCATGGCCAGTGATCCCCTAAAACAGAGACTCTGATAAATGGCCTTGTAATATTGACATTTGGCATTTCATTTGGAGATGCCCAAATGCACAAAGAGCTATATGTTTCGCCTCATGCTAAAAGGGGTCCCTTGAGAGGGATACAGAAATCCAAGTTTGTTCTGTCGCCAGCAAGTCCTAGCAGAGATGGCAACTTAAGAACATGTAGTACCTATAATATACTCACCACTCAGGGCGCCTGGGTGGCGCAGTCGGTTAAGCATCGGGCTCTTGGTTTCAGCTCAAGTCCTGATCTCAGGGTCATGAGATTGAGCCCCATGTCAGGCTCTAGGCCTGGCACAGAGTCTGCTTGAGATTCTTTCTCCCTCTCCCTCTGCCCCTCCCACTCATGCTTTCTCTCTCAGATAAATAAATAAGGCTTTAAAATATATATATATATATATATATATATATATATATATATATATATATATTCCCCACTCAGTTGACATATTGTAGACACCTGCCCCAGATTTAATGTGAAAAAGGAAGAGACTTGAGATAATTATCTGGAAGTTGCTAAAGAGACATCCAGATTACATTAGGTAAGTTCTAGAAGTAATGAAAAGGATTCACATTCTTTCCAGAACTAACTTGAGGCTTTGCCCAGGTCCACAGCAGTAAAGTGGCGCTCAGTATTCTGTCGCTCCTCCTTCTTGCACTCACCTATACCCACTGCTGCTTTACCCAGACCACTCTCCCCAACTGAGAGAGAAGCAGCTCGAAAGTCTTTTTAAAGATTTTATTTATTTATTTGAGAGAGTGAGCAAGAGAGAGACAGCATGAGCAGGGGAGGAGCAGAGGGAGAGGGAGAGGGAGACTCCCTGCTGAGCAGGAAGCCCTACTCAAGGCTCCATCCCAGGACCCTGAGATCATGACCTGAGCCGAAGGCAGACACCTAACAGACTGAGCCAACCAGGTGCACCTAAAGTCTTTTTAAAAAAAAATACGCCTGGGTATTTTTCATTCTGGGTTGATCCACAAGTGAAAACCTATCTGCCATCATTTGATAAAATTATAATTTTGGAATTCTTCATTGGTCTTCCCTGAGCTGCACACATATCCCATATTAAACACAATCATTTTTCTGACAGCTGACAATAGTTTGTATATCTTTCAAGTAGTTAAGAATCTCTCTCTATATTTTGGATTTTACCCTAATTTTATGCTTCAGGTTCTCTCATTTTGAACCACAATATATTCTCTCAATCTCTTAATGCCTTTATGTTAATTGGGGAGTTTGTGAAATAGATTCACCAAGGAATGTGGTGGTTTTCAAGAATGTCAAGTTACTAAAAGTCTGGCTTTGATTATCCACTAGGAAAAACCAGAAAGGCTGTTGATCATTATTTATGACATTTCATTTGAAAACATGGGAGACGTTCTCTGGCATGAAAGTGAGTCATTTAACATCTATGTTTCTCAGCAGATATTCACTGAGGCAAAGTGTATACCAACTAATGGAAAGGATCTGTCTAGAGATAAGAAACATTAAAATGAAAATTATAAACTTCATTCTGACCTCAAACCACATAATTGAAAGGCTTGCCAACATCATCCCTGTTATAGCCAATGCACAGAGTGTTCAAGTCAGTAATTATGCCTTAGAAATGTTCAACCATCAGCCAGATAAATGAACTACCAAAACCTTAAGCTCAACACCACTGCAGCTGGAGTCTTCCCTCTAAAGAAGGAATTGCTCTATGAATACACTGCAGACTCTACATCTTTAATGCCTTTGCCCTTTACTTCTTACATATTAAGACCTCATGTTTAATTAGACATATAGAGCTAAGAGGAAAGCAACTTTTAGTTAAGATTAAATCATACCCAACAAATTTGTCGTTTAATATATTTAACGTTCTGGACCACTAGTGGATGTCATCTTGCTACTAGACCTGCATCATTGGAAAATTAGAGTGGAATGCCTATTGGACTTGATGATTTACATGCATCCCATATTGGTTGGCAACTTTTCTGCTGAGGGACCCTAAAGAAATCACTGAACCTCTCTAAGGCTCAATTTAAAAAATATTAAAGAAGGTTTATTGTGTTCCATGGATTCTACTAGGCCCAGGGATAAAAATATGAATAAAAAAAATTATCTCCTTCCAAGGATAACACAGGTCTAAAGAGGAGACAAAGAAATAAAAAGCAATTAACTTTCTAGTGCATGGAGTAGAAATAGGGACTATCCTTCTGATGAGTTTGTTTTATATAATCATGCTTTGCAAATTACTATACAACATGTATTTGTATGACCCATAATTTATGTAGACACTATCACACCACACATATGCTATGAAATTTTAATGAACTATGATTATATATGTAAAGATGAGTAGACTGGACTTCAGGGAAGTTAAATAACTTGTCCAAGAAGATAGCTTCTAAGAAATGGCAGAAATAGGATTTGAACCTGGATCTGGCAGAGTGCATAGTCTGATCATTGCCAATTTGCTCTCGTGCCTCTTATGTGCTTCTAGTAATAATTATGTACTAGTTTTCTCAAGGGGAATGTGCCATGTATCAAGTCCCTATCAAGCCCTTCATTGTGATGGCTATCCCTAGTAGCTAATTCCAACCCTGGTTTCTGTAGCATCTAATTAAGGGAGGAGAGAATGTGGTAAAACAGTTGAAACTATACCAGTAAGAGTAATTCCCTACTCCACCAGAGCAGAGCTTAGTTTTTGGCCAATTAAAACAGCTTAGCCTAGAGTCACTAAAAATACCATAATCTAGGGATGTAAAGTTTGGAAGTCACTCTGGTCATACCCCCTTCCCTCATCCTCTGGGGTCAGAGGAGATTTGGACTATCATAGCAATACTGTTTGTGATTTTCTGTTTATGTCATAGTTTACTCATGAATGTTTGGGATGTGGTTTTTAGCTAACCAAGAAGCTCTTTTATATATGTATATACCACCCAAAGACAAAAGCAACCAGACCAGGAATTCAGACCATGACAAAAAGGGTCCCAAAACTCAGTTCCAGAAAAAAATGTCACTTACCAAAGCTGGAAAGATCAGAGGTAATGAGAGCTTAAGAAACAAGAAATGATATGTGAAATCCAGAATGATCTGGTTAAAATCTCCTTAAACCAAACAATGTTCTTGCTCTCAACAAATAAGAGGAGGGGAACCACTTCAGAGTGGGTGGCAGAGAAGCATGGTCTTAATAGTAGAGAAAAGAAATTGCTCTTGCTGAAGAATGAATCACTGATCAGAGGGAAATAACAAAAGATATGGGTAAGAAGTAATTTTTATTTATTTGCTCATTCAACAAATTTTTTAAAGAACCTTCCATATTCTAGGCTCCATGGTGGATATGAAATTTAAAGATCTAATTTAG
Organism: Mirounga leonina; assembly: GCF_011800145.1. Taxonomy (NCBI): domain Eukaryota; kingdom Metazoa; phylum Chordata; class Mammalia; order Carnivora; family Phocidae; genus Mirounga; species Mirounga leonina. The sequence continues at coordinate 582,754 of NW_023270707.1, forward strand.
TGGAGGGCAGCAGGGGGTTGGGGGGAGAGAGCTTTGGGGTTGGTGTGTGATGCACATGAACCCAGGGCACTATCAGAACACATCTGAAATACAGTGCTATGGAGACTGGACGTAGAAGGAAAGACTTCCCTGCAGAGGTTTCAGCTATTCTAAGGCTTGGAGAACGTGAATGGGAGAATGAAGAATGGAGAATGGGAGTTACCCCAACAAAGAAAGAGAGGAAGGACATGGAGTCAAAGACGCTGAAGGCATTTCAGGATTTCCATGAGCAGTTCAATTAAAAACCAAATGTGAGATTGCAGGCCAGTAGTCCCTAGCCTGTGACATTTAAGGAGCGGTCTACAGTATTGTCACATCGAGGTAAAAGATGTGTGTTTGTCCTGCTCAAACTGACTCTCATTTGGTAGGAGTAGCTTCTGAAAAAATGGATATTGTAAAGGAGTAGGACCACCACTGACTTCAGACTTGCTTGGATTTGGATTTAAATCATTGCTCTGTAACTCCTGCCTGTGTAGACTAATAGTTTGGCTTCTTTGAATCTTAACTGAGTCTTTGGCAGTTTCCTCACAGATATATTGTGAGGATTAAATGATGTAATATGATTAAGTAAACATAATGCCTAAACAGATTCAGTGCCTAATAAATGTAACAAATATTATAATTATTATTAATGCATATCAACAAATATTAAACTTGGAATTTGGAGACATTTAATGTGTGACATTAAATAAGTGGCTTAACCACTCTGAAACTCAGATTGCTCATTTATTAAAAAAGGAAACATTTTTCCAGAGTTGGAAGATTGCTTTAGAAATTGTATATGGTAACATCTAAGAAAGTACCCAGCACAGTACCTAGCACTAATAACTTTTACTTAAATCTGAGTCTGAAATATCCACATTTAGAAACACAATATTTGTACAAAAATGTGCTTTGATAAATAATAATAGCAAATAATTAAGAGTTTCCCTATGTTGGGTGCCTTTTAGGCATTTTACATATACTTTCTCATTTAATTCTAAAAATCACCATTTTCTTTTCTTTTCTTTTCTTTTTTAAGATTTTATTTATTTATTTGAGAGAGAGAGAGAATGAGAGAGAGCACATGAGAGGGGGGAGGGTCAGAGGGAGAAGCAGACTCCCTGCTGAGCAGGGAGCCCGATGCAGGACTCGATTCAGAGACTCCCGGATCATGACCTGAGCCAAAGGCAGTCGCTTAACCAACTGAGCCACCCAGGTGCCCACCATTTTATTTTCTTGAGAAGTACAGCTACTCACTCAATGTCTCACAGCACTTTTTTGACCACCCAAAGACATCCGAATTTTCAAGGGTTCTTTGTTAAACTATGGTAAAGGATTTAAAGTTTAGTCACAAAAGCAGAAAGGAGTCAGGGTATGAAACAAGCCCAGAGAAACATCATCATCCCTCAACCAGCACTGAGGACCATCATGCCTTTGAGGAAACAGGAATGGTCTACCTCTTAGAACCCACACCGTAGTTCAGGTGTTCAAGAACCATTTGTTTCCATTTATTTGAGTGTTGAATAAATGAAATAAATAAACAGATGCAGTAGGCATTTTCTGTTCCCTTTGCTTACTCTGTCTCCCTGTCTGTAGACATGCTGTCCAAATGGGGCTTGCCTGGGGAGCCAGGCCCTAAAGGAGGGTCAACCCATGAAGCAGCCTTTCAGGGCGCAGGCAGACCAGTCTGCCTCTCCACCCCAAAAAGGACCATAGGGCTGAGATCCTTAGCTGTGGGCACTGCCACGGGAGGCCAGTGCCACCTGGGTCTGCCTCTCCGGGTGCTTACTTAGGGATGAGGGCCCAGAACAAACCCGTCCATGAGAGGGGTGGGGAGCAAGTCTGAACAAGTGTTCCCTGAAGTGAAGCTGGGGGTGCTGGTGGGGAGCGTGGGGGAGCATGGGAGAGCTCTTCCAGAGAACTTGGCCTGAGAAGGGCGGGTAGCAGTGTCCCAGGAGGTCAGCTTCTTTAGAGAAGAGTCTCACTCCAGACCACATTAGTCCTTTCTTTGAGCCTGTTTCCTCACCTTCCACTGAGGTTAAAGCCATCCCCACCCAACCCGTGTTCACAGCAGGCAGAGGGGCTTTCTGGCACACAGATGTCACCCTGTCCTTTCCCCCAATGGCTCCTCACTAGAGTCCAGCACTCAGTGGACACCTGGGCTTACCCGCTGGTGCCCCAGTCCCAGTGCACCCCCAGGCATGGTCCCCCTAACTACCTGGCTCCTGCTTTGCTAGGGCCACCACAGGACACTGGGGCTAGGAAATCAACCTATGCCCTTCCCCAAAGCCTCAGGCAGACATGAGCCTGGGAGGGTCCTAGACATACGCATCCCTGAGGCTGCAGCTGTGGGTCACACAGCAATAAGGACTCCACTTTGTGGGAGACGGGGGGTGACTTGCTTAAAAAAAGAAAAAGAAAAAAAAGAACTCCCAACCCTTAGATGAGAAAGGTTGTTTCTTCCTTGATGGGTCTTTCAAAGAAATGTTTATTTTTATACCCCCAGTAAAAGTAATTTACATCTTCTAAGAATTCACTACATCATACCCAGCTCTTTTTAAAACCTAGGAAGGGGGAAGATAACTAAAGCAGATTGTCCTCAAGATACAGATCTTTCTACACCCCAGCTTACATTGAAGGGACATATCTAGCACACTGCAAGTGGTCAATACATTCTTTTCAAATGAAATAAGTAATCATGTTCCAGTTATTACAATAGATTGGGAGAATAGGTAGGTAAGGCTTGACTTGGAAATAGGTATGTGGGAAGGAGTTGAAAATAAGAAAAAGTAGACTTTGAGATCACAAGATGGCTAAGATTCCTAAATAACATCACTTTCTACATGTATATTCAGTGATAAAAGGGCAGGCTGGAAGGGACATTTGTAAGGAGCCATACCTTCCCATGCTTTAATCTGAATGTGTAACGGGAAATCTAGACATTTTCTACAGAAAACACTATGAGGGAATAATCAGAAATGTTAAAATCAATAAAGCCTAAACTGTCTCCAAGAAAATAAAACTCACTTTAAATGAGATTACATGGTGCAACATGATACACACACATGTGAACACACACACAACACACACAACACAATACATAAACACACATCCCACTGACACAGTAATAAAAACTAGTCATCTGGTCCTAAATTAAAGAATTAGTACAAGAAATTGAATATAATTAGCCTTTCTTGTATATACCTGTTTTATTATATTTTCATGGCAAAATTTTGTAAGAAAATTCACAACAGATTAAATACTGAAAAGTCTATCTGTCCTGATTAAAGTTTGCCCTCTAGTGAAAGGCCGGGCCCCTGTTTGCAGAAACTGTCCTTATATACATCCTTATATTCTTTAAGTTCCGAATGTAGTCAGACTCAGTATACACTGAATTTTGGTTTCAGTGCACTAAGTTACCAGTTTATAAATCTATAATATTCTTACTCTAAACTGTGTGTGTGTGTATAATTACCAAACTTTTTCTTTAACAAAAGTAGGTCATGCAACTATCTTATGATACTGGCCTCTAATCATTCACCCAAAGATCCATTTTCTCTGCCTCCCTCTTAGCAAAGTAAGTACTGAAATAACAAATAATCATCCTCTTTTTGATGTCATATCTATGGCAGCAGAAAACTATTTTCGTTCTGTCTTGATATATCAGCATTCACAATAATCTTCTTGGTTGACTATGGTTTTATTTTTATATAAAGCTTAAAAAGAAAGAAACATTAAACAGTAGTATAACATAGTTGTCATTTTTACAGCCTTACTCCCAACGCTTAGATGAGAAAGGTTACTTCTCCTTGATGGATCCTTCAATGAAATATTTATCTTTATACCCCCACGACTTTACTGTGTGCTGCTATGGAAGTTACCAGAATATCACATATTTAAACCCTGAGTTTCTTCACAGTGTCAGTGAGAGAGAGAGATAAAAGACCACCACCAACAAAAAAAGCCCCTGATTTGAAAAGAACCAATAAGTAATTTTAAAAAATAGTAAGAGAAAAAAACTTTAAATTATAAGAGGCAAATGGATTTATATTTGAAAACGGCACATTTAAAGTATTCTCTACAAAAATCTTGCTTTAAAAACAATGTTTCATCAATTTTTCTTGACATCCATAATAATGACAAAATATTCTTACACATTTTCATATGTATTATTTTCTAAATGGTATAATAAAAGCTGTCAGTTACCCCCTTTGCATACTAACAGAAAAGTTCAATCCTTTGTTCTGTGTGTGACTACATTTGCACATTATAGAACTATGAAATATTTACAAAGGGAAGGTTAAATCAATACAGCTCTAAAATTTGTACTTCAGTCTTCAGGGATTTATATCATCTTGATTTAATGAAGTACGAGGAGTGAGAATGTTGACACACAGAAAAAAATATTTCGGTTTCTCCTTTATTGTACATACAGAAAGTATTGAAGTAGGATTTGTTGATACCTAAGCAGTAACTAATTATTACACATTTTATGCTTCCACCGTCATTTGAGAAATCTCATGGTGCAAAGCAGACACCAACTATCAAAAAGAGAAAAAATATAAAGAAATACTGATTGTCAAAAATCTTTCAAAATATTTTATATTTAAAAGTACTATTTAACTCTTAGTGTACCAAGATTAGTCCAGATATATAAAAAATAAAGTATACAGTTATTTATAACATAATGCATATTATGTACTTTTGATATAATATGTTTGCTTTTCATATGTTGATTATTTATGCTTATATATCTCAGTAGTACATATTAGAGCTAAAGATATAAATTCCCCTATAACAGTATAAGACTATGCTCCATAAACAGAACAGAAACCTCTCCTGTTATTGATGAAAAATAGCCAATCTTACATTTTGTTCCAATAAGAGCTTTAATGAGGATGTGCAAAGATTGGAAGAGAGAAGCAAAGAGCTTTGAGAATGTACTTTTTTAAAATAAACAAATGAAACACATTTAGGATAATAACCATTTATAAAATAGCATAGGATATGTCAAGATGAAAGTCTAGGTGAAATGCAACTTGCTTCTTTTATAGAAGTGATTAATTTATTTCAAGTTCACATTATCACATATTATGTATTTTCTATTCCATCTAGAAACTAGAAGACTTTTTTTTTTTGAGAGAGAGAGAGAGAGAGAGAGTGTACCTACGAGCAGGGGCAGGGAGGTGTGGGGAGGAGCAGAAAGGGAAAGAGAGAATCCTAAGCTGGTTCCACGCCCAGCGCAGAGCCTGTCACCAGGCCTAATCTCACAACCCTGAGATCATGATCTGAGCCTAAATCAAGAGTCAGATGCTTAACCGACTGGGCCACCCAGGCGCCCATAAACTACAAGACTTTTTAAAAATTAAACTGAAAGATCACACTGAATTACAGATGTTTCAATAGATGAATTCAAAATATCCATTTACAAGACCCAATGACAGCAAACACCTGATATGAAAGAGATCAAAAGGGAAAGAACAAATTTCGTTAAACCTGCCTCTGGTTCTGACAGTTATCTTGTCTGTGACCTAAGGTAAGTCTCTTTATCTTCCTCAACCCCAATTACATTCCTACATGAGATAAATAAACCTGCTTTCCTGCTTACCTCACATGATTATTTTAAAGACCCAAAGATATTATAAACTTGTTTGTAGTGTGTTGTGCAATTCTGAGGGGATATAAAGATCAGTTTTACCTCCATATTACATATTGCTTAAGTGTTTGTTAAAACAACTCAAGGGTAATTAACAACTGTTTACTGAGCACAGATTCCCCAGCACACACCTGTTAAAAAGCTGAAGCCCAGAGTCCCCTTGAGTGTGCAGCAGTACAAAGAGGAAGCGAAAATTAAATTTGAAAAGTGCAGCAAACAAATTTCATCACAGTAAACTACAAATAATTATTTAATATCCATATTAACTGGAAATGCTTATCTCATATTTTATTATACTTCACATGGGCCTCTTAATTAAGTAATAATGTTATTATGTGTCTTGGCCAATGTTCCCCAGAAAATAGAACATTAGACATAGCTTTAAGGGCTAAGGTTAGGGACTGCAGTACCAGAAAGAAGAGACACAAAGAGAGTGGAGTAAGGTTGGAGGTGGAGTTGGTAAGAAAGTGTGTTATCAGGTGGCTGCCAATAAATGCAATAGATAGCTTGGTTTCCTGAGCCCTCCCTCCAAGACGAAATAGAAATGACATCTCAGGACTATGCTTTGAACTCACAGAGAAAGGGGAGAGGAAAATGATTTGCAAGTAGCTTCCACTAATCAAAGTTTTTGCTACACCAAGCATTAACTCTTGGTGACTTTCAGAATCCTGCCGTGTCCCATGTTCAGCAAACAGGGAAGCCCCAAAGCAGAGGTGAGAACTACATGGCATGAGGTGAGACACTGTTCAGTCCCATGCATGTGACATTCGTCAGCGCCCACAGCAGCAGCTGATCCACAGACACGTGGAGCTAAGAAGATCAGAAAGGCATGGAAGAGATGGCCGGCACACCACAGACATCAGTTACTACATTCCAGTTTTAGTCTCACAAACACCTCGCTAACTTTGTCCTGCTGAGACTCTCATCTTGCCAGTATGGCACAGAATGAGAACTGAGCTGACAATTTCAGCCTATGTCAAGCCTCCCCTGCCCAAGCCCCGCCTCAATCAAATTAATCATGCATTAGAAACAGGCACCACCAACAGAAACAGGCCAATTGACCAGACCCAACAGATAAAAGGGCAAATACTATGATGCTCTCCTACCATTATTCCATGAATAACTCCTAGTCTCTAGTGCCAACGTCAAAAAGTCTCATGCTCTTGCTGTTTTCCTCATGTAAATGATATTGATTACTTAGCACTCTTATACTGAGACTTGTACACTGCTGAGGGCCTATTAAGTTGCTTTGCCTGTTATCTTAAAGAATGTCAAGAGGGAGGCATCTGAAATCATCACCTGAATGAGCAAGTTGTATACCTGAGCACCGCAAGCTTAGTCTGTGTCGCCACCTTAGAAATATGTGCTCCTCCCTTTTCAAATTCTTGTCCTTATGGGCATGGCACACTTTTCCCTGATTTCTCCTCTCTAGTCAATTTTATCATTAGTGATGTTGGGGAGAAGAGGAGGCTATCTTCATTAGACAGCTCATTTGTCTCACTTAAGATGATGAGATTTGTCAATAATCAGGAATCAAAATATTTTTCTGGCTAATTTAGGATAATTAGCTAAGAGTGACTTCTGATGCACTGAACAATTTAAATCAAACCCAGAAATTATTATGTGCACACTGAATACAAATGACCCATGCTTTAAAAAATATGTAGCAAATAGTGTTTTTAAAATATGTATACACGTGAAAAAGGAAAAGCAAGCACTCTTGAGTTAAATAGAAAGATAGAAATTCTCAACAAAGAAATAGAAGATATAAGCAAGAACCAAACAGAAATTTTAGGACTAAAATGGTAATAAACTCAAAAAATAAAAACACAACCTCACCAGATGGGCTAAACAGCAGAATGGAGGTGGTAGAGGATATGGTTGATGAAGATGAAGACAAGCAATAGGAATTATCCAACCTCAGCAACAGACGGTAAGTTTGTTATCTTCTGAATAAAGTGGAAAACACTGGTTTTCAGTAGATTATGAGAGGTTAAATATGTATTTTGTAATCTTTAAGACTACTTGTAGAAAAACTACATAACTAATTATATGAGGCCAACATTTATCTTGATACAAAAATTAGACAAAAACAGTATGGAGAGGAAAAGAGAAACAGAGAGAAAGAGAACAACAGACGAATATCCATCATGAACATATATGCAAACATCCTCAATAAAATAGCAGCAAATCAAATCCAGCAACATACAAAAAGAAGATCACACCATGACCAATTGGAGTATATCCCAGGAATGAAACATTAGCTTAATATTCAAAAAACAGTCAAAGTAATCCACCATATTAAAGAAAAGACACAGGATTCTATTGACTGATGCAGAAAAATCATTTGACAAAATTAAACACCCGTTCATGTTAAAAATTTGAAGCAAACTAGGAAAAGAAAGAATTTGCTCAGCCTGATAAAGGGCACACAGAAAACCTTATAGACAACATGCTACTTAATAGTAAAAGACTGAATGCTTCTTCTCTAAGATTAAACACAAAGCAAGGAGGTTCACTCTCGCCTCACCTATTCAACACTGTAATGGAAGTCCCTTCCAGTGAAATAAGGCAAGAAAAATAGGAACACAAATTGGAAAGAAAAAGTAGTACTGTTTCTATTTACAAGCAACATGATTGTTTATGTAGAATTTTCTAAATTCTAGTACAAATAATTGGATAGTAAGGTTTAGCACTCATTGATTGATTACATTTCTATTTACTAGCAATAAACAACTGAAAACTGAATTAAATTATATACACATATAAAATTATTGTGATTTTTATTATGATATGTATTTTTAAATAGCTCTAAAAATTGACATATTTATGTATAAATCTAACAAAACATGTATAGCATCTATATGATAAAAATTAAAATAGTGACAAAAAAATCAAAGGAGACTGAAATATTTGGAGACATACTGTGTTCATGGATCGTAAGATTCAACATAGGTAAAATTTCAGTGTTTCTCAAGTTGGCCTATAGACTGAATGTAATTCTAATCAAAATCCCAACTGGATTGTTTCTTGTAGTTATGGACAAGCTTATTCTAAAATATATATGCAATGGGAAAGAAACTAGGATACCAAAACAGTTCTGGAAGAGTTGCAATTTCAAGATTTATTATAAATCTTCAGTGATCAAAACATTGTGATGTTAGTGGTGGGATAGACACATAGGTCAATGAATCTGAATAGAAAGCCTGGAAAGAGACCCATACAAATATACCAGTTAATACTGACTAAAGTGCAAAAGCAATTCAATGGAGAAAGGATGGTCTTACAACAAATGGTATTCAGACATACATCCATATGCAATAAAATGGATCTCAACCTAACCTTCATGCCTTCCACAAAAATTAACTCAAGATGAATCATAGATTTAAATGTAAAATATTAACTATAAAACTTTCAGAAGAAAATATTTGTTACCTGGGAATGAAACAAATAATTCTTAGATACAACACCAAAAGCATGATCCATAAAACAAAACAACTGATAAAACAACCTTCATCAAAATTATTTACCTTTGCTCTATGAAAGACACATTTAAGGGAGTGTACAATGACAAAGTCAATTACAAATTACTTGGAATCTGAACTTCAAAACTCAACAGAAAGTTCTTCCTTTTGGCCAGAACTGCCATCTTCCAGGAATTTGTCAAAATGACCAATGAAAAGGGAAAGAGGAGAGGTACCTGCTATATGTTCTCTAGGTCTTTTAGGAAACATCCGAATTGCTCCTTTGGCCACATACATGTGAATCTACAAGAAAGGTGATATTGTTGACATCAAGAGAATGGTCACTGTTCAAGGGATGCCTGGGTGGTTCAGTCAGTTAAGTGTCTGCCTTCAGCTCAGGTCATGATCCCAGGGTCCTGGGATCAAGTCCCATATTGGGCTCCTTGCTCGGCAGGGAGCTTGCTTCTCCCTCTGCCTGCCTCTCCCCCTTCTTGTGCACTCTCGCTCTCTCTCTCTCTCTCTGATAAGTAAGTAAGTAAGTAAGTAAGTAAGTAAGTAAATAAATAAATAAATAAATAAATAAAATCTTAAAAAGAAAAAAAAGAATGGTCACTGTTCAAAAAGGAATGTCCCATAAATGTTACCATGGCAAAACTGAAGGGTCTATGTTACCCAGCATGTTGTTGGCATTGTTATAAACAAACAAGTTAAGAGCAAGATCTTGCCAAGAAAATTAATGTATGTATTAAGTACATACATTAATGTAAGTATTAAGTATCCTGAATACTCTAAGAGTCAGGACAGCTTCCTGAAGCACGTGAAGGAAAAATGATCAAAAAGAAGGAAGCCAAAGAGAAAGGTACTTAGGTTCACCTGAAGGGCCAGCCTACTCCACCCAGAGAAGCACACTTTGGGAAAACCAACAGAAAGGAGCCTGAGCTGCTAGAACCTGTTCCCTGTGAGTGCATGGCATGATAGGTGTAAAAAAGTAAAAGGCTTCTGGAATGTAAAACAAAACAAAACAACAACAATAACAACAAAAACCCCCAACAGAAAGAAAACAAGGCAAAACACTTGAACAGACAATTCACCAAAGAAGACACACAGAGAGCAAATAAGCCCACATAAGGATGTTCAACAACATGAGTCATTAGGAAAATGCAAATTTAAAAAATGATGTGATATTACTACACTCTATCAGAAGAACTACAATTAAAACTACTAACAATACCAACTGTTGACAAAGAAGCAGAGCAACTGGAACTCAGATACAAAGCAGTGATGGCAAAGCAAAATGACAGAGCCTCTCTGATAAAGTTAAACATACACCAAGCATAGGACACAGCAATCTCATGCCTAGGTATTTTCCCTAAAGAATCTGAAACGTATGTTCACACACAAAAAAACTATACATGAATGGCTTATAGCAGCATTATTCATGATTGCCAAAACAACTAGAAATAAGTCAAATATTCCTCAGTGAATGAATGGATAAACAAACCATGGTACTTTTATACAGTAGAAACTACACAGAAAGAAAAAAGGAACAAACTCTTTGTGCGCACAACTTAGGTACCATCTCGAGATCATTATGCTGAATAAAAGGAGCCACTCTCAAAAGATAACATGACGTATGAATTCATTTATAAGACATTCACAAAAAGACAAAACTGTAGTGACATAAAACAAATTAGTAGTTGCCAGGGATTAGGGATGGGGGAGCGTGTGACTATCAGAGTAGCCCAAGGGAAGTTTTGAGGGTGATGGAACTATCTGTATTCTGATTGTGATGGTGGTAATAAAATGTATACATTAGGGGCGCCTGGGTGGCTCAGTTGGTTAAGCGACTGCCTTCGGCTCAGGTCATGATCCTGGAGTCCCTGGATCGAGTCCCGCATCGGGCTCCCTGCTCGGCAGGGAGTCTGCTTCTCCCTCTGACCCTCCCCCCTCTCTCATGTGCTCTCTCTCTCTCTCATTCTCTCTGTCTTAAATAAATAAATAAATAAATAAATCTTTAAAAAATAAAAATAAATAAATAAAATAAAATGTATACATTAAAATTCCTAGAACTGCCCACCAGAAAGTTTATTTTAATCTTTCTTATATTTTTTTAATTTAAAAAATAAATATTTTAAAAATACACATGTGGGAAATTGTGGGAGTAAATGAACTTCACTCTGCAAAGGAAGATGCCCCCAAATAATCAAACATCAGCTTTACCTGTCCTCTCTCCAGTAACTTCAGATAATCTTTAAAAAGAAGTTTAAGAAATGGCTTTATGCTATATTTCTCCCCACGCTCCTAAAATACATTAATAATTTTTCTAGGCAAGTTACCTTTTAGAATGTTAGAATCCACACACTAAGTTCTTCTGTATTTCAAATTATTATTTTTTTCCAATTAAGGTGTTATTAAGCATCAAATAACATTTGAAAGACATACCTAAAAGTAAACTAATCTGTTGGATTACTACTACTACTACTACCCAAGGTATCTAGTTTCTCTGTCTCAAAAGATTTGCGTGTGGAGATGACACAGCCTCTGTCTAAGGGCGACTTGAAACATCACCCAAAATAGTGATTCAATGTGGCAACTTTTAAATGAAATCACTTCCTGTCTGCTTACCACTGGCTACATATTAGTACTCAATGAAATGTCTGGACTAAGCTCATGATGATGACACATACCAGACAGTAATGGTTTTTGAATACAGCAAGGCAGCATTTTTCAAACCTATGACCTGGAAGTGAGAGACTTTAAATTCCATTAATGATTTCTTGAGAGAGCAGCCACCCACTGTGAAGTCCAGGGAAAGGTGTGCATCTGTTGTTAATATATATCTTAATGTTCCAACCATCTGCCTAAATAAAAACCAGGATCAGGAGGTATTAAAGGAAGTGTCCTTTCAGAAAGGGAGATAAATTGAGATGTGAAACTACTGAGCCCTTTGCTAAAATTCAATACCTAGCAGAGTATAATCTTTTCTTGGGCTATGGCTGCATTTTGGCTTTCTTAATACTATTTCTGGGTAGAGGACCACATTTCTGAAAGCTACCGGCAGAAACAGGAAAACACTGAACCCCTGAGCTGTATTCCTAGATTATGTCTGATGCTATACTGAGTTCGATAAGCAACCTGCCATTTGTTCTTGTCCTTGATAGGTAACCTGATGTGAACAAAGTCCACAGCACATCTGATAAGACTTTGGTGGCTGTGGACATTAGTCTAACCTCTGCAGACCAGAGTTTATAGATAATGGCCTAAGCTCCATTTTAGGAGTATATTCTCGCTTCCTGAAATCCCAGAACAGGTTGGCTTTGTTTTGTTTTCAAACCCCGGTTTTCTTCCACCCTTGCTGTTGTCTTTACGTGCCTCCGAGTTCAGGACATAACCTTATATTCCATAGACATGCACCCCTGGTTGGCTTACACATCTGATCATTATCTCTGGAAAATCTCCCTAAAATTGCCTTAGCCCTCCAGGTTCATCAGCCATGCTCAAATGAGATGTGGGAGGGAAAGAGAAAGGACAACCAGAAGCCAGCTCCACATTCAAGCAAAGGAAGAGGTCAAATGCTAGTTTCCTCAAAGCCGATAGTTTATAAGGATATGGGACTAATGCAAGTATCGTCAAAAATTCTTACTCTTTCTGGGGGCGCCTGGGTGGCTCAGTCGTTAAGCATCTGCCTTCAGCTCAGGTCATGATCCCAGGGTCCTGGGATCGAGCCCCGCATCGGGCTCCCTGCTCTGCGGGAAGCCTGCTTCTCCCTCTCCCCCTGCTTATGCTCTCTATCTATCTCTGTGTCTCAAATGAATAAATAAGATCTTAAAAAAAAAAAAAAATTCTTACTCTTTCTGAACAGGGATGCTTTCTATGCTCCAATATGACACACTGAACTCTGGCCTCACGTAAGTCCTACAGAGACGGAGTCACCAACTGACTTAGTCTAGTTGCTAGTCCGGGCATATCTATGCCTTCTACATCTTATGCATAAAAGAGGCTAACAAGTCATAGACTATAAACTCACACATATCTGAAACTGTGCTAGATATTAGGTCTATATTAACACCTAGTCCCTGTTCTCTAGATGTTAGTATTAAAATTGAAAAGGCATACACAGAAAAACTAAGACACAGTATAAAAAGGGGAATATAAAGAAACGTTCACAGAGAATGGTATGAAAGCCCAAGAGAATGACTCAGGGCATTCCAGAAAATATACTGGGCTGTGACTCAGAACATGGAACCAAATCGGATAGAGAAGTAGAGAAAAGACATTCCAACCCCAAATTCCTCATCCTTATAAGAGCCTTGCAGTTATTTGAGTGCACTTATTTTTTCAATGGGTTCTTTATCTAGTATTCTTTTTCAAGTCATTAAGGGCCCTTTAATGAATATGAATAGAAATATTGTCAAAAAAAAAAAAAAGGAAGGACAAAAAGTCCTCTTCCTGAAGAAGAATATCAGCAGTGTTGGGGTGGGTTCTGAACAGTATGGCCTGTTTTCGTTCTAGAATTTTATTACACATATATCAATTCAAGTGCTAATGGATATTTAGAGCATACTGAGCTTCAGGCATGGTACTAAATACTCTGCATAAACTGTATTTCATTGTTCCTAAGATGCACATTTTTTCCCACATTTGAACAACCTCTGAAATTGGAATATGCCTTATACACGATAGTGTACAGTAATTTAATTGGCAGCATTTTCTCTTTCTTGTTGGTACATAAAATAACACTGCAGCTTCAAATCAAGATCATCCTTGTCTTGACGGAACATCACAGTATCTACACGATCCCATGTAAAATCCCCATTTTACAGAGAAGTTAAGACACGCGCCTCGCTTCACGCAGCAAATAAGCATTAGAGCCAGTTTTCTTTCTTTCTTTTTTTTGTTTGTTCACTTTCTTATTTATTTATTTATTTTTAATTTAATTTTATTATGTTATGTTAGTTTTCAAACCAGAAAGTATGGATTCCAGTTTTGTGCTCTCAGCCAATATTGACAGTACTTCTCAAACCATAAAAAAACAGTAAAAGTAGTAAAACCAGACCTCTCACTCCTCTAATAAGATAATCCTTACCAGAAAGAAATATAAAATATAAAACTGTTTGTCTTCTTTTAAAGCCCAAAGTGTGGCCATGGTAGTGTGGTTAATAACCAATGTTTTCTCACAAGATGATGAAAATGACCATGGGAGAAATAGAAACCTACAAGTAGTAATACAGACTCCAGTGCTTTCTACATATGGAGGGAAATGGTCCATAATTATCATCTTCAATTCCTTATTACAAGTTGTAAGGGATCAGGCAGAAAGCACCTGGAAGCTGTAGAGAAGATGCCAAAGCAGAGTATGCGGTAAACCTGAAAATTATTTAAGTTGGCCTTTGTCCACCTCAGCACTACTGAGATTTTGGAACAGATAATTCTTTGTTGTGAGGAACCGCTCTTTTTATTGTGGGATGGTTGACAGCATCTCTAGCTCTATCCAGTGGATGCCACTAATCCTCCCCCAACTGTGACAAGCAAAAATGTCTCCAGATACTGCCAAACGTCCCCTGGGAGGTAAAATCACCCTCCAGCGAAAACCACTCATTTTCAGTCTCTCTCTCCCTCTCTTTTTTTTAACCTAATACATTCTGTTGCACAAAGGAGACAGCCAATGTATGACAATTATGATGGGAGTGAAGGATGGGCACATGGGTGAAAGGAAACAAGGGAAAGAAAGAAGGAATTAGGAACAAAAGGATTCTCCAATATTTACTAATATTTATTGGCAGATAATTTCAGCCCGACACTGAAAGACTAGCTAATATTCAATATTTACTATAAACCAAATACAAGAAAATTCACTCCTTGATGCAAAACCATATTTAGTAATGCTTACATGTAACTTTTTTTTTTTTTAATGCTTACATGTAACTTTAGAAAGCATTTAAATAAAATGTCAAGCACAGGAGTGAAGAATAACTGTTCCCTTAGGAGTGCAATTGTTATAGATCTGATCCCTTAAGTACATTATAGGTTTGTTTAAAAGAATTAATAAACAATGTTATTGACAGACATATGCTCATTTCATTGAGATAAAATTATAATTGAATTGATAGGTAATGACCCTTTAAATCATAAGAATAAAGCTCAAGTGGATGCTTGCATGGACCTCAAGGCAAAATTTCTTTGCATTCATCATATTACTATTGATATGCTGTCATGCTGATATTAATATTCCTGCATGATGCTACATCAATACTGTATTAACAAAGTTTTCATATTTTCTGTCCTTATGAGGAATTTTTGAGAAAATATAATAGAAAAGAATAGCTCTGTGCTAGCAATATAAAATAAATCTATTCCAAATGCATTCACCCATTCAGGAAATACTTATTGAGTACCAACCCAGGATTTCTGATATAATATTAAGCTTTTTCTTGAAATATATCTGTAATAATAAAAACCTAAATCTACAGTTTCAGCTATGTGTAATTAATATGTTCTATTTGCATTTATACATTCCAGCTATCTGTAAGTCAGGCTTTCTGAGCATTAGTAAAATATATAATTTAATATAAAGCATATTAAAAGGCATCCCCCTCAAGATACTCCCTTGTTAGCTAAAATAAAAATGACTGTAGTATATTATTTCATGCTTATAAAATTACTTTCATCAACAATCTCTTTTCCTCTTTCCTGATGCTCACAACCATTCTGTGAGTGAGATTAAGTAGGTTTTTTTTGATTCCTGGTTTTATTATTATTGTATCCATTGTAACAACTGACAAATGGAATTTCTTTTTTTTTTTTTTAATTTTATGTATTTATGTGACAGAGAGAGACACAGCGAGAGAGGGAACACAAGCAGGGGAAGTAGGGGAGGGAGAAGCAGGCTTCCCACGGAGCAGGGAGCCCCACATGGGCCTTGATCCCAGAACCCCGGATCGTGACCTGAGCCAAAGGCAGACGCTTAACCGACTGAGCCACCTGCCCTGACAAAATGGAATTTCAAAGAGATTAAGTGACTTGTCCAAGAACACTGCACGTCTAGTTAGTAAGCATTATTTCCATCACACTATAATGATGTGTCATTCATTTCCTTTGTAAAATGTCAAATTCTTCTTGCATTCCTGTTTAAAGAGATAGATACTCTTAGAGCAGTGCTTCTTAAGTGGGAGTCGGGGTCAAAATCACCTGAGTCTGCTCATCTGGTAATTCACTAGCCACTCTTTGAGAAATACTGCCTTTAAGAGATAATATATTCCTATCTTAATACTTAAAAATGAGTAAGTGCATGGTATCATGGTCCCCAGATTCAGAAAAATTCTTCAGAATGGAGGTAAGTAGGGAAAATGTAGTAGACAGGACTGAAATAGGAGGAAAATCTGTAAAAAATTGGAAGAAGGTAGTACAACAAATTTCACTGACTGTTTAAATTTGCCTGCAGGCATCCCTGCCCCTGGGACTGTATTGAAGACTGTATTTATACTCAGCCATCCATTTTGAATTAGAAACTCCATTTCCCTCCAATTGCTTTTATAGTGATGCCAAGCACATAACCAAATTTCCAAAAATTGATTTTCTTAGTACTAACCCAATGTCCACCTGAACTAAAATGTGCATCAAAGTCAGTTTCAAAAAATGTAGTGTGTCCTCTGTTTCATATCTTAGAAGTTCTTGGCCTAGACCATTTGGCAGTCCTGTAAATTTTTTAGTAATTTTTCTCTCAGTGCAAGAGAACATAATACAATAACAGAAGGCTGAAATTATAAGCCCACTTAACATTTCATCAGTGGAAAGGAAGAAAGGACAAAAGTAGTCATTGTCTAGAAAATAATAATGATATTTTACATTTCTATGGTGCTTTGAAGTGTTCCCAAGGTACTTTCACATATATCCCCTTATCTGATATAAACCGAGAAGCCAGGCAGCAGGAGACATAGCCTCATCTTGCATAAGAGAATATCAAAATACAGCGATATTAGGTGCTATAGCCAAGAAACAGCACAAGAGCACAGATTATTCGACTCATTAACTAGAAGACCTTTGCACAAACTATGTATAAAATACTTAAATACAACTCCCCATATTTTTTCTCTGCCTCCTTTGTTATTTTCAATTCTTTCCATGCTACACAATGTCTACACTGTCCCAAGGTTCTGCCCTAGGCCCTCTGCTCTTCTTCCCCTACATTCTATCCCTGAGTTAGTCTTTTCAAGATTAATTTCCTTATTACCAAAACTACCCAAGTTTTTTTCTCCAACTCTGTCCATATATTCCTATTTCCAACTATCTACTGAATATTTCTCCTTAAATATCATATAGGTATGTCCCAGTCTATGGGGTGAAACTGACCTCACCATATATGCCAATAAATTTGCTTCTTCACGTATTTTCTCTCTCTTAGGAAGAATGATGTGGCCATGAACTCAGATGCCCACAGAGAAGGTCTAGAAGTCATCTTACTTTCTTCCTATTTATCACTCACTCCCTATATCCAAACACAAAGGCACAGTTCTGGTGGATTTAACCTCTGTAATATTGTCTAACACCTGCCCCCCTTCTCAATCCCTGTTGTCACTGCCTCCTTCATCCCTTCATTTTATCTTTCCTCAGTTTTAAGAATAATTTCCTAACTGGTCTCTCTTTGGTTTCTCCAAGTTCCACTGCTCATAGCTGCAAAAAAAAAATCTTTCTGAAAAGAAATCTGGTCACCTTGACCCCATGCCTCCATGAAGAACTTGCCAGTGCTTTCAGGATTAAGATCAACCATTAGTTTAGTTCATGTGATCTTTCATGATTTTTGCTTTTAGCCACTCTGTTGACTCAGACTTCTACCCACCCATACCTTGATCATATACAACCTTCACTCCAGCCATGCTGAGCTACTAATAATTCCCCAACCTTATCATGTGCTTTCTGCTTTCCAAACTGCCTGAATAATTCATTCTTTACCTCCGTTACTTTTACATAGTTAATTTTTTTTTCTTTCCAGAACTCAGCTCATATATCACATTTCCCAGAATACATTTCTTGTCTATATAATCACCGTCTAATTTACATGCCCCGCCCCCATGTTCCCATTTATCAAGAGTCATAAAATGTTCATATTATTTAATCCACTTATTTATCCTCAAAAGTTTCACAATATGGTAAAAGTGACAAGCATGAAAAGTCATTGGCAGGGTGCCTGGGTGGCTCAGTTGGTTAAGCGTCTGCTTTCAGCTCAGGTAATGATCCTGGAGTCCTGGTATCGAGCCCCATGTCAGGCTCCCCATTCTGCTTTTCCTCTCCCTCTGCCCCTCTTCACTCTCTCACTCACTCTCTCTCTCAAATAAATAAATAAATAAAATCTTTAAAAAAGTCATTCACATATTCTAGGAAAACATACAATTTTTTATACCTTCAGTTTCTGTAAGACTTCTATACTCCTTATACAACAACAGCCTCACATCACTTTCTTACCTCAGGTTTTGTTTTTTTTTTTTTTTACATCTGTGCATCAGCTGAAGAGGAACATTTTAAGCTATAGTTTCCCCCTTGGAAACTTTCATATTTGGCAGTGTCACCATCATTTTTTCTCTTCAGCAATGTTTGTGCAATTATTTTGGTATACTATTGAATGTTCTATTTATTTTGCAAATAACATAAAAATTACTAGAAAAGATAAACATTAAATTGTTGATACAAATAAAAAACACTTGTCCCACAAATGTGATAAAATTGCATAAAAAGGAAGAAATCAGGAAATTGTTAGCTTCAGTCAGTCACTCAGTAGAATTTAAGTAGTTGACAATGTACTACTGCAAATAAAAGAACAAAAGCTTTCTGTGAGTAATTGTTGAAAACATATTGTCTTAAAGAAGTAGAGTTATGGATTTTATAAATTTTTTTTAGCTGTGGGGAATGACATGTCCCTTATAACTTATAAGTATATTGTATAAACTTCATGCATTCCACTTTCAACCTGTCAGAGAGTGCATTATATTTGACCACATAGGACTATCTGTACTTGTGAAAAACTGTAAGCAATCTAAATATGCATCAGTAGATTGGGAGCAAATTAGCTGATTCCACAATCATTGAGTAGAATATTATGCAGCCATTATTATGAAGGCTATGGAATCACCTGAAAACATGGTGATAATCTAGTAGCAAATTGAATGGTTAATTAAAATTTCATGCCTATAGTTAATTCATGAGATATAATAATATATCACACTGGAAAATTATCAGAAAGGCATATGCCAAATTTACAAAGCTGTGCAGTTTTAATAGCGGGGTTATGGACAATTTCCCTCTATATCCAAGCTCTTTAGAAGTATTATTATCTCTAGAAGAAAAGCTTAGGAGGAGGTTATTTCTAGAGGCTCAGCACTGGGGTAGGAATAAACATCAATCATAAGTAAAACAAATGTAAATCCCCTATTGTAAATCCTCGGTTGGGGAGAAAGCATATTTTCAGTTGTAAAGGAAACAGATGCATATTCGCCAGAAGCATGTTTTTACTGTCTATATTTGAAACTTAAATATGATGAAATGAGCTGTGGATAGATACCAAGTTGACTAGGAGTGAAATATGCTGGATTGTTCTTTTGTCAATTTGTTTACATTGGGAGCAACATTTCCCAGAACCCCTAACTCCATATGGTTTCAGCTTAGAGTTAGCTAAAAGTGAAGTTGCATGAGATTTGACAGGTAGAAGTGAAACAATAGCCGTTACACTCTGGATATCAACACTGGTTAAAAGCAAGTTGCCATAGTACATGTGGGTTCCAGCGTGTCTTCTTTCCTACTCAGCAGCAAGCTTCCTTCCCGACTACTGGTCATAATAACAAATGGTGACCCCGAGCCTGTCTATCACCACCACTTAGATATGAACTCAGAAAAGTAAGAGTCACAAAGAGTAAGTAACTTTCCAGAGGGTTCTACACATGGAGAAGTAGGTGATCTGATTGAAAGTGTGGCTGAGGTCCCGCAGACCAACATCAACTGCCAGCCATGTGAGTGGCCATCCTGAATGCTCAGATGACTGCAGCCTCCATGAGAAAACATGACCAAGAACCACCCCAGTCAACCCACAGAGAGATATTAATAACAAATGTGTTTTAAGCCAATAAATTTGGGGGTGACTTGCAATAGATAATTTGAGAAATGACAAAGAGGAAGGAGATGCCTTGAACAGTGCAACATGGAAGTGACAATGGTCATTCTTTCTTCTCAGAAGAAGCAGTATAGATAAATTATCATGGGCCCAGAGGCCAAAGATTTATAATTAAGTTTATTTTTAATTTGGTTTCTTGTAAGTGAGAATTAAAATACAAATCTGAACACTATCCAAAGCACATTTTTTTTTAGATTATGAATCCCCACCAACAGATAGATAATTCTAAGACACTATTCACAGAGAAATGTCGGGTGAAAAGGGAATACAAGGGATTTTTCTGTAATAATGCTTAAGGATTATTGCTACTATTTAACCAACTTATTTTACAAAACACCAAAAGCCAGTATGTAATCTTGGGCAATGATTAACATATATTTCTTAAATATAGTTAAAAATAAAAAGTGAGGTGCCTGGGTGGCTCAATCAGTTAAGCGTGTGACTTTGGCTCAGGTCATGATCCCAGGGTCTTGGGATCGAGTCCCGCATCAGGCTCCCTGCTCAGTGAGGAGCCTGCTTCTCCCTCTCCCTCTGCCCTCACAGCTCCTGCTCTCTCTTTTTTTCACTCTATCTCAAATAAATAAAATCTTTAAAAAATAATAAAATAAAATAAATTTTTAAAGTACATTATTTTGATTTATAAATTATAGAATTATAAATTCTGGAAAACAATGTGCATTTTGTCTTCCTTTTTTTCCAACTTTATTGAGGTATAACTGGATACAAAATGCTGAACATAATTAATGTATACTATTTGGTGAGTTTGGTTTCTTATGTTTTTCTAAAAGCAAAACTAATCTATGCAACACTTTTCAGAGAAAAAGTGAAGGTGACAAAATGGATGTTATACCACTGCTATTCTGGGTAAAACTACACAAAAAAGCTCTCTCTTTTTTTTTTTGGCTGTGGTAAAGAAATAGAGAAAGATAGAGATAGATGGGGGAGGGAGGAAGGCGTAAATATAGCCTGAGATATTCCAAAATGTAAATAAAGGATATCCTTTGTATTTATATAATCTGGTTCGTGATTTGGTTAAATGGAAAAATCATGACCCATACAATAGAGCTGTGTGGTTTCAGTTTCAAAGACTCATTCCAGGAAGGAATAGCAGTGGTTATCAACTCTGCACTCCCATCTTATGGTGAAGACCAGAACCAATAAAGCCATCAAACCTAAAAGTATTCTTTTTTTTTATTATCTTATGTTAATCACCATACATTACATCATTGGTTTTTGATGTAGTGTTCCATGATTCATTGTTTGCGTATAACAGCCAGTGCTCCATTCAATACGTGCCCTCTTTAATACCCATCACCAGGCTAACCCATCCCCCCACCCCCCCCAGAACCCTCTGTTTCTCAGAGTCCATAGTCTCTCATGGTTTGTCTCCCCCTCCAATTTCCCCCCTTCATTCTTTCCTTCCTGCTATCTTCTTCTTCTTCTTCTTTTTTTTTTTTAACATATAATGTATTATTTGTTTCAGAGGTATAGGTCTGTGATTCAACAGTCTTACACAACTCACAGTGCTCACCATAGCACAAAAGTATTCTTAAAAGAAAAACAGAGAGAGAGAGAAAGAGGGAGAGAAAGATTTTAAATCTGTTTCTCTTGCAGTTTTCATGGTCCTTAGGAAGTTAGTTATACTATGCAGATTAAAATCTTAAAACAGGTACAATTAAATTCTACAGGCCCTTATAGTCAGACTAAACCCTTTTCTAACACTGAAGCGAGAAAAGGGAATTATACATTCCTTAAGACATTAACCTCAAAATTTTACTCAACGGGGGAGAGAGTCAAAACCTATGTCAAAAGAAGGATTAAGAGCTTTTATGCTATTTCTTTCTTAATATTTGGGGAAACTTTTCATCTATCCCTAAGAAGTAGGGTTGTACCTTTGTTATTGTATATCCACATAAAGAGATCAGACAAAAGAAAAAAATGTTTGCTTCCCCCTCACCTTCATTCTAATTGCATGTACATTAATTATGTAAAGAGTCGGGGTGAGCTGACTCAGTATTCTTTCCTTTTGTTTGCTAGCTCATTATTCCCAAATCCAAAGAACACTAAGAATCATAGGTATTCACACAATGACATCCTTAAGAAAACAATTCTGTGTAAGTTCTAAAATTGTATGACAGATACAATTAGAAAAAAAAAATTGGTTTTTCTTCTATTATTGCCTATGGGAAAAAGGAGGGGCAAATTTTCTTCAATCTTCATTTTATTTCAATATTCAGTACTGAAAGGAACCTTTCCATGTAAGAAGAAAAAAAAGTACAATTATACACCAGAAGATTTCTCAAAGCAAAAGAGCCTAACACCTTGAAAGTAATATGATGCTTTACAGCCAGCCCCAGTGACTCCCTGTGTCATTGTTAGACCTTGTACACCAGAAGGCTGTTTGAACTACTACATTCTACAGGAGATACAATGAAAGACCGTTATGCATGGACCTCGGCAACAGCCCCTCTCTTCCCTCTCCCCTCACTTCCAATCTTAGAGGTTAATAGTGTAATGCCAGATTTTTTAAATGAAGTTAAAAGAGAAACTGTTTCCTAAGGGCTTCATCATTTGTCCATTTGTCATTAGCATGACTCCAAGAAACGTATGACAGAGAAACAGAAGAGTTGTCTGGGAGGTTTGGATGATTAAGCAATGGGATATTTGGCTGCGAGGCACGAGGATGTCATCAAGGACCACTAAAGCTGTAAATTCCCCTGACAATAGCCTCCATCAGAAAACCCATCTCTAGACTGAGAAAAGTTAGTTCTCTTATGGATGAAGGACCCAGTGGAATATTTAAAACCACACAGTTTAGCCAACTTCATTCAGGTTAGAGGTTTAGGTCTGTGGAATTGAACTGGGTAAACCCATGTCTTTTTCTCTACCATATTATATGCTATATTCTAGCATATGATAGTGTATTCTAACTATCTATCCATCCACCCATCTTCCTATTTACCTATCTATTAATCTACCGATCTATCATCTATCTGTCTATCACCTAATGCAGCCAAATAAGGTAAAATAGGCAAGGGAAGTCCTCCTTCATAAGAGGAGACAACTGTATCTATGGAAGGCCAACACGCTAGCCAGTTGGGGCCCTGGGAAAAACAGGCAAGAACTAAGCCAATTATACCTCTAGGCCTTGTGCTAAAGAGACAGAAGGAGTCTTCTAAGCTCATTTGAGCCAGAGACCCTGTACGTGTATGGGGCAAAGCAAATAACACAGAGGAGGGTTTTCTTGAAATATGTTCAGACCTTTGCAGCACCTAATGTAGCAGTGAGCAACTAGTCAGGCTTCAAGGATTTCAAGATACCTATCTTGACCTTATATTAACACAACTCAGAAAGGACAGCTTATGTATTTTATTTCCAAATAGCTCAGACAAGCAGCAGTCCCACGTCCCAAATGAACTAGATGACCAAATGTCTGAAGTTGGAGAAAAGTTTGTGCTATTTCAGTATACGAAAGCAAAGCTTATTTGATATAAAAACACAAACAAAAACTTGTCAGCCTGATTTGAGAGGAGTCAAGAATGGCAGTAAAAAGAAAAAAACAAAACATTTTAAAAACTGACAAGCACATTAACATCATAACTGCCTGTGCTCAAAGACACACGCTTCATCATGCGTTCGGTGCCCTAAATCTTTTCAAGTCATGTGCCTTGGGCTGCCTGCCCCACCATCTACAATTTTTCTTTATTTTCACCCACTTTTTCTTTCCTTTTTTTCTTTCTTAACAGCAGGCCTCAGAACCACTGCAATGCATCTCACCAAGCATCATCTGGTTCCTCCAGAGTCCATGAGATTATCTCCATGTTAAAGTGACAGCCCCCTTCTTTCCAAGTTCTGATCTCTCAACTAGCTAATTATGTAGTTCAAGGTATTCTCCTACTCTACACAACTTGAAGGCAAGAATCATCTTTCCTTCAACTTCATTCCTACCATCTACCATCTAACCAAGACTACAGTAAGTGGTAACTAAAAGTTTATTGACTTTTTAAATAAAACTCAGGGAAAAAAAATCTTCATGAGAATGAATAAATCATTCCAACTCAATTTATACAATGAAATAAAACTTTTCAATGTGTTTTATGATTTAGGTCGCCAATTGCAATGAGCATCTAAAATGCCTGCTGATTCAATAGTAAGGGTAGAGAGTATGTGAGCAGGAGTTTTCTTCTTCCAAATGAACCCAAGATAGCCTTTTCATCCCTAAAGTGTGAAAAGACTGAGTGCTGATGGGACTGTTTATCAGGTAGACTATCATCTCCAATTAAAAGTTACTTCAGAAAAAAAACATCACATACCCATCTCTGTGTGTGTGCTTCTGAATATATGAAAGTTTCACATCTTAGCCACCATAACTACAAAACATATCAAGATCAGTCCCATTCATTTTTAACAATGACTGTGGAAACTCTGGTGATTTTAAAACAATATTTAATGACCAAAAATGGCATCTAGTCCTTCACTATTTATGAGAATCTTGCCCTTGAATCCTGAAGGGTTAATATCAGCTAGGTATATTTTCCGGAACAGTTGATGACTCGGGAAAAACATCTATTTTATCTTCAAGATTTCTCATTACTTTGGCTCATTTATGTAATCTTATTCCAGAATTATCCATTTCCATCTAAACCATAAAGCACACACACACACACACACACAAATCACACAGAAATAGGAGCTATTCTAAAATAAGACAGCTGAGATTCCTTCAAAATTCACATAAATTATTTGGCTTTAGTACCATCCTTCATCTTTAAAACCATGTAAATTATCTCAATAAACCAAATAAAAAAGGACAAAAGTTATGATTTTTCTCTCCAATAAAATGTGACCTGCATGTAACTCTTCATTTACTGCCATGCTCATTGTGAGCGACTTTCTGGAGTGAGGGTCTGGAGAAATAGCATGGAGGACACAGATCTCACCACAGAACCACAACTCCCAAGCCAAGCAAACACCCTACTTAGCACAGAGTGTATCTTTTGGGAAATTTCTACCAAGCCCATTTCATCACTTCCATAATTGGTTCAAGGAAGGTAAAGGGCAGCCAGGCCTTTAAACAAATGGCTCAGCTTAGAAATAGATAGTTTTAAAACTTTGGATTTTGAGTTTTCTTTTCTCTCTTTTTAAAAGATTTATTTATTTATTTTTAGAAAGAGAGTGGGGGGGAGGAGGAGAGGGAGAGAGAGAATCTCAAGCAGACTCCCTGCCAAGCGTGGAACCCGATAGGGGGCTCAATCCTAGGGCCCTGGGATCATGACGTGAGCAGAAATCAACAGTCAGATATTTAATCGATTGAGCCACCCAGGCGCCCCAAGTTATCTTTTTAAAGAAGATTTTGAAGGCCTCTTTTGAGGTTTTCATCATCAAATAAGTAGAGGCAATTTCTCTTTGTTATGCACTTTCAGTCTGATAGAGGGTTTTCCAGATACATTTTTTTTTCTTCATTTGATTGACCTCGTGGGCTATGCCCAAGCCCAGCAGGTATTGCAATCTCGTCATTTACAATGAGACATCTGAATCTCACATATTTTAGTTGATTTGTCAGAATCCCCCAGAGAATGAGTGTTCAAATCAGGACTAGGAACTGGGATGTCTGTCTCCAATCTGGGGCTTGGCAGAACCCACTCTTTCTATATAAACAAGTGTATGTTTCTCACTTTGACTATTAAATGGTATTTGGAAATAAGACCCTCCCAGCACTAACTATGTCTTCAATGCCCAGAGTTATTCACATTTGTCCCTAAGCACCTAATTTACTTTACAGAGTGTCTGGAGCCCAAGGGAGAGTCTGGGTCACTGATGTTTAGGGTAGCGTGCACTCCCTAGCCGTTGGGTTTAATGTTTCCTATTTTACGACTCCAGGCCCAGTCCCACATCTCTGCTGGATTGCATTGTCCTGAAAAATGTTTATATGTATCCAGGGACTCCAGTAATGGGCCCATAAAAAATTCAATAAAGAAATGTTTTAATCAAAATACGCTGTCTGACATCACAGAGTCACCAGAATTCTCATTTAAAATTGGAGCGCATCGTTGAAAAACGTTGATCGCTGTTGTAACCTCACTGGTTTCTAAATGCATTCTGTTCATGCTCTGCTGTTGATGGAACTGGCTACTGATGTGTATCCTTAGAAGAACCTTTTTGTATAATGAATAAAGAATCTCGAAATATATGAAAAGGGCCTACCGTCTCGCCCAGCAATGGTGCCAGAGAAGAAGAGAAAGGGCAGCTGTCCCACTTCCTTTTGTTGGGTGTAATGATCATGTGAACACCATAAAAGAATAATATATCCTTAAGAGGAAAGAAATGTCTTTTTATTACCCCCTGAGCAACTGCACATGCAAGTTTCTTTAAGCATCTTTTCTGTGCAAGCTGTAGGTCCTTTTCCAAGGTGAATAAAATCCCCACAAAAATGCCTGCAAGGAGAGATGTTCCTGATGCTTCCCTTGGGCATTTGCTGAGCTAGCCAAAGTATGCACTCATGCTATAGATCACTTTGGCACTGTTAAAGAATTACAGGGCATCACATGGTCTTGTAGGAATTAATCACTGCTTAACAGTATGTGCTCCTGTGTTTATGAAGTCATTTGGAATATCTGCATGTAACCAGTGGCTCGCTGAATGGAGTATCTGCAGGTAATGAACCATGGCATTGCGTTAGGGTCGAGCTAGAGAATGTTCCAATTGGCAATTAATATGCTAACAGTGCAATGTATTTCTTTTAGGGAAAGTCGGAATCATAATTTGGAACTTTTTAATAAACCACAGAGAGATCCTATTTATATCATGCCAAAAGGCCTTCACTAAGGACTTCAAGGTGGGAGAGGACAGCATCAAAGATACACGCCCTCTACCATTTTATAGCAAGGGACTCTTTAAAGGCACAGCTCATAGAGCCTCACGCCTGTATTTTCCTTCGGGGACCTCTCAAAAACATTAACTAAAGGATATATATTAAATTTCAGTTTTAAGTATTCGCCATTGGTAAAACAGAACTGTGGGTTATGGTCTTAGCAGACCATCTCTCGCAAACTTTAACTGCCCTAAAGAAACTTTGGCAAAGAAGAAAAGGCAATGAAATGAAAAGAAAAAAGAGAACAGAAGTGGAGATAAACAACCTTATACTTCACATAAGTAAGTAGGAGCTGTTTTGTGGTTAAAGGAAGGAGTGAGAATTAAGACCAAGTAGGGAAGTCCCTTTCTGGATTTCACAAACATTACACAATCTTTCACTTATAAATATTTATCTTGCTTGTATGATTCAGATGATATACTCAAGCATCAATTAGCTTCCCAATAAAAGACAAGATGTAGAAATGCGAGGATTTATGTAAGGCTGTCAAGCTGTGTGCTGCCAATTCATTTCCAGTTCAAGTTGTTTACCATTATTGTACTTCATTTTTAAAGTGTTGAGGAAGGTTTTAAATAGATGCTTTGGAATTTATACGTAACAAGTACCCTAGAATGAGTGTGGTCCATTTTTACTAGAACTTTGGTACAAGCACTAATCAAATTTTTAAGAATTTTATATAGTTGAGCCAATGATCATTGCTCCCATTTCCTGTTTTAAATTTGTACCAAGAAAGCTGGGAAATAGAAAAGAAATAATTGATTCATTCCATTCTCCACTCTGCGACTTCTATGAATTATCACATTTCCAAATAATTAGGATACAATCTCATATGTCCTATTGGATTAGGAACTGAAATCATCACCTTCAAATTATGCAGGATTCTTTTTTTTTTTCCTCCTTTTCAGCCAAACTTTGATCATGCTAGATTAAAGAAATAAATTCAAAATCATCAGTGATGACAAAGATATGCTCCATGGAGCTATCAAATTTTCCTAATTCAGGATTTGAGTTTTCAGTTGGTAAACCTCCCACACAAGTCTGCCAGTCCCAAAATATTAGAATCCAAAAGTATCCATCCATACTCTTATTCACTGACTATTCTACTATCATCTTAGTATGTGCTAATTATACCACAATAAAAAGGTCTGAGGTTAATGCAGGGAAAGGCAAATAAGAAAGTTCTACTGAACACTGATATATCATTTGTTAGAAAATAGATGTCTAGTTGGAGTCAGAATTGTATACCTCCTTAACCAGCTGGAAAGAAGGAGAAAGAGAGAGAGAGGATCCCTTTTAAGCAGTGAACGTTCAGATCCATGAGAAGTTGGAGAAAGGTGTGAGTTGACTTATCCAGGCCTTCTTGTGACCTTTATACCCACAAGATGTAGGATCCTTTCAAAATGACTACATATCTATTCAATCAAAAACAAGAATACCTAGTCATTATCACTGTCCTTGAATCAAACCGTATTTTGCCTCTCATTCTGTTTATATCTCCCAGTGCTGTCTCTGCCATCCAAAACTGCCCAGTCAAGTCAACCCTGAAACTCTTTCTTTGGAAAAGAATTTAGGTGGGAAATGATTTCCTTGCGCTATTGAGACCTACCTCTTGCCAAGAGCTTTTGTTGCAAATCAAGGAAGCAACTTCCCATGTGATCATTTCATGCTTCAGTTCTACCAAATTCTCTGTGCTCTTTGAACACCAATTTGGAATTGAAATTCCACTTTCTTCTATCCGGGGTGGTGGAGGAGAATGTCTGGAAATGCTTTTGTGTTGAAATGGGAGTCCTCCAAGTTGCCCGATGTTTCGGTTGTGGGCTTGTGAAGAAAATGGAAAAGAACCTCAGTGGCCTGGCTGCCACCACACATGTCAGAGCCACTTTGATTCCTGGCCTTCCAGCCTTAACTTGCTTTAATGTAATCTTGTCTGCTGAAGCAAGAGGTGTGACCACTATGTTATTATTCGCATTTCAGCTCTACACTTCTCTGGCCTGAGAGCACAGGGGCTTTCCCTCTCCAGCGTACCTCTCAATCTGATTATGCCATGCTACGAAAGTGAGTTCTAGCCTCCTGAATATTCCAGCAACCTCTACTAATGCTACTGTTATGCCACATTTTTCTGCAATGCAAGGGTAAATAAAAGTTACATGCCTATCAGAAAATCAAGAGTTTCAAAGTAAATATAAGTTCTCTCATCATCTCTAATTGTCACTTGCTGTGGATGTCAAACTGACAGAGTAGCAGAATCTAATTTCCTTGTTTGATTCACCATGAAATTAAACTGAACTGACAATTTTTATTTTCACCTGGCAAATTCGTCCGACACTATTTAAATCTAGCTAATCAAGTACAGTTATCTGCTGTGCACACTCGTCTCCCCTACCACACCTCTGGTTTGCTGGATCTCACTTCCTGGACTCCCTCCAACAGCCGTGCGTTGGATTACATTTACAGTTTTAGAAGGTGTAAAGGAATGCATGAACATAGTTAACCAAGGTGCCAGCAAATGTATCATGTCACAAAATTACTACTGAAAGATGAGAAAAAAAGAAATAAAAGTAAAAAAAAAAAAAAAAAAACTCCGGGACTGTAACACTGTTCAGAAACCCAGCCAGTCAGAGGCTTTAGCAAGGCCTGTGCTCAACAGAGTAGAAAATATAATTCTGATGTTAACTGACTTTTAGGGCAAAAAACAAAACAAAACCAAAAAAAACAACAATAAAGCAAAACAAAAACAAAACATGTTTAACCTCTGTAAGAAATAAACATCATCATTCAGAAATAGTGTTATGGTTAGAAGTGAGGGGTACATGTTTGTCTGATGAAATGAGGTTATCTGGCAGTCAGGGCCACTGATAGATGAGCTATATAATTTGAGCTTCCAAAGATAAGGAAGACTCCACATCCTGGAGTCATTATACAATGTCCCAGTGCATGGATTTATGATATGGTAGGGCACCAAAAAATGTATAAGTCTTGCCACTTATCACTGGCGATTACCAGCAGCTCTCGAGGGGCATCCTTAAGGATCATCAGTGAAGGACAGAATGGACTTATTCAGTTGACAGAACAATGAAATGGGTTTCTTGATGCACAAGGAGGAGCATGTTAGCTGGACCCAAAGCTAGCCAATATATCATGTCTTCACGCCTAAACATCTCTTCAGTTCCAGGCTAGTCTCTGGACTTCTACAGTGATTTATCACAGACAAGGTCAGACCTTTCTTTGCTCTGAATCCGAAGTGAAGTTCCGCGGGTTTAATATCAGTCCCAAGGCATTTTCAAAGATGAACTGAGACTTTAGGTTGATTCCACATTGGAGACACAAACTAAAATATCGCTACATGTTTAATGATTATGAACCATGTTAGAATCTGAGTAAACGTGTGGTTGAACCCTTAGGAAAACGTGTATGATGCATGAAAATCAGCATGCAATTCCAGAAGGGTTTCATGGGCTCCTTGAAGCCCTGACATTAACTAAACATAATCATAGCTTCAATTTTTGAGCATTTTCTATGTAGCTGGACACCATGCTAACACCTTAGAGATATCTTCAAACCATCTTGCCTGGCCTCTTCAGCCCTG
Organism: Mirounga leonina; assembly: GCF_011800145.1. Classification (NCBI taxonomy): domain Eukaryota; kingdom Metazoa; phylum Chordata; class Mammalia; order Carnivora; family Phocidae; genus Mirounga; species Mirounga leonina. The sequence goes on from NW_023270707.1 coordinate 613,510, forward strand.
CTGGGAAGAATCATTGCATGAAAACTCTAGGCCACTCATTCTTGAGGAAGTCACATGAAATTGCTGTCGTGACAAGTTTCTCAAGTACAAATAAGTACCTGCAAAGTAGGAGTGGCTGCCATTGTAACTTTAATTTAGGGCCTCCATTTTAAATTACCGACTGTTTTCACTGCTCCCAGCATCTTAATATATAGAACATATTTCTCTTTACAGAAAGTCAAATAGGCCTATTCACTGAATCTCAGTAACAGCTGCTCTGCAGAAAGACTGGCTGAGTCTGTATCTCCCCCCACGGTTTCCCAAAATGACTTTGGCATCTACCATATAACTTAGGGGTTTTTTTTAACCCACACCACAATATATTTCTCTTTTTTTTAAATATTTTATCTATTTATTTGACAGAGAGAGACACAGTGAGAGAGGGAACACATGCAGGGGGAGTGGGAGAGGGAGAAGTAGGCTTCCCACGCAGCAGGGAGTCCAATGTGGGGCTCGATCCCAGGACCCTGGGATCATGACCTGAGCTGAAGGCAGAAGTTCAATGACTGACCCACCTAGGCGCCCCACACCACATAGATTTCTTAAGCCACTTTTTTCCCCAAAAAGAAGTGTAAAAACTTCAGTTTATTTGTATAGTGTGGATCCTTAGAACCCTGAAAGAAGTCATTAATATCCCCATTTGATATAATAAAAAGCAAAGACCCAGAGAGGCTGAATAACTTGCTCTTGTCCACACAGCTCATGGGTAGTAAAGCAAGATTTAGAACACAATTCAGTCTGACTTTAAAGCCCAGGTTCTGAGTTGCTGTTCTTTACTGCCTTAAACTCCAGGATAAGAACCTCTGCTTAACATGCTGCTGTATTATAAAATTGATGAGACATTATCTATAACTAGAATAGAATAAGGAGTAGGAAGGTGACCTTTGTCATCATAAAGCAGCCAGATTATTTAAGCCTGAGAAATAAGTTTAGACATTTCATTGCACAAATCCCATCCCATCTGTGCCAAGAATCCCTTCCACAAATCTCCACCCAGCCACCCAGTACCATTTATTGGAAGACTATGTGATTACCTATGGCCATACCCAATAGGAAGGACAGCCCCAAGGAGAATCTGAGCCCTGGAGTCTTACATCTATATTTTTGCAAATATCCATGCTATTTTTTAGGGTAAATATGAACTATGAAAAGACTCCTTCCTAGCAAAACAAGACATAATGGACTTCATGGAAACCTAGTGATCTAATCTTAAGTAGCACGTTCAGGATAAATTCAAGAATTAGTACAGAATAAAAATGGGTTAAGTATGGAAAATAGTACAGGAGCAAGTGCTAAAGAGCCAAAGAGACGCACTGGAGTGCAAATGAGGAAGAACTTGGAGAAAGACCTGCAGAAGCAGCAGAAGAGGGGTTATTAGGACGAATCTGAGGAACTAAGGCAAAATCAAGGGATTCACAAAAGAATAATGGAAGAGAAAGCAAGCAAGAAAAGAGAAAGCACAGGGCCTCTTGAGGTTCTGTTCTCACTGCACTACTGATTATGGTTGGAGGCTGAAGAAGCAAGAGCCGGGCTTTGACAGGACATTTCCCTGCAAAGATCTCCCAGGGAGAAACAAGTAGCTACTTGACCATGGATGCAGGTGCAGGTAGAGACTGAGCCCAAGGATGCTGCTTCTCAAATACCTCCTTGCGGAGTCATGAATATTACTTTCTAATTCATGTATAGATGTTGGATATGGAGTTCTAGGAGGAACCCCATAACAAGGATTCAGAAAAAACAGAAATAACTGTGTTCCTTCCATAGGAGATACTGGTGCCCAAGCATCTCTTCCATTTTTCTTCTATTTCTACAAATTAAAACATTATGAAAAGGCATACTGTAGCATACTGCAATATACTTAACCATTTTAGTGAGAGCAGTTAAGTTCAGGCAAGGCCCAGGGAGTTATGATGTGAAATCAAATTGCTGAGGGGGAGAGGAATTTGTTCATCTAATTCATGTGTTAAGAGTAGGTAGGAGCTACATCTGGCAACAGGTTCAACACAACATTTCTTCCAGTGTAAATTATGGGGTGACCAGAGAGTGTTTCATGGCAGCCTTCGATATACAAAATAATAGTTCAAGTTGGAAAAGGATTCAAGGGAGTGGAAGAGATGCTCACAGGGACAAAGTCAAATGAAGAAGGCAAGGAACCATGTACTTTTAGGGACTGGGAAAAAAGAGCAGAACGAAAACAATGAGATCGTCAGAGCTCCAAAGGTAAGGCAAAGTCATGGAAGGAGGAGGTAAATAGAAGGTGTAAACCAGTGCTGATCAAAGTACCAGAACCTGATGAGATAAGTAGCTTGTGCCAGGATGTAAATCACACGCTGTTTTCTTCTTCGAGAAAGTTTGCTATTACTGCTACTACTACTATTCAAATAATAATAATATTAGCTGAATAGCTAAACTGAATAGTGGGGTTGGTGATATAGTCCATTTACATCCTTTTCTCCTTGTGGACTGGTAACAAAATGAGTAACAAGCAGTTCTGGAGCCCAAATGTTGAATAGGACTAGATTAAACTTCAAAAGAGAAGAGACTGTCAACAAAAAGTCTGAAAGGGTGAGCAGACCAAGTAGAGGGCAAACAACATCAACACCTAGGGCAGGATGAAAGACATGGCTTCCACAGAAGAAAGTCACAAAGGAAGTAAAGGCATTAACAGAAAGGGACAGAGGAAAAAAACATTTAAGGAGAGACAGAAGAGGGACTCAATAGCTCTCTGCTCACGTAGGGAGCGTGCATATGGGGCAGGGAGAGAGGATGTCATTGCTGAGAGAGAGAGCACCTGGGCCTTCGGACATTACCCCAAGTAGCCAGTGCAGGCTACAAAGAATGGCTTCTCACCTTCAGAGTGAGTTGGTAGAGGAAACTTGGGAAGCAATGAGAAGGCTACCAAATATTTTCAGAGTAAACCACTGTTCTAAATATCAGTTTTAAGATGGTTGGTTAATATAATTTATACTAAAATATCATACTAAAGACTTTTATTGTTGATAAAGTATAGCTTTCATTAGTTAAGGAATACCGAACACTCCGAAAGTGATTCCTGGCCCAGATCGTGAGAACTGGTCATTTGTGTTTGCTAGGGCTACTATATCAAAGTACTACACTCCGGGTGGCTGAAACAACAGAAACTTACTTGTCTCACAGCTCTAGAGGCTAGATCAACACGTTGACAGGGTTGGTTTCTTCTGAGACCACTCTCCCTGGCTTGTAAATAACTGTCTTCTCCCGCTGTCTTCACATGGTACGTATCTTCTCTTCTTATAAGGAACCTGGTCACACTGGATTAGGGCTCATCTAATAATCTCATTTTAATTTAATTACCTCTGTAAAGACCTTTCTCCATGTACAGTCCTTTTCTGAGTACTGGGTGTTAGGGCTTCAATATTTGAATTTGGGGATCACAGCCCATAACACTGATAAAGTTCGAGACCATAATGAAATGCTGTAAGCACACTGTGTCATGTGCAAACACGCTCCCTACACAGTGACTAGCACAGCACATTCCCAACAGAGTTGAGGGTAGAGAGAGGGGATTCATATTGGTCGGGCGGATGGTTTTGAACCACTTCCCCATTATCTTATTAATTCTCCTTGAATCAATTGTCAATTTCACTTTTTTAACATTTCATGTTGAAAATAAGTTTAGAATAGAGATCCACATATTCAAAGAAAAAAGTAGAATGGGGTGATGAACAGGAGTCTAGGGTTATAAAAGACATAGCTCAAGCCAAAATACAGAATCACATGGTATATCTGAGGGATCTGGGTTCTTGCTGCCTTTCTTAATCTATTGCAAAGTACTCCTTCGACACATGGCAATATCCTTTTCAAACAATCCAAGATGCATTTTAGAAAATTCAGAACTTGCAGTCATTGATTTAGATCTGTAGGCCATCAAAATCCAATGAACTTGGCTTCAGTGAACCCAGATATTTGAAGGTTTTTGTGGCTTGCCTATCTTCCTTTGGACTAGCATGCTAATCTTCTGGAGTCAATCAGATCATGTTGTGGCTTTCCTCTATCTTTGAGATATTACTTCCCCATTCAATTAGTTTTCTTCTATGGGCAAAAATCTAAGTATCTAGGTATCTAGGTACCCCAGTCATTGAAAGATGCCATTTCATTTGCAATAAGTAGGAGCAAGCACTTAAAGTGATCAGCTTGAACGAGACCCATCAGAATTGGAGTACTTCTGCAAGGCTTGTGTGCAGGATTTTATTTTACTCCATTCCCTTTATAGAGAACATCCCAACCTGCTCTGGTTCTTTGCTCATTAACAGCATAAATCATGCAAAATGTTAAAAGTCACAGTTGCAATGGTATTTGATAGAGAATTTAAATTAGACCACAGAGAAAAATGATGGTACTGCTCTGAGGCTGTATGATTCATTTCTTCGTACCAAACCAGAAGTTGAAAATGTAATGCAATTTTATAATGAACAGAAGTATTGCCTCTGGCTCTCATACAACTCCAAAAATAGAGAGAACAAGGCTGACCAAAACTCAGAAGGGTCTTATGTATATGTATATATGTAGATATATAAATATATACATATATATATCTTCCCTTCTCTCCCTCCATCTCTTTTTTCATCTTTGAATATCATTTTTTTTTCTGCTTCTCACTCCCTTTCTCTCTGTCTCTCTGTCTCTATTACTCTGTCTTGTTTTCTCTGGCTCTGTCTTTGCCTCCTTCTCTGTGTCTCTTTGTCTCTGTCTCTAACCTTTTCATTCTCTTACTCTCATGCCGTCTCTCAGTCTGTATGCTTCGGTGTCTTTCTTTATTCCTGCCTGTCTTGTTTTCTTAGCCAAGTATCTGAGTCTCTTTTACTACTTTCACTTTGTGAATCTTTCTCTGTTCCCATAACTGACTCTCCTCGCCACCCCTCCCCCCATTTTTAGAGCAATTCCATTTCGATATATTTCTTTTCTATAGAGAAGTTATTTCTCAAGATGCCTGCAACTCCCTTCTGTCTATGCAGACAAAGATGAGATGTTTTCCTCTCGCCAAAGCTGTGCATGTATTCCATGGACCATCCAGCAGAGGAAGAGCCAACCAGTGCTTTCTACACCCTCTTCACCCTGGGAGCTAAATGTATGCCCTTCTTTCAGACTCAGCTTAGCTCAATGTGAAATCTTCCATACCAGGAGGGTCTCAGGTCTTCACCGTGGCCCATTTGCCTGAAGCCGGTCCGTGGAAGCCATCCCCTAGCTTTGCTATTTTTGCCATTCTAAGTGACTTCTGGGTTACTTAACATAAAGCCCCACATGGTATTTCAGTTTTCTGTTTCAGTCCTAAACCTCATGATAGAACTCTAAAGGATGAATAGCTTGTCAGGACTGAAGGATAGAGATTATGAAAAGGATTTAGATTTAGACTTTTGAATAGTGTAAGGGGCTCGACGTGAGAGTGAAGCAGGTAGGGGCCAGAAAACCAAGGAAGAATCACTTTAGGCAAGTGTGCACATTAGTTCAGAAAAGGTGCATTTTGTACTTTATGTACCATTAATTGCATAGTTGTTGGGAAAAATAAAACAGCACTGTTATCACATTACTGTATAATTATTATTGTTTGCTTAGAAGTTACTATGTAATTACTACATTATTACAGAAAAAATAAAACATGTTATTTCATGGTAACTATGCAATTAGCTCATGTCACTACCAAATATACACTTGCTGAACCAACAAAGAAATAAAATGTTCCATTTTTTCCCTCTGTGCTCATGAGTCATAATATTGTCCCTCTTTTAGAAATGACATAATGAATCAATGTACTAACATCAGAATATGCAGATTATGCTCTTTTCCTCATCAGTTTTTTCTCTGGTGAGCAAATGAATACCTTGGAAACTGCAGATGCAAAATAGCACACCAGATAGGCAGGCAAGCAAATATATTCCATCAAGCAAATCTACTGCATTTAATGAGTGAGGAACAATGAGTCCTTGTTGGCTGCAGTTGGAAGGGGGTACCTTGGCAAGCCAAGTGCCTTGGTGGCTCAAAGGAATGAGAGAAGGATTAAATGCATTTCATTCTGTGTTGCTTGCAGGCTGAAAGCATAGCAAACAAAAACTGGTACCATGTTATGTGTACATTCACAGAAGAATTTCAGTTTCTGTTGCACATACTGCAAAGGAAAAATCCAGTGTTTCAATATTTAAATCAGTTCTATATAAAGCAGACCACTTGGTAAAAGTTTGAATTCACTATCAGAAGTTGGTTCTTATAGTACAAAAGAGATTTAGTTTTAGAAAAAAAGGAGTACACAGTATTCTTTGTCAATGCTAGCATGTCTTTATACTTAAAGCTCTGTATACAATCATCTTTCTATGAAGCTAATTGCAAGCTGCTTAAAATAATGAGAATGGGTCTGTTTATTGTAACTAATTGATTTCCAATACTTCAAAATGAATTGGGCAGAACAGGTCATCCCAAGCTTTCTTTGAGGCATGTTTTAATAGGCTCTGAATTTAAGGAATTAATGGATAGATTAGTATAATTTATTTTCACATTTGTTATTTTTCTAGAAACAGCTTTAAAGTTCTCCTGTGAAGAGACCCTATCCTTGCTTTTTTTCTCAACACTTTCCCTGCTTCTGCACAACACTCAACTCGCCTCTCCTTTATTTCTAGCAGGAAAATGCCTCAGCTCCCTAACTGTTTTGAATTTAAATTCTAATCTTGAAAATTAAGAGTCCCAGGGATCATGTGAACTCACTGAGGCCTTCGAAATATGCCAGTTACCCTCTTTGATTAACAAAAAGATACTTAGGGCAAAAACTGTCTTTTTCCTTTTCACATATATAGTACTTATATTTATAGGTAGATTCCATAATTTATAGCTCATGTGTCATTTCTGTCAAATGGGGGTTGAATTCTACACCAGTTTCCAATCTTCCTACCAGCAGATATTTTTAAAGACTGTTCAAAAGGAGGAAGGCAAGTAAAACTTTCATCAATGAAGAAGTTACCTATCTTCCTGGTGATCTGATTCAATGACTGTCACTCATGAAAATTTATATGCATCCTTCATTATTTGTTTTCTAGAGAACGGGGTCTCACCATGTTGCCCAGGGTGGAGCACGATGGCTGTGCACAGGCCTGATTCCACTACTGATCAGCATGGGAGTTTTTACTTACTCTGTTTCGACCTGGGCCAGTTCACCCCTCCTCAGACAACCTTGTGGCCCCCCACACTCCCAGGAGGTCACCATATTGACACTGAACTCAGTGTGCACACCTGATCAGTGTGTTTCACTACAGCCCAGAACTCCTGAGCTCAAGTGACCCTCCTGCCTTGGCCTCCTGAGTAGCTGGGACTACAGGCCTGTGCACCTGTATGTATCCTTTGAAAGGCAAGATAATCAAACACCTATGATCTTCTTTCTTGCAGAAATGTCACAGAGATTGAGATTCCTTAAAGGAAGAGGCAGATAGAACTAAACCTAAGTTTACACGTGATAAAACAGGCTACTGTGTCTTTCTCATCTGTCCCCTACCCAACCCTTTGCTGGCCCCGACCTTTTGGGCTTTTACCACAGACAAAACATAAGCATTCAGTTGAGCATCACCCACAAATCCTTTGTTTACTGTTAAATATTAAGAAGAAGTCTCATTTTTTTTCAAAATGAGAAGCAATGGTATGGTAGGCAGGATTCTAAAATAGTCTGCAAGAGCTTCCATCTTACTGGTATACATGCCCTGCATAATCCCTATAACCATGAGAAGGATGGATTTTACCCCATAATTGGTTATGTTAATTAAATAAGGGGCATACCCAGAGGGCCTGACCCAATCACTTGAGCCCTTTAAAAGATAAGACCCTTCTCAGTTGGTTAGTAACAGGAAAGAAGGCTGGGGAGATGTGCTCCCACTGGCCTGGAAGAAAACCAACATCCATGTGTGAACTATTTCCATGGGGGCCACCTGGGAAAGAACTGCAGCTAGTCTCCAGCAGCTGAGAGTAGCCCCTGGCCAACAACTGGAAGAAAAATGGGTACATAGAGTCCCATGACTATAAGGAAATGAATTCTGCCTATAAACAGTGAGATTGGAAGAAGACTCCTGCTGACCTGACCATTACCTTAATTGGAGCCTGGTGAGACCCTGAGCGGGGATTCCAGTCATACCATGCCAGGCACTTGACTTACAAAACCCATGAGACAACAAATCGCTGTTGTTTCAGGCCGCTAAGTTTGTAGTAATTTTTTTTATGCAGCAGTAGAAAAATAATACAAGAGAGCATGGGGGCCTTGAATCTGTAAGACTTTTTCACTCTTAACACTTTTCATCCCAGATATTTTGGGGATAAACTGTTGAGGTTTTGGCACCACATTAGTTTTTCTCTGGCAAAGCTTGAGATGCAAGATTCAACATTAACCGGACATACCTAGTATTTAAAGACTTTGTGACAAAGAAAGATTTTTTTTTAAGAGAGCCAGAGTTTCCCCCAGAGTATCCATATGCTCTGTCAATGTTAAGTTCTTCCACGAAAGGAGGCTGTTTCCACTCAAACCATCAAGTTTCTTATTTAGAAAGGTCCGAATTAACACTTCATGGAGCCCATTGCCAAGGTTTTGTTTTGTTGGAAGCATCCACTAGACCGAGGGTGTAAATGATTGTATTCTCTGGAATGGTATAATTCACCATTTGGTGATTATGGGAGGGAGAGAAAAATGCTTTGCATCAGCCCACATCACATTTGTGAAAGTCACAAACAGGATAAGGTTTCAACTCACACAGTTGATGCTGCTTTGTTAAAAGGGCCCATCAGACTCCCACACAGAGACCCCAAGAGGAAGCCTGACATTGTCAAACATGCGAAGGCATGCAACACTGTGTTTTCATTTAATGAGAGTTACACAGATAAAGATGCTATAGCCATCTTTGTGAAGCTGAAATCATGGATAGACAGTCATTTAAAAGTACAATTAAATTGCCTTAAAGGTAAGCCATATTACTGAATGTAAAGCATCCCAAATAGAGTTGTCAGCTAAGTGTTTACGTATGTTCAGCCCAGAAGGCTGCCTGTCACTTGTCATCAGGTCATGCTTCACTGAAGAATTTGGGGATGGGCGGGGGAAGCTTGTTGCTCTACAGTGGTCTGTTCTTTACATATGAGAGAAATATCTGATCCCTTCATAAATAATATGTGTGTGTTGTGTTTTGTTTTGTTTTATAGTAAAAGCATCTGCTTTTTAATAACACCTTTATTGAATATAGTTAAAATGCCATACAATTCACCACTTTAAAGTGCAAAATTCAGCAGTATTTAGTATATTCACAGAGTTATGCAATCATTACTACTGTCTAATTGTAGAGAATTTTCATCATCCCACAAAGAAACTCTGTACCCATTAGCAATAACTCCCATTTCCTCCTCCCAGCTCCTGGCAACCTCTAATCTACTTTGTCTTAACAGATTTGCCTATTCTGGACATTTCATATAAATAAAACTATAAAATTTGTGGCCTTTAGTGTCTGACTTCTTTGTATAATATATTCAAGGTTCATCTATGCCACAGCATACATCAGTACCTCATTTCCTCTTAAAACCATGAATTATCCCATTGTATGGATAGACCACTTTTTGTTTATCTATTCATCAGTTGATGGACATTTGGGTTGTTTCTACTTTTTGGCTATGATAAATAATGCTGCTAGAGGGGTGCCTGGGTGGCTCAGTCTGCTGAGAGACCCACTCTTGGTTTCAGGTCAGGTCATGATTTTGGGGTTGTGAGATTGAGCCCCTCGTGGGGGATCTGCTGCACTCAGCATTGAGTCTGCTTGACATTCTCTCTCTCCCTCTCCTTTTGCCCCTCCCCCTGCTCTCTTGCACCCACTCTCTCTCTCTCTCAAATAAATAAATCTTTCTTAAAAATAATGCTGCTAGAAATATTCATGTATAAGTTTTTGTGTGGATCTATGTTTTCATTTCTCTTGAGAATGGAATTGTTGGATCATATGGTAATTCCATGTTTCACATTTTGAGGAATGGCAAAACTATTTTCCAAAGTAGTTGCACCATTTAAAAACCTGACCAACACTGTAAAAGTTTCCAATTTCTTCATGTATGTACTAACACTTGTTATTGTCTGTCTTCTTTCTAGACTTCCTAGAGGGTATGAAGTATCATCTCATTATGGTTTTAATTTATATTTCCCTAATGACTAATGATGTTGAGCATCTTTGTATGTGCTTATTAGTTGTTTTTCTTCTTTGGATAAATGTCTATCCCAATCCTTTGCCCATTTTTTAATTGGGTTATTTGACTTTTTGTTGTTGAGTTGAGTGAATTCTTATATGTTTTGGATATAAGTCCTTTATCATATACATACAATTTGCAACTATTTTCTCCCATTCTATGGATTGCCTTTTTATTCTCTTGATGCACAAGAGTTTTTGATTTTGGTGATGTCCAACTTATTTGTTTCTTTTGTTGCCTGTGCTTTTGGTGTCGTATGTAAGAAACCATTGACTGATCCAAAGTCATAAAGATTTCTGCCTATGTTTTTTCCTAACAACTTCTTAGCTTTAGCTTTTATATTTAAGCCTGTGATCCATTTTAAGTTAATTTTTATATATGATATGAAGCAGAGGTCCAATTTCAGTCTTTTGCATGTGGATATCCACTTTTCCCAGCATCACTTGAAAAGACTATCCTTTCTCATTGAAGTGACTTGGCACCCTTATCAAAAATCAGTTGAGCATAAGTGTATGCGCTTATTTCTGGACTCTCAATTCCATTCCATTGATGAATATGTATATCCTTATGCCAGTACCACACTGTCTTGATTGTAGTAAGTTTTGAATAGGGAAATGTGAGTCCTCTAAGTTTGTTCTTTTTCAAGATTGTTTTGGCTATTCTAGGTCCCTTGCATTTCCATATGAATTTTAGGATCAACTTGTCAATTTTTGCAAAAACTGCAGCTGAGATTTAGATAGGGGTTGCATTAATTTGGGGAGTATTGTCATCTTAACAATATAAATTGTCTAATCCATGGACATGGGAAGTCCTTCCATTTATTAGGTCTTATTTAATTTCTTTCAGTGACATTTTATAGTTTTCAGTGTAAAAGTCTTGCACTTATCTGTTAAGTTTATTCCTAAATATTGTATTCTTTTATTGTTATTGTAAATGGAATTATTTTCTTCATTTTGTTTTCTAATTGTTCATTGCTAGTGAGAATGGTGCATTTTTAGGACAATATAACTGGTAAATTCTAGGACACTACAGCCATGTCAAAAACATTTTCACAGCTCTATAAACAGTTGTGTTATACTTGTAAGGAATTTTGCATCTTTCTATCTCTATTTCTCATATAAAATATGTCCCAATCGTTAACTAATAGGGACAGTTCCTCTACAAAAATATAGCTAGAGAAGAGCAATATACCCATTATACTATATTATTCATTCAGGCAAAAAACGTTTACTGAAAAAATGCTTGAGACACATCAGTGAACAAACCAGGCAAAGCACATGCCTTCTTGGAGTTCACCATTTTTATGCCCAGGAGTGATCCAAAATTTGAAGAAGAAAAATAATTATTAATGATTTTATTTTGTCCTGGAACAAATTTTAATGTGATTAAGGCAATGGACAAAGTAATAGGCTGACATGTGCTATGGACATAGTTGTATATACATATGCATTTTTTATTTATTAACTCAATTATATTCACTAAAGAATTATAGCACTACACTAAGTGCTGATTAAGACATGGCCCAGACCTCTAATGGCTTATATTTAAAAATGAGAGCTGTGTAGTCAAAGTACAATACTACTAGGTTATATAGGATAAGCCACAAATTGCTGAGCAAGTTTGGATATGAGAAATCGTATCCAGCTATATCCACAGAAGTGGTGGAATTTAAGTTGAGATTATATTATTAAGATTTGGATAAGTGAGCATTATGAAGTGGAGCTACATTACTAAGGAAAATTTTTGGGGTAGGGAATATATTCATTAGCTTGATTGTGGTGACAGTTTTATGAATGTATTAATATGTTAAAACTTATCAAATTGTATACTTAATACATGTGCAGTTCATAGAATGTCAATTAAGACCTAATATAGCTATTAAACATGATTAAATTTTGTGTATTCACACAATAGAGCATTAAGCAGTAATGAAAATAAACTGTACAGTTCTGTGTGGCAACACAGATGATTCTTAAAGCATTAACCAAAAAGAAGCTAAGCAATAAAAAATACATAGAGTCTAATTCCATTTATTATGAAGCTCAAGAACAGGCAAAACTAATCTATAGCACTAAAAGTTGCAACAGTAATAAATCCTGGGAAGAAAAGAACAGGTAGAGATTGGGAAGGAGCATTAGGGGAGACTCTCAGATAAAAATGTTCTATTTCTTGAAGGCAGTGGTATTTACAGAGGTGTTTAATTTGTAATAATTCATTGAGTTGAATGTTTAGTTTTGCTTTGCACACTTTCAGCATTATGCTTCAGTTAAAATTTTTGAAAAATATATAACACATACACACACAAAAAGCTATGGATGAAATTTGTTGACTATTTCAATAGAGTGACATGAAAGCAAGTCATATCATGAAGAGTGAAGCAATTGTCTATTGTAAATAGCAAATGTAAGTAACCTTTTAAAGAAGTACCTGAAATTAAACAGTAGAAACATGAGATAAGAGTTAGGATGTAATAGTACTTAAAAAAAAAAAAAGCACTGGAGATACCAAGACTACATGATAATAGTTGTTAAGAGTGTGTAGTTAGGAATCAAACATTCTTCATTTCAAATCCTGGCTCTCTATCTTACTAGCTATGATTTGGGAAAGCTATTTATCCCATTTTTCCTCAAATACAGGGTAGATATAATAACTTAATTCTCAAATAGTGAGGATTAAATGAGACAGTATAGGGCTTAGCATGAAAGACAGTATCTACTAAGTTCTTTAAAAGTATCATCAATATAAGAGAAAATATAACAGAAAAAACAGCACAGAGATTGTCATTCATGAAGGTCTGGAATGACAAAATAGGAGACCTCAAGGGCTTTTACATGTGGCTAGTTTCTCCCTCAAAAATGTTGAGGGGCAGGAGGTCAAAGCACTACACTAAAAACCTCTGGAGGGAAGTTCTGAATCTTCCTATTCTTCCCCATCCTTAAAGGTCTAGGAGATGAAAACCACCAGGCTCTCAGCTGAAAGCTCTGGCGTGCTATGCACTAGGAATATGGGATAAGCAGAGGTATACTGAGTCTTACCCAAACTGTAACTCATTCCAGATCCAGCTTAATCCCTGACAGAATTAAGGTGATCAGCCTGAAATCTATCTGCCTAACAGAGGAAAAGTGAATCTTCTCTAGTGAAACACAACTTTATATGGATTCTCTGTTTCTTTTACAAACAATGCCTAGCATATAACAAAAATATTACTAGACATACAAAAATACATGACTGTATGATTAATAACCAAAAAAAAAAAAAAAAAAAATTAGAACAGAGCAAACCAAAGATAATCCAGATTAGCAGATAAGGATTTTAAAGTAACTATGACCAACATTTTCAAAATAATAGAGAAAAAGATGGAAAAATAAATAAAGAGATACAGATAATGAAGCGAATGAGAGAAAGTTAAAGAGAAATTTTAAATATATGAAAAAAACAAGTAAAATGGAGGATAAATTGAGAGGTTCAAATATACAAAGAATAGAAATTCTAGCAAGAGACTATAAAGTTTTATTTGAAAGGATAAAAATTGAGAATTTTCCAATTTGAAGCAAAAAAAACTGCATTCAGATCAATAATACACTCTGAAAATTAAGAAAAATGAATAAATAAAACTCTACATCTAGATACATTGTATCATAAATGTGGAGCATCAAAAGACAACTTTAAAAGCTGCTAGAAAAAAAGCACATTTCCTATGAAGGATTGATAAACTAACAGCAATCTAATGGCAGTAATACATATCTGAAATCAATAGATATGAAGAGTGAAGCAATCGTCTATTGTAAATAGCAAATGTAAGTAACCTTTTAAAGAAGTACCTGAGGGCGCCTGGGTGGCTCAGACAGTTAAGCGTCTGCGGCTCAGGTCATGATCCCAGGGTCCTGGGATCGAGTCCCGCATCGGGCTCCCTGCTCCTTGGGAGCCTGCTTCTCCTTCTGCTTCTCTCTCTCTCTCTCTGTCTCTCATGAATAAATAGATAAAATCTTAAAAAAAAAAAAAGAAATGTTATAAAGAAGTACCTGAAATAAAACAGTAGAAACATGAGATAAGAGTTAAGGATGTAATAGTACTTTAAAAAAAAAAAAAAAGCACTGGAGATACCCCCCTCTAAGTGCAGAGGGGGAAAAAAATGACAGCTTAAATTTTATATCAAAGTACACGTGTATTCATAAATGAGAACACAATAAAGGAATTTTAAGATACACAAAGACTAAGAATTATCAAGCATAAATACAAATAGAAATATATTGTTTTCATATATATTTACAACTTTGAAAACAATTATCATTCATAGGTCACAAAGGAAGTTTGGATTTCATAGAATGGATATCATAGAAAACATTGTCATCAATCATAAGGCAATTTAAAGAAGGATAAACAACACAGTTGTTTGAAAATACCCTCTATGTTATAGAAATAAAATGAATGCTTATAAAGCTTGTAGGGTGCATCTGAAGCAGAGCTAAGATGAAAAGACCTTACGAATGAATATATTTACTTAAAAAATTAGAATTAAAGTGAATGAGTTGATTGCTCAACTCAGCAGGTTAGAAATCTGACTTAAAAACTCATCCTCAACGATACAGAAATAATGAAATTAGAACAGAGATTAATGAAGATAGATAGAAAACAAAAACCAGATAATTCATATACTAAAAGCTCCTCCTTTGAAAGACTTTTTTAACACAAAAAGCACAAACCTTAAGAGAACAGGCTGATAAGCTCAACTAAATGAATGCTAAATTTTTCTATTCCACCACAGCAACACAAAGTTTAATGGAATACTGTGCGTTAGTATTCCATAACACTAAGGAGGAATGAAGTAAAGCTAAATGCAACAATGTAGATTACTATAGGTATAACTGGTAAAAAAACAAAAATCAAATTACAAGCCTGTCTCCAGGGTGATGCCACTGACATCACATGAAAACAGTCCTACATATTGTTCAATGAAGTACATAGTCATCTTATTTGTAATAAAGCATGCATGGGAATTTTATTTGCCAGGTTCAGTAATTACCTTTATCGGGGGAGGTAAGAAAAGACTGAAAAGAACCCTGAGCTCTTCTGCTGTACCTGTCATGGATATTTTTGTTTGAATAAAAGATCTGAGTCAAATATGACAGAATACTAAAATCTGTTTGGAAGTTGCAAGGACATGAATGTTGTTTAAATAGTCTCCATATTTTCTGTATATTTGAAATATATTTAAGATAAAGAAATGGGGGGAAAAAGAGACAAGAGAGGGATTTACTTGGCCCCCGAGCTAGGGGAATATGGTGTGTCTGCACAGTGGGCAGCAAGGTCTGCCAGGGGAGAAGGAAGCTGCAGCTGAGGTGGGCTGAATGCGTATGGTCATGTATGGGCCATAACCCCTGAGCACAAGATAAGAATTGTGCTTAATAGTATATGAAACATCCTAAGTTGTATAGATCAGCATATAAAAAGCACAACCAGGCAGCAATGGAATTCATAAACAGCAGACAGGTCTGGAGAATAGGTTGGGATGCCATGTGCAAAAAAGCCAACATCTTCTGGAAAACTCTATTTATAATTTCAACACGTACCTATGACAAATTTTAAAAGTTTCCAAAATAAACCTCACCTCACCCTGGTAGTGCTGTTTTGAAGCTGAAAACGAGTAAATGTCATTACGTCCGGAGAGAATATAATGTAACCAGGACCAGAAACGAGGACCTTTGTTAGG
The DNA here is from genome assembly GCF_011800145.1 of Mirounga leonina. NCBI lineage: Eukaryota > Metazoa > Chordata > Mammalia > Carnivora > Phocidae > Mirounga > Mirounga leonina. The sequence continues at coordinate 629,477 of NW_023270707.1, forward strand.
GCCGCCCTGGATGCCAAAGACGGAGTTGGCAGGAGCATTCAGTCTTTAAGTCTCTCCCTCCCCACACAAGAAAATCTGTGCCTCTGTAGCCAAATGAAGATTTAAACTCTGGCTGGCCTTGGCTCTGCCCCCATCAAACCAGAGCTCACTGAACTGTTTGATTGTGAGTAGCTTCTTTGATTTTTAAACTGGTTAAATATGATGAAAATCTGTGCACAAACTTGCAAATGAACCACAGAAAGACAAAGGCCTTTAAAATGGACATTTCAAATGAGCTAAGTAGGCAGAGGAGCCTGCAAGTAATTGTTCATATTTCATGGGGACTTGGCTTTTCATGAATTCATCTCAGTGTCATCTTTCATACATATTACAGTGTCGGTTCATTAAAATTCTTGATGCAGTGCTGAACCTGGTCAGACTGAAATGGGGCTGACAAACCTCATGTCTGCTGCACAGATAACCAGACCTTATGAAGGTGAAATTAGTTTTCAGGAGCTGTACTGCTCACTTGATTGATTCCGTCTTAGAAGTCATATGACTTAATGTTTCCTGCTTGGGCTGCCTCTGTCATGCAAACATGACCTGATAACACATTGTCAGGAGCGCTCCAGAGAGCTAACAGCAATCTAACATCTTTCTACTGAGTGTGAAGTTCCATCTGAAATGTGCATATTTGATAAGCAGCTCGTCTTCTCTGTCCTTTTCATTTTCAGGAAGTTAATCTTTTCTGCTCTAGTGAGTGCAGTGGTGGGATGAGGTGAGCTGACATGCCGCAGGTGGCCCCAAACTCAGGCACATGGGGAAACTTACTGTCTAGAGGCCAACATGTCTGGACATCACTTCCGAGAGGCAGCCAAGCAAGGAGTGACAATGCAGGTCTGCCGTCGTGTGCAGAAGGGACAGCATTTCCGAGGACTCGGGAAGAAAATGAAATCAGAGAGTTCCATTACTGAGTGTTACTTGACTTTGTTGTCACAGATTCATTTAACCATCTCTCCACCATGGCAAAGAGCTGTACTGTATATTCAGTCTGAAATGCACAACGTCTCCTTCTGAATTAGACATGGGCTGACCTCATAGAATTTTAATGCTGAAAGAGAGATAGAGGCCCCCTTTGTATCCTCTTTTACAGAGTAGCAAATGTAAGCCCAGGGATGCTTAGTTGCTCGCCCAAAGTCACACAAGTATATTAGTGGTAGATCCAGGATGAAGACTCAGATCTCCAGATTCAGTTTAGTTCCCCTGATACTCCGTTGCACTGTCCCTCCCAGAAGTCGGACTTGCCCTGCCCTTCACTTAGAAGGCGGACTTGGGCTCCAAAGAGATTCCAAGCAGAAAGTCACATTTGGATCCATATAAGAGCTTCTCATTCCTGATCTAGGCTTCTAATTTTCTCATACAACATTATTTTACATTGTACTTGTCAAGTAACAAAGTATGATCACAGACATTATCTCATTGCCCTTCCTAAAGATATGCTGAGACAAAGCATGGGAGACATTATTCTCACTTCACTGGTAAGGAAACCATGCATGAGAAAAGTAAGGTAACTTGCTCCAGGTCAACCAGAAAGCACTTGAAAAAGTTGGATGAAGATAACCAAAGAAGAGACAGATAGGAATCCAAGAATCAGAATACCCAAAATTGAAGAGTGGGGAGGTGTCAGCCATTTGCCAGATTGGAGAGCAACCAGACCAGACAAAAGCAAGAGGGCAGGGGACTCCAGACAGAAACCCCAAGAAAATAATAAAACTGAAATGATAAATTTTCTGGTATGTTTGATCACTGATAAAAGAATATTCATTGGGTGTCAACAGATCTGAAGAATTCTGAAAAAAGAAAAGGTCCATAAAAAACTAAGTAAAAAATAAAAAGAGAGAGAGACAATAATGACTCCCAGGAAAAATTCAAAAGGAAGCATTGTTGTGATAGACTGTTTACTTCTAGTGTAAACAATATTTGAAAGTCAGAGCAGTATGATTGCTGACTTCAGATTAACCAAGAGATATGATATAAATACATTATAGGATAGTGGGGAGGTGATGTTGTAGGAGAGATCAAAGGATAAGAGAGACAAATCCTCATTACCATCAAAGGAAGTCAATAAACAATGTCTAAAATTGATAAATCTGTTCGCTGTTGCAGCATAACAAACAACTATAAATGTTAGTGGCTTAAAACAAGAACCATTTTATTTACTCAAGATTCTGTAAGGTAACAATTTAGGCCGACCTTGGATGGGATGATTTCTCTCTGCTCCACATGGTGTCAGCTGGGCTCATTCAGATGTTTGTGGGCAGCTGACAGTGGATGGCCTTAGACCTGTATGTGGTAGTTGACCGGCTGTCAGCTGGGTCAGTGGAGGCAACAGGGTCTGTGTCACCTCTCATGCAGCCGGCTAGCCTGGGCCTATTTACATAGTGGTAGCCACAGGGCTCCCAAGTGCAATAAAAAAGCAAACCCTCATTTCAAGCCTCTGCTTGTATCGAATTTGCTAATGACACATGGAGTAAAACAAGTCACGTAGCCAAGTCCAGATTCAAAGTATAGAAAAATAAACTCTACCTCTTCAGGGAGGAGCTACAAAATTACACTGAAAAATGGTGTAAATTCACGGATGGGAAAAATCTGTGGCCATTTTTGCATTTTTCCATATGAGAAAATAACAGAATAAACATTTTATTTTAAAATATGAACTGAAGGGGCTCCTGGGTGGCTCAGTCGTTAGGCGTCTGCCTTCGGCTCAGGTCATGGTCCCAGGTCCTGGGATTGAGCCCCGCATCGGGCTCCCTGCTCAGCGGGAAGCCTGCCTCTCCCTCTCCCACTCCCCCTGCTTGTGTTCCCTCTCTCGCTGTGTCTCTCCCTGTCAAATAAATAAAATCTTTAAAAATAAATAAATAAATAAATAAAAATAAAATAAAATATGAACTGAAAAACTAGAATCAAGTTATACTATATATAAGGAAGTGTGACAGAACTACCTGATTGAGACAATAGTTCAATTAAACTTTTATGAAATATGTGTTTAAGAAAGTAATTTTCCTTAATTAGGATGTTATTCTACAGAAGTTAAACATGTATATAAACTAAATTATAAATTAAATATCACCGTTATGCATTGATCATTTATGATCTATAAATACTAGGTATTTACCCAAAGGATACAAAAATATAGATTCAAAGGGGTACGTGCACCCTGATAATAACCAAATGATGGAGAGAGCCCAAATGTCCATCGACTGATGAATGGATAAAAATGATGTAATATATATATATATATACACACACACACAATGAATATTACTCAACCAAAAAAAAAATAAAAATCTTGCCATTTGCGAAGATGTGGATGGAGCTAGAGTGTATCATACTAAGTGAAATAAGTCAGTCAGAGAAAGACAAATATCATATGATCTCACTCATATGTGGAATTTAAGAAAGAAAAGAGATGAACATATGGGAAAGGGAAAAGAAAAAAAGGAGAGAGGGAAACAAGCCATAAAAGACTCTTAAGGATAGAGAACAAACGAGAGTTGATGGAGGGAGGTGGGTGGGGGATGGGCTAGATGGGGGATGGGTATTAAAGAGGGCACCTGTGATGAGCACTGGGTGTTGTATGTCAGTAGTGAATCACTGACTTCTACTTCAGAAATCAATATTGCACTGTATGTTCACTAACTAAAATTTAAATAATAAAAAAAGACTGGACAAAGAAAGGGAAAAATATAATTTTAATTATCAAACACCTCTCTTTTTCTCTTGCTTTTTCTCCAGTGTCATCAGTTCACATAAAACACCAAATCTACCAATTCTGTTTAGCATTATCAGGATGCCCTGTTTTATCAGAGCACCATGCCTACTTCCAGAAAGGAAAATGAGAGAATCCTTTTTCAATGTTGTCACATCCCAGAGGATGGGAACCTGAAATGAACATAACCTTTATAATCTAATCCCAACTACAAGAACTCCAAACTCTCACTATTATATTTCTTTGCCTTTTGGCTTAGGGAAAATCATGCTGCTGACTTAAGGTGAAGAGTGATGAATGAGTGGTTCTGGTTATTTCAGAACCTCATCAGCCTTTCCCAGGCATACTGTTGATCGATTTCTTGCTTTTCTAGAACCAAACCCAGGCTGCAGCCACTGGCAGAGTTTTATTATGGGTAAGCAATCAGTGGAATGGGGTTGAAATCTCCAAACAGTTTTTCCATCTGTGACATCAACTCTGTTTGGGAGCAGAGGTGATAGGCCTGCATGTTTGCCTGAGTGTTTGCTCTGCTTCACAGAGTATAGACATGCCCAGTGCATCACCCTGCCTATTCACTGCACACTCTAAGCTTGCTGAGGTTCATGTCATAAATGCAACTATAAACCTGGCCACGTTTATTGTGTGTCCCAATTCCCTTCTCTTTAGAGGGGAATTGTCCTGTCCTTTATTGGTCCCTCTCTCCTAACACGTTTGAGAAATTCCCTCCAGGTTTGAAGCATTCATTCATTTTCCTTTAAAAGCCTTTAGATGCATTTTTCAGATCAGCCACTAGATGCCCAGATGCCAAAATAAAACTCTCACAGCTTTTCAGAGAAAAACAATGGTTTTGTGATTTAACAAAGATAGACTATTTCAACCATGCTATCAGGAGACCCTGGTAAGGCTTTTGTGTATTCAAGGAGTTCTGTTTTTTTATTTTGTTTTGTTTTTGAGTACTAAGTAATGTAATTATATAGATTTGGGGGGAGGGGTTTCTCAAACTAAGAATTATTAGGAAAAAAAAAAAACAGAAGCTGCCAATATCTCACTGATGATATAAAAAAGGAAAAAAATGCCTTAGAACGCAGCACCCGAGAAAAGCTTCAGTGTTCATGGCCCTGTGAGAAAGTTCTCACCAGCATCACTCCTCAGCCTCTCTGCAGCAGCACTGAGATGACCAGGGTCTGAACTCCAGCAGAAATCCAGGAGGTAAACCAGGACCTTGAAGGACCCCTGACATAGGTGGAGTTAACACCATAGCTTCATTGTCAGTGCCCTTCTTACTGGCATTTTCTGCTTTTGTTCATCTGGAAAACAAACATGGCCACTACGAGGCCAGAGGAGCTTCCCCTTTTGCCATGGGAGAGTCTCTTCCTGTCTCCATACTTTGGGGTACAGGTCAAATTCCTCCTTCGCCTTAGAGAGGAGGAAGCTGTTTAACCCCTTGATGTTAAGACACGCCTCTGCAAGACTTACTTTCCTGCCCCAGGGAACTCTTGACTATGGAGGAGTAGCCATTCCTTCTGGGGGTAACCAACACACTCACCCCAGGTGCTCCCCTAGCTTCGTGGCCACAAGCTGAGATTTGTAGATTTTTTTCACTGTCACCTTATAGTCCAAGAAAGAATTCTCTGATGGATAAAGGTGGACAATAGTAACATGTGTGAAGTCCAAAACAGTGAGCAACCCCTCACTGAAAGGGCTTATGATGAGGCAGTGTAGCTCCCTGCCCGAGCTGTTGAGGAAATGGTGTCTGAATTGGGGGAACGATCAGCCCCAAAGACCTTGTTTAGTATCTCCCTTCCAATTCCATGTTTCTATGTCTACAGATCACATTCTGAAAAGTGAAAAGGGCAGCTCCAGCATTTCGAAGCCATATGGAGTAATGATATACTCACCCCCCCCAAAAAAAGAGAGTTTTTTTTTTTTTTCCTAAGATGGTTAAAGGATTCTATGAGGTTATCGAGGTTAACCATTTAGCCCTAACAGGGCTCTATATAAGCCTGAAAAACATTTGCTTAAGAAAAAAAAAATCTGGGGAGAATGGCACCACATTTTCTTGAGTAATGGTTCCTATACTAAGCAATGCTTCCTATCAAATATTGACACCTACGTCATCCAGACAATTCTAGAAGCACTTATTTTAAGGAGTAAGTAAATCTCCTTAAAATGGAAACTTGAGTCAGGCTTCCTGTTGGCAAATGCTAAACCAGGCATCTGACAAGGATGATCCTATTATTCAAATATTCTGTATCTTCCAGAAACACAATCCATATTCCCACATCATGTCAAGGAGGAACTTCTGCAGTGGCAAAGGAATGTGTGGCGTTCCCGGTCAGGTTGAACAGACAGAAGGTGGCCAAAAGACAAACCACTTGCACAGATTCCTCCCTGGAGCAAGAGACCTAGGCAGAATGCTTATAGTACTTACCCACTACTGTATGTCAACTAATTCAAAGAACCTTTACACTCAAAGAACAATGGAGATTGTCCATTTACCAACCTATGGTGTTACACACCACCAAAATTCAAGGCTATGGAAAAGCCAGCTTCCCTGTGTGACATCCACCCAGAACAGGGCCAAGCTCTGGTAGTAAAGTCATGGTCATCCCAAGATTTCATTCATGCTAAAACTGGCTACAGATTCCTCTTTATCAGATAGCTCATTTTTTTTATAGCAGAAAATTTCAGCCATAAAATCTGTGTACTTCCTCTCTTCCTCATGGGAATCGTACAAAATGGTATATGACCTATGTATGCAATTTAACCTTAGCTCAAGTAAATATCATCATTAACATCCTCCTGAAAGGTGCACTAAGAAAACTCTTGCCATCTTGATGTTATGATTTCCTCAACAACATATTTTTGGATAACCACACACTGACATGGAAGAAGCCTCAATGAAAATGATGCCAGGGATAACAGGCTATGATTTAATGTCTTCATTCATTTATCCATTTCTCCATGCATTTGACACCAATTTATCAAGCACTGATTATGTGCAGGGCACACTGTTAGGTATAGGTATGAGTGAGACCTACATTCCCTAATCAGTGTAGGACTTTGTGACAACTCAGTATGTCTAGTGGCATAATGCAGTTAGGCACAGGGTGTGATGAAAACAGAGCATGTGCGGAGAGAAGACTTTATCTCAGCTTGAATAAGAACTGCAGTTGTCAGCTTAAGAGCTGAACCAGGAGATGGAGAATCAGAGGCAAAGACATGAGGCCACAAGGAAGCTAGTCATTTGGTTTATGGAGAGTATGGGGATGGGGAGGAGGGTGATAAAACATTAAGCTAGATAGGCAGGTAGTGGTCAGGAAATAAAGAGTCAGAGGTGCCTGGGTGGCTCAGTAGTTGAGCGTCCGACTCTTGAACTCGGCTCAGGTCATGATCTCAGGGTCATGAGATTGAGCCCCACATTTGGCTTCCCACTGAGCATGGAGGCTGCTTAAGTTTCTCTCTCTTCCTCTCTCTCTGTCCCTCCCTCCCACTCACCTGTGTGTGTGTTCTCTCTCTCAAAAATAAAAAATAAATAAATAATTTTAAAAAAGCAAAGAATCCACAGTAGTTTGGCCTAAAGTTCTGATGAATCATTGAAGAATTTTAAGAAAAGTGATGGTTGGCAAAACTAGAAGGATCACCCCATTGCAGCAAGAGCAGTGCACCATAATGGGAAAAGAGATTATCAAAAGAAAGGAAAAATATTAGAAGGTCACAGCAAGGACATTTCTAAAGTAGTTATAGACAAGATGAAGGAGAATGATTTAGAAGGCATATTTGTCTGTTTCCGTTGACCAATTACAAACGGGGGATCATGAAGAAGGAAGAATCTAGGCTTATTTACTGGTATCTGGTTTGGTCTAAGACTGTGGCCCTCAAACTTACATACACATTACAATTAATTAAGGAGCATTTTAAAATATCCAGCCTGGGCCCTCATGCCCCCAGGGTTCTTATTAAAAAGGTTTGGGATGGAGCCCAGGGAACAGTATTCTTTAAAAGCTCCCAAGTTGACTATAGTTTGGCCAGGTTTGAAGACTTGCGATCCAGGGGATATACCAAGAGACATGAAACACAGGACGATGGAGGAGGGTGACCATTGTCACATAGAGGAGAAAGGAGGATATTCAGGGTTTCTCTCTGTCTGGTCCTGCTGAGGTTGAGAAGGAGGTCAGTCAATTTCCAAGTCAATACAGATTTCAATGTCTTGTGCTATTGTCGCAATGTGTGCCACAATATTTGTTGAAACTTGTGCTCTGATCTTGGGTTCCAAATGTATAGCTCCTTTTAGGACTAGAAACATGGCTATGGTGTGAGAAGAGAAAACAACTGCAGGGAGACATTTCTGCAGGAAAAGGACATAAAAAAGGGTCAAGGATAAAACAGCAGGAACTTCCATCCGAATCCAAAATAATGTGCTACATGTTTTATCTGGGGAAAAACTGCCCAACCCATGCATCTTTCCTTTGGCTAAACTCTTGAACCAGAGAACTGTTGCTGTGCAGAAAACATTCCAAATGGCCTGGGGCACTGAAGGGATTAATGAATGCTTGTGTAGCCAGCCCATCCCAGAATCCAATGAATAATCAATGGTATTTGAGGCTCCTCAGGTAATTGAATTGCAAACCTGGTAATAGGGATACTTGTATCCATGGTAGAATTATACCCTATATCTACTTCTTAATGTAGATATTGATGAAAGACCACTGCACATATGGATTATTTACCTTCCATCTCTATTAAAAATTGAGCACAGTAAATTGGCTGTTTGGTAATAAGTATTTTCTGCCTATACCTTGTGCTTAATGAAGTAGAACTTACAGCTAGACAAGCCCATCATTTCCACCTCCCACCTACAGGAAACAAGTGCAAAAGTTACTCTAATCTCCTATTTACTTTCAGAATTAGAGTGAGGAACAAATGTGTGATCGCTGGTATAATGCGGGTTTTAGGAATCCAAAAAGTATCTGTTTCAGAACTCTAAAATTGTACAGTGGATTCAGAGAAATTTAGTGTCCTAGGGGAAAATTACATTTCTTTCTTTTTTTTCCCCCATTAATTCTTGGTGTGAATTCCCAATATAAAAATTAGCATGACATTTATTAGTAACTGGGAGTGTCGCCATCCAAAAAGCCCACAAATATTTACAGTAAACCCATTTGAAATTGAGATAAGGAACCTAAAAGACTCCATAAAAATCCATTTCTTGCTCCTTATCCTTGCTTCTATTCTTGCTGGGATCTGCACCTCCACCCTACTTTACACATGCCTTGTAATGAAAATAGCATGTGTCCTCTTAGTAAAGGACAAGGAGTCAATTTCTCTAGAATAGATGACATCTAAGGAAGGACCGAGTGAGAAGAACCAGAGGAAGCTCTCATATGCATATTCCAGACCGAAGGAGCTAGACATCCCCAAACCAAGACTCCCTGGCTCCAAGGAATAATACCTGGGCCCTCGTCTTTGTTCTTACTGCTTCCTGGATGCCTGAGAGGACATGTACACCTGGACCACAATCCTCAATAAAAACCCCCAGACCCCGAAAAAAGACGAGACTTGTGCTCCTTTCCTTTCTGAGTCTTCCAGACACTCTGTCTGTATCTGCTTTCTCTATATCTTCAATAAACTCTGCTCTCACTTCCTGTTGGCTTGGGTTTGATTTCTATCCTATGCAAAGCCAAGGACCCTCTTGGTTGGTCCTGCAGGACTCCCTCTGGGTCCCCAGACCCGGCCTGACAGCATCAAAACTACAGAGAATGGGGCATGCCTCTTTCTAAGTTCTCTAGTCTCTAAAGTGAGCTAATAATTACTCAATATACTTCAAATAATACTTCAAAGGGTCAAGTGAGTTAAATAGTCTATGGAAAGCACTGTAATAGTGTATGGAATAGAGAAGCACTCTATTAACACTGTTACATATCTAGGGTCATATGCCTTCAAAATTCAGACCTGAGCTTCAAACTCAAGCCTGACATGAACCATCTCCATGAAGTAGCACAAGTCAAATTTGATATATCTAGTTGTTATCATCTGTACGAAACAAATAACTATTCTAAATAATCTTTAAACTCCTTCTAACTGTAACAACATATAATTCTAAACTTTCCCATTGTTTCTCATTCTTTCTCTGTCTCAGTATTATTTTTATTATCTTGTGCATTTTTCCGTTTTAAGAAATATGGTCAATCATTGTTGCTAAGAATTAGAAAAGTATACATAAAAATCTCATATAGGCATTGATATTAATTTCCTATGCTGCTGTAACAAATTACTACAAACATAATGCCTTAAAACAATACAAATTTATTCTCCATAAATTCTGGAGATCAGTCTCACTGGGCTAAAATCAAGATGGCAGCAAAGCCAATTCCTTCTGGTGGTTCTGGGGGAAGAATCCATTTCCTTGCCTTTTCCAGTTTCCTTAGCCCACAGCCCCTTACTTCATCTTCAAAGCCAGCCATGAGGCATCTTCCAGTCTCTCAGTCTTTGAC
>NW_023270707.1:644718-740715 GCF_011800145.1 Mirounga leonina
GAGTGGCTGCAGTTAAGTGCCAAGCCCACAAGTAGAAACTACCTGCCCTGCTGTTGAACCTGGGAACCATCCTTGGCTCTCATGGAATATTTATGGGGCTGGATGGCAAGGGAGCAAGAGAAGGCAGGGAAAATAGTGAACAGCAAAAGAGGGGTTAACAAAAACAGTCTTCACTATATTGTAGGAGTTGTGTCTGCACAACCCTCAACCTTTGCCGGTTTTATTTGCATTGAGGAGATGGTCTCCTGTTATGAGGAAGTGTGACCCCAAGACCTTTCACTTGACCTTTCTCTGCTAATTCTAGCAATGTGCAATAAGACTCTCCACCAAGGGGCGGCCAAAGGTGGAACGGCCAACTAGAAATTTCATTTCCCAACCAAGGGAACATTTCAATTTCTAGGAAATCAATTGAGCTTCTATTAAAAACAATGACACATCTATGTGTTTTCCACAAATAGGTTGCTTCTTGTTGGAAGGCAGAAAGCTACCCTCCCCGGAGCCTCCAGATGAGCCCTGATTTATCCCTTCTGCACCAAGAATCATGTGAGCTAAAAGGTCAGGCAGTTAAAGATTTATGCTTTGTTTTATAAGATTGCTCAGAGAGAGAACTCTTTTCCCTCTCTTGTTTATTTTTTATCCTCCCCAGCCTGTCGTCCATTTTTCTGCCCAAACTAGACCATAGAAAGGGAAACGGGAAAATGTCCTGTAATATGAGCCCAGGAGCTTGCCGTGTCCCCAGATGGCAGGATATGTGAACCAGTGAGGCTAACCTCCCGTGGCCAGCCACCACAACCCACCCAGAAAGGGGCACATGCATCACTGTGCCTTGTAAATCTTTTTTAACCTCACTTCTGAACTGGGATTTATTTGTTTTTCTAGGCAGATAGATCTGGCTCTCTCTGGGCCCTACAAAATGATCTGTCACTGTCTACCCTGACGGTATGTAATAAAGTCAGCTTGCCAGGTCTAGCAAATGGATGCCATATCTTAGATCATGCTGGGTTTTTTTCATTTATTAGATCCCCACCTTAGGCCACCCAGACATTGGTCTTTAAAGTATACACCTCCATCTCCCATGCCAGGGCATCTGTCTGAGCAGGGCCTTGTAGAGGACAAGGGCTATGTGTGTTTATCACTTACTTTCTGGGTATTCTTATTAATGCCTATTATTATTGACATGGTAATATTTAGGGAAACAACTGGTCCATAAAGTGATAGGTGAGAACCAGGAAAAAAAATCTTCAGAGCCTACCAATTTTTAACCTTTATCAACCTCATTTGTTTCTCTCCCAATCTGTGTCTCCTTTTTCCCCCTTTTTTACTTAACAATATCATCATGATTCTGAACAGAGCTAGAAATCCATCAGTGTGCTTTGACTACTTTCCCCTACCTTTATCCTCATATTCAGGCGTCTCCATATATTACTGATTAAGCCTGGAAATGGCCCCTGCCTCACTGCAGCCCTCTGTCATCTCTTGTTTGGATTATTGGGATAACCTTGGATCTGACCTCTCTGACTCTGGTCTTTTTCCACTAGAGTCTATAACCCTCCTCCGTAGTCCATGAATCTCAACACATCCTCCTCTCTAGAACCATCAATGCCTACCCTCTTTTTTTTTTTTTTTCTAATACAAAGTTCAAAATGCTTAGAATGGCTTCCCTTTACTTTCTAGACTCATTTGTTGCCACTATCTTCACCCACATACCAGTGTGCTTGCTCCAGTACCCCTGCGATCCACCATGATCTTCCACATCTCCAAACGTCAAAAGTTCCTTCTATCTGGAATGTCCATACCTCCCTTCCTTAACTCAGAAAATCAAACAAACACACATATGAAAATTGGATTTTCAAGGTCTACTTCAAATGTCATCTTCATGAAGCGTCCCTCACCATGTTCAAGACGAATTAAGCTGTCCTGCACTCTTTTTTCCTGTGCTGCCTCTTTATTCATCTGCTAGGGAAGCACATCTCTGCTTTATAGCAACTGGCAAGTGCTTCTTATTTTCCCCACGTCTGAAGTCAGGGTGTATCTCTTTTATGTCTCTACCCCTTGTAATGGACCCGACGTTTAGCCATCGAGGCTAGAATACTCTGATCAGCTGTAGGAACATGACAAATAATTAAATTAAGGACCTGAAAGTATTTGGCTTTTGCAAAAGATTGCTTGAGAAGAATTACATAGATACAGTCTACAGTATCTTCCAAAGGTTTATAATCTCAATCACATTCAGGCACTTCAGTTTAGATTGAAATGGGTCCCTCTCTTTTTGCTTTTCTTCTTGCTTTATAACCTTACAATATTTAAATATTATAATATCAAATTTTAAGTCCTGAGATTTGCAGTGACCTTGTAGAAGTCAGCTGTTGATTTTTTGGATCTTCTCTAGGTGAAAGTACTCTGAGAACTTTAGGGCATTTACCACTCCCTCATTGTGTACACTCTGCTAAGGTTGTTAAACACAGTTCTGGACCTTATTTTACTTTGTTATTTTTTTTCCCAAGAGCCTCTTAAATTTATTTTTTTGCATAGATAATACATTCACATGTTTCTAAAATGCTCCCTCCTCTTTTTCCACCCAACCCATTACAACCACCTCATTTCTTTTGCTTCCCTTAACTTCTTGTCTTCTATTTTCTTCTATAAATACAAGCAAATATGGATACATATTCTTACTTTTCCACCTTTCCCACATGAAAAGGGTATGTGTTAGTCTGGGTCCTCTGAAAAGCTGTTGCCAAGACAAAATTAAATGTAAGAATAATTCCCAAAGTTGTAATTGTTGGGTCAAGGAAATATGTATTTATAATAAAATTGTTCTCCTTAGGAACTGCACCATTTTACATTCCCATTGGCAAAGTATGAGATTGTCAGTTTCTCCTCATTTTGCCAAAAGAATGTATTGTCAAACTTTTGAATTTTGTCAGTCTCCTGTGATTAAACTTTAATTTGCATTTATCTTATTATGAGTAAGTTTTAACATCTTTTCATGTTTTTAAGAGCCATTGGTATTTCTTTTTCTATGAACTAATTATGTCCTTTACAAATATTTCTACTGGCTTATTAAGTACTTTTTAGCCCTTGCCTGTAGTAAGATTTGCAATTTTTTTTTTTTAGGTTGTAATTTGCCTTTTGGCTTAGTTTATGGTATTTTCGTCCATTCAGAAGATACTCTGTGTGGAATAAATTAATCATTTATTTTATGGTTTCATAGATAACTAGAAAGGTTTTCCTCTCTCCAAGGTTCTGAAGGAATTATTCCATGCATTCTTTTAGCACTTTAATGTGTGAACTTTTTAGGTATGATTTTTTAAATTAAATCTTCTATTGATTTGAAGTTTATCCACGTGTATAGTACAAAATATGAATTCACCTATCTTTTTTAAAAAAGCTATCCAATTGTCCTAAAACCATTTATTTAAAAGATACATTTAAATAATTAAAAAATAAATAAAAAATAAAAAATACATGTTTAAGAAGAATAGGTATTAACTCTTCTTTAAACGTTTGTGTGAAGCCTGGGAAGCCATCTGGTCCTGGACTTTTGTTTGTTGGGCGTTTTTTGATTACTGATTCAATTTCTTTGCTGGTTATTGGTCCGTTCAAGTTTTTTTCTTCCTGTTTCAGTTTTGGTAGTTTATATGTTTGTAGGAATTTCTCCATTTTTTCTAGGTTGTTCCATTTGTTGACATATAATCTAAATTCATTCTATGATGCCAGCATTACCCTGATACCTAAACCAGATAAAGACTTCAGTAAAAAAAAGAAATACAGGCCAATATCCCTGATGAACATGAATACAAAAATTCTCAATAAAATACTAACCAACTGAATCCAACAATACATTAAAAGAATCATTCACCATTATCAAGTGGGATTTATTCCTGGGTTGCAAGGGTGGTTCAATATTTGCAAATCAGTCAATGTGATACACCACATTAATAAAAGAAAGACTAAGAACCATATGATAATTTCAAAAAAAGATGCAGAAAAAGAATTTGACAAAGTACAACATCCATTCATGATAAAAATCCTCAACAAAGTAGGCTTAGAGGGCATATACCTCAACATAATAAAGGCCATATACAAAAAACCCACAGCTAATATCATCCTCAATGGGGAAAAACTGAAAATTTTTCCTCTATAGTCAGGAACAAGACAGGGATGTTCACTCTCATTACTGCTATTTAACATAGTACTGTAAGTCCTAGCCACAGCAATCAGACAACAAAAAGGAATAAAAGGCATCCAGATCTTTGAATCAGGAAGAAGTCAAACTTCCACTGGTTTCAGATGACATGATACTCTACATAGAAAACCCAAAAGACGCCACCAAAAAACTGCTAGAACTGATACACAGATTCAGTAAAGTTGCAATCTGTTGCATTTCTATACATCGATAATGAAACAGCAGAAAGAGAAATTAAAGAATCAACCCCATTTACAATTGCATCAAAAACAACAAGATATCTAGGAATAAGCCTAACCAAAGAAGTGAAAGACCTGTACTCTGAAAACTATAAAACGCTGATGAAAGAAATTGAAGATGACACAAAGACATGGAAAAACATTCCATGCTCATGGATTGGAAGAACAACTATTATTAAAATGTCTCTATGCCCAAAGCAATCTACACATTTAATGCAATCCTTATCAAAATACCAACAGCATTTTTCACAGGGCTAGAACAAACAATCCTAAAATTTGTATGGAACCACAAAAGACCATAAGTAGCAAAAGCAATCTTGAAAAAGAAAAGCAAAGCTGGAGGCATCACAATTCTGGACTTCAAGTTGCACTACAAAACTATAGTAATCAAAACAGTATGGTACTGGCACAAAAATAGACACATAGATCAATCAATAGAATAGAATAGAAAATTCAGAAATGAAGCCACAACTATATGGTCAATTAATCTTTGACAAAACAGGAAAAAATATCCAATGGGAAAAAGACAGTCTCTTCAACAAATGGTGGGAAAACTGGACAGCCACATGCAAAAGAATGAAGCTGGACTACTTCCTTATACCATACACAAAAATAAATTAAAAATGGATTAAAGACCTAAATGTGAGACTTGAAACCATAAAAATCCTATTGGAGAACAGGCAGTAACCTCTTTGACACTGGCCATAACAACTTCTTTCTAGATATGTCTCCTGAGGCAAGGGAAACAAAAGCAAAAATACACTACTGGGACTTCAACAAAATAATAAGCTTCCACACAGTAAGGGAAACAATCAACAAAACTAAAGGGCAACCTACAGAATGGGAGAAGTATTTATAAATGACATATATGATAAAGGGTTAGTATCCAAAGTCTATAAATAACTTATCAAACTCAACACACAAAAAACAAATAATCCTGTTAAAAAAAAATGGGCAGAAGGGGCCCTGGGTGGCTCAATCATTAAGCGTCTGCCTTTGGCTCAGGTCATGATCCCAGGGTCCTGGGATCGAGCCCCACATTGGGCTCCCTGCTCAGCGGGAAGCCTGCTTCTCCCTCTCCCACTCCCACTGCTTGTGTTCCTGCTCTCACTATCTCTCACTATTTCTCACTCTCTCTCTCTCTGTCAAACAAATAAATAAAATCTTAAAAAAAAAAATGGGCAGAAGACACGAGTAGACATTTTTCCAAAGAAGACATACAGATGGCCAACAGACACATGAAAAGATGCTCAACATCATTCATCACCAAGGAAATACAAATCAAAATTACAATGAGATATCACCTCATGCCAGGCAGAATGGCGAAAATTAACAACACAAGAAACAACAAGTGTTGGAAAGGATGCAAAGGGGAACCCTCTTAAACTGTTGGTGAGAACACAAACTGGTACAGTCACTGGGGAAAACAGTATGGAGTTTTGTCTAATAGTTAAGAATAGAACTATCCTACAATCCAGCAATTGCACTACTAGGTATTTACCCAAAGGATACAAAAAAACTAATTTAAAGGGATACATGCACCCTGATGTTTATAGCAGCATTATCAACAATAGCCAAATTATGTAAAGAGCCCAAATATCCATCAACTGATGAAAGAATAAAGAAGATATATATATAATATATATATAATATGGAATATTATATGGAATATTACTTAGCCACCAAAAAGAATGAAATCTTGCCATTTGTAAGGATATGGATAGAGCTAGAGAGTATTATGCTAAGCAAAGTAAGTCAGAGAAAGACAAATACCATATGATTTCACTTACATGTGGAATTTAAGAAACAAAACAAATGACCATAGGGGGGAAAAAGAGAGAGCCAAACCAAGAAAGAGACTCTTAACTATAGAGAACAAACGATGGTTACCAGAAGGCGGGGGAGGGGGGGAGGGGGGGCGGAGAAAATGGGTGAAACAGGTGATTCCTTACTAAGGAATGAACCTGTTGTGATGAGCACAGGTGATGTATGGAAGTGTCAAATCACTATATCGTACACCTGAAACGAATATTATACTATATGTTAATTACCTGGAATTTAAATAAAAACTAAACTAGGGGCGCCTGGGTGGCTCAGTCATTAAGCGTCTGCCTTCGGCTCAGGTCGTGATCCCGGGGTCATGGGATCGAGTCCCGCGTCCGGCTCCCTGCTCGGCGGGAAGCCTGCTTCTCCCTCTCCCACTCCCCCTGCTTGTGTTCCCTCTCTCGCTGTCTCTCTCTGTCAAATAAATTAATTAAATAAATAAATAAACAAACAAACAAATAAATAAATAAAAACTAAAATAAAATAAAGTAAAATATAAAAGATACATGCTTATTCTATTGATGTGAAGCCACCTCCATCATACACTAATATGTATTTGTTCTATTTCTGGACATTTTCATCTGCTCCATTTATCTGCTAGTCTATTCATGCACAAGTACCATACTGTTTTAATAATTAAGGCTATAATAGTTTCTTTGCTTTTTCCTTTAGTTCTGGACCCTATTTTAACCAAGTTGGGAGTATATGATTCATGCCAATTAAAGGATTCCCACCCCCCATAGAATTTGAATTTTCAGCCCTATGCTAAAAAGACTTGAAATTGAAGTTCATTTATTTGAACAGGGCTTGGGGAACCCTCTGAAAACTTCTTGCTACTTACACACAGAAAACTATTCTTATTTTTTGTTTCTGAACCAGGTTCTACAGAATTCCTGTTAATTCTAAAACCACGCAGTATCCTTCCAATCCTTGTTTTTTGCTCAAGTTATCCAGATTCATTTTAGGGCTTGTGAAAGTCCAGAACCATCCTCTTGCTCATTAAACTTGTTTACTATAGTCTAGGTGTTAAATATATTATGTTACACTCATCGGTTATATTTAAATTGGTAAACCATACCAATTGGTATAAACTAAGATATATAGAAACATATGGATATAATCTGATTATTAATGTAGTCAAAATAATTCATTTTAGATAATTTTAAGAACTCAAATAATAAAAAGTTATATGTAAAAAATTTTATTCCAACCCTCCCATGTCCTAAGAAATCAACATAAGTAGTTTGGTGTATATGCTATTATTAATAATGTAAATGAAGGGTGGAAGAATATTCCACCCAGAAATATACCCCTCAGACATAAGGATTATTTTGAGCTGATTATTTTAAGAAACAGCAGAACCTATGCTAAGCGAAATAAGTCAATCAGAGAAAGACATGTATCATATGATCTCACTGATATGAGGAATTCTTAATCTCACGAAACAAACTGGGGATTGCTGGAGTGGTGGGGGGTGGGAGGGATGGGGTGGCTGAGTGATAGACATTGGGGAGGGTATGTGCTATGGTGAGTGCTGTGAATTGTGTGAGACTGTTGAATCGCAGATCTGTACCTCTGAAACAAATAATACATTATATGTTAAAAAAAAAAAAAGATAGTAGGAAGGGAAAAATGAAGGGGGGGGAATTGGATGGGGAGACAACCATGAGAGACTATGGACTCTGAGAAACAAACTGAGGGTTCTAGAGGGGAGGGGAGTGGGGGAATGGGTTAGCCTGGTCATGGGTATTAAAGAGGGCACGTATTTTTAATGGAGCACTGGGTGTTATACGCAAACAATGAATCATGGAACACTACATCAAAAACTAATGATGTAATATATGGTGATTAACATAACATAATAAAATAAAATTAAAAAAAAAAAACAGCGGAACCAGAAAAAGCTCTGAAAACAGAGTAGAAATTACCCCTTTGTAAGGTAAGTTTACATTTATAAAGGCAATCTCCATTTCTAAAGGGCATCTCCCTCTCTTAACTAAAAAGAAAAGGATGACTCTAAATTACAAGAGAACCTTATCAATGGAAAAGGCATAGACTTAAATCTGCATAACAAATCTTATCCCTATTTACCAGGCTTTTCCTGCTCACTTTCCCAACTGGACCCCCCCACATCCTTTTCTTTTGTCTTTCTCTGAAGTATTTAAACTTGAATTCTAAGAGGTACTCACTTTTCCCTGGGTATCTCTCATGTATACACAAGATATATATGTTAATAAACGTCTGCTTGTTTTTCTCTCCTTCATCTGTTTCTTGTTTCCAGCCAAGAATTTAGAAGGCTAGAGGGGGAATTATTTTTTACTCACCTTCATCATTCATGGAGGTTCTATAATGTTGACTCACCTACCCTTTTCCCTGTAAGTTTTTTTCCTCCCCAATGCAGCAATGATATCAAACAGAGAAAATAAGGCAGTATGAATAGAAAATACATATCATCTATTTACAAAAACTATAAACAAATTAGAAAAAGATACGATAATCTTCTTGTATCCACAGAGTTCTAGAGTATGCAGGCTCAGGAAAATCCCTTTGTATCATTAACATAAGTCTGTCCAATTTTGACCTGATTCTCTATCACAGCAGAAATTCCTCCCACACTTCTCCGACTTCTAAGGAAACATCTAAACCACATGTTACTTTATGCCTGATAACATTACTTTATTGCATAAACATCTCTCAGTAAAATTATTATGAAGAGTGGTGCCTGCTGTCAAAGAAACAACAACAAAAAATCTCTCATGTTCCATTTTTTCAAAATATAGTCTTGCTCTGTGCTTTTACTTTTGTGGTTACAAGACTACTTCCTTCTGCAACATGGAACTTCTTATCTTGTCCTTCTCTAGGATTTCTTATTGGCCTATAAGTGTTCCCCTGAATTCAGTTCACTGACATAAATGCAATATAGTTCTAAACTAAACTCTTGTGGGAAACAAGGGCAAAGAAAAACTAAATTTCCTTACTAGTTACAGCCCAGTTGACAAGTCCTTGAAACAGGGAGAGTGACCTTCCTCTGGGAGCTCAACTGCCTCCATGTTGACACTTTGCTAAGGCCAAAAGGCAATCTTAACCCAACACCCTAGGATCTGTGAGTCTACTTTAAACATATAGAAATTCCTTTGGAAACTTCCTTTATCTCTAATCCCCAAGATATATGTTAACAATCATCCTCCAAGCATATGGCCCACTGATACACATCTGAAAAGTCTTATGACTGAGTTTTTGCCAAACAGTAATAAATGACCTTTTCCTAACAATAGCTAGCCCCCTCAGGGTACTGGAAATCTTGTTTCCAGAATACTTAGGAGGTTTGTACTGTCCCTAACCCCCTCCCAACTTGAAAGTATATAAAGGGCTACTCCTCGGGACCCCAGTGCAGCTCTTTCTGCCCATGGGTCCTGTCCCCATGCTTTAATAAAACCACCTTTTTGCACCAAACATGTCTCAAGAATGCTTTCTTGGCTGCTGGCTCTGAACACCATTTCCAAATCATAAACTGATGACATTTACCTTCGCTTTGAAACTGGTTTGCCTTCTGATCTAACTAGCCAACATAGGTCACTATGTTTACAATACCAAATTCTGATATGAGCCAACTTCAATTCAAATCCAGGTGCTATTATTAACTCCCAGTGCGACAGCAGGGAAAATGCTAAAATTCTCTCTACATTAGTTTTCTCATCCGTAAAATGAGTCTAAGTATATTAGCTTCATGCAAATGTTTTGAGGATTAAATGAGATAATGCATATAAATCTCCAGACATATTGCCTGGTACATAGCCCTCAGTGAGAGTTAATAATGTTGATGAGGAGGAGGAGCGGGGAAGGGGGGTAGAAGGAGGATAATGTTAATGATTATGGTGATAATGTCCTAATTTTAATGTGAATAGAGGAAGGATAGTCTGTACTGTACTGAATACATTCTCTTTCCCAGTCACCTCCATGCCATGAAAAATGACAACACTTAAGGAATAGCAGAGAGCAATAAAAGAAGTCATCTTCTCCAATCTGAAGCAGATATCACAGTCTTATTAAAAATTTTCCACAGTAAGGAAGTTGATGCTATGATAATGGGAGATTTTCTCTAAAGTGAATATTGGCATCCTAAACTAAGTCAGACCTTTCAGTCTACTCTAGAGCATCTAGAGCCCCAGTCCTTGGCCTTGACATAGTGTTTCTATTTTCAAGCTGATGCTCTACTCCACTGTGCTCTAAGAATAAAGCATAAGTATAAAAATGATGGCTGGTAGCCTACTTTGAAAATTGTTTTCAAGGTGCAAAGATCCAATTTCAAATTAATTGTAGCACAAAATAATAGGAGGCCCACAGATGAGGATGTACCTTATCTAAAATTTGCCACTCACTTCTGGTGTGACTTTGAATACATTCCTTAACTTTTTGGGATCTCAGCATTTCCAAGTAAGATGGATGTAATTGTAGAGTCCACTTTCAGGCCATCAACTTGAACAGTGGACCCATGAGTCAGGTGGAAGCGCCCACAGTGACCCGCTGGCTGAGTTCAAACAGGCCCATTAGGCGACCCACGTCAAAATATCCCTAAACCCTAGCTGACCGATGGATTACTTACACTGGAACACAGGTACCAAAAAAGGAAAACTCCATAGGTTCCCATACCTCGTCTCCTTCCCCCTTTAACTACAGTTCCCCACCCCCTGACAGTCTCCGCCCTGCTGTCCTGCCCCACTGCTCCCTTGCTGTGGATCCAAGGTGTTTTCAGTCAAATTCTATCTCCTTTGTTCTGCCTCAGTGAATTCTTTCACAGTCCTGCCCTGCAGGCTTCCACCAGATTGGCTCACCCCACACTTGGGGGCCCCCATCCAGTTGGGAGACCATAGTAAGTAGGCTTGTAAATGCTTCTTTCAGTGCTACCCTGAAGATTGGTTGTGGTTCCTACTTTAAGGTAGCTTTGCTATTATGGGTCTTCTCACAAAAGGCTAAGAGTCCTGCCTTGTTCTTAAATCAGCTCCTAAGACTGTAATATTTAAAAAGCCCTGTGGCCCTTCAGTGGCTCAGTCGGTTAAGGTTAAGCATCAGACTAGTAATTTCCACTCAGGTCAGGATCTCATTGGTCTTGAGATGGAGCCCCAAGTGGGGCTCCCCAGTTGGCAGGGAGTCTGCTTGAGATTCTCTCCCTCCCTCTCTCTGCCTCTCCCCCTACTTGCACACACATGCACGTGCTCTCTCACTCTCTCTCAAATGGATGACTAAATCTTTAATAAATGAGTGAATGAATAAATAAATAAATAAATCTGTCCAAAAGACCTATAGCTCTGCCTGTGGTGAACACAGCATAACCGAAAAACTTGTCAAATAACTAAGCTGTACATCTGAAACTAAGGCAATATTGTGTATCAACTATACTCAAATAAAAAATAAAAATAAAATAAATAATTTAAAAAAAATAAAAAGAACTGTTCATTCATGTGAAGGAAGTATCTGCTTAAAATCAACTTTAGTGTAGGTAACTGAATGTATCAATAGAAAAGCAGACCAATAAATTGAGGCTTTTCTTCCCTTTCTTATGAAAAAAACTTGGGAGATGCCCACATCTCTGAATGCAGTCCTAGAGACTGGTTTGGAGATCAGACATAGAATCAGTGTAATTGGAAAGAGGAAGAATGAAGGAAAGAAAAGTAAAAGGGATGCAGGGGAAAAAGAGAAGGTACAAAAACCTAAAAACAAAACAATCTATTCTCGCCACTCAAAGTGTGGTGGTTGGACCAGTCATTACCCGTGAGCTGCTCTGGAGTGCAGGATCTCAGACATACTGCTGATCTGTTGTAGGGATGGTGTTGGTGCATGGATCCTTTTTATCTGCCAATGTGCCCATCCTTTAGCTTCTGCAAGTGCTAGCTGCTAACAACTCTCAGCTGACCCTTTATCTAGAGAGTTACCCCTGGCCAAACGGGAGCTTCCTCATGTGGAAAGCTACACAGCACCCACCCAACAAACTTCAGTTAACAACTGGGATGTTGTTATCTCATCAGGGATGAAAGCCTGATTCCTCATCTTAGGGTGAGCTTACTTGTTGCAGGATGTGTTCCAGAGCTTCCCCCTGGATTCAGACTAAAGCTCGTCTTTGATTGAGACCACATCCATGATTAGACTTTATGCCCTGCTCTATCAGACACTGTTCACTCCTTTCTCCTGAGAACACTCCTCTAGTGAGTGACCTGAATAAGAATCCCCAACTCACGATCCACTTTTAAGAAACTCCACCTAAGTTGGTTTGTACTAGAAATAGATCTGAGAAGCAGATGCTAAGGATAGAATTTTGTAGTTGGATCTAACTTGCCAGCTGGATCTCGGGTGGTAGGTGATGTACTGGTAATCTCTGGAACGTTGTACATGCCAACTACTAAGACTTTCCACTTGAGGAGAATGGGAGGCAGGTGGACGAGATGCACTAACTTGTGTAATTTTTCAGGTATTAGAGAGATATGGGGAAGTAGCAACAACAAAGACTATGAAATTGAGTGGCTGTTGCTAAGTACCACTGATTTAGTGAAGAAAG
Source organism: Mirounga leonina (assembly GCF_011800145.1). Lineage (NCBI taxonomy): Eukaryota > Metazoa > Chordata > Mammalia > Carnivora > Phocidae > Mirounga > Mirounga leonina. The sequence continues at coordinate 657,521 of NW_023270707.1, forward strand.
AAAATGACAGGTTCAGACCTCTTCATAATTCAAAGTAAAGCGTGAGTGTCAGAGGCCTCCTTGGTAGCATTTGAAAAGGTTCTCATCACCTGAAGCCAGAGGGAGGAAATGGCTGTGGAGAGAGAACTTAAGTGTGTTATTGGCAGAGCTCTGAAGAATTCTTGGCCTCAGCAAATCTCCTATGACAGTATACGACCCAGAGAGGGACAGAGTGGAACTCTTGAGACTTGAGATGAGGACATGTAGGTAGATGAACTTGTGAACTTTGTATCCTTAATTTCTCTGAGCCCACCAGGCCAGTAGAAGTGGCCCACTTCTTTTTTTTTTTTTTTAATAGCATACATTTCTTTTTTTTTTTTTTTAAGATTTTATTTATTTATTTGACAGAGAGAGACACAACACAAGCAGGGGGAGTGGGAGAGCGGGAGAAGCAGGCTTCCCACCAAGCAGGGAGGCCCACACGGGGCTCGATCCCAGTACCCTGGGATCATGACCTGAGCTGAAGGCAGACACTTTAATAACTAAGCCACCCAGGCTCCCCTGGCCTACTTCTTTTGGAGGAGCGATCACCCACCTTGTTTAAGACCGTGCAGAGGCCTCCAGTGTGGTAGGTGCCAAACAAAACAATGAATGACCTCCTTAGAATCTGCCCTCTCCTCTCCATCTGCACAACAAGCCCTTAAATATGATCAAATCTCAGCATAGCCAGCCTGGAGAAGTGCTGGACCTGTCAGGGACAAGGAGGGACTATACATCAAAGTTGCTAAAGGACATGGGTAGCATGCACTGGTAGGAACCAAGAAAATGTGTCTGGAATTGAATCCTGAAGGTGCTAGATCAAGAAGGTGGGATATAAAGCTAGATAAAGGAGGATTTACAATATGAGGGAACTCTCTAGTGATACAGGATTTAACTCCCTGGCAAGAATCCTAAGTGATGCTTCTAAAAGGCTTAGGGAAAAAAAAAATAGCTGGCATTAAATTAGAGAGGCCATGGAAAATTGTGAGAAAGAGCTCAAAAGGGTTATGGAGCTGAGCATGCTAGAATGGATCAATTATATACAACTGGAAAACTTACCAGCTGGTCATTTTCCTTAAGAGGGCCTGGAGAGCACTCCATTCATTAAAGCAATAAGGAATGAACTGCAGAGGAACACACCAGCATCATTGCAATGCTCAGTAATGCCTGTCTTCTTTTTTTTATTTATTTATTTACTTTTTATTATGTTATGTTAATCAGCATACATTACATCATTAGTTTTTGATGTATTGTTCCATGATTCATTGTTTGCGTATAACACACATTCAGTACATGCCCTCTTTAATACCCATCACCAGGCTAACCCATCCCCCCACCCCCCTCCCCTCTAGAACCCTCAGTTTGTTTCTCAGAGTCCATAGTCTCTCATGGTTCGTCTCCCCCTCTGATTCCCCCCCTTCATTTTTCCCTTCCTGCTATCTTCTTCTTCTTTTTTTTTTTTTTTAACATATAATGTATTATTTGTTTCAGAGGTACAGGTCTGTGATTCAACTGGGTGATAGACATTGGAGAGGGTATGTGTTATGGTGAATGCTGTGAATTGAGTAAGGACTGTCTTCTATGAGCTGAACTGGTAGCTGTTACAGAACCAAGTTCCCCAGAAGCAATGGGGATGATAGGATCTTGGAATAGCATGGTTAGCAAAGTATGAATGGCAGCCAAGAGGGGTCTAACCTAAAATGGTCTATAGAGATAACTTGAAATACATGGTATTTCTAGAGGCAAGATTGATACTGCCCAGGGTACTGTCAAATCCATCTATCTATGTATCTATCTATCTACCTACCTACCTACCTATATCCAGAAAATCAGGAATGGAGAAGTAGAAGGCAGAGGTAACCCTCCCCAATGGAAAGTCATGAACTTTTGCCCAGTTTCCAGACTGGAGTCAACTCCCAGATGCAGAACCTACTTGTTGACTGAGGAAGCATCCAGATCCAGAGGATGAAGATCTCTATGGCACCACAGCAATTACATACACAAATCTGTGTGTCATCCTTATGCAGGTGCCATGCTAATCTCTGTTATCTTTCCAATTTTGTATATATGCTGCTGAAGCAAACACTAGCAATTATATACAGTAGTGATTCCTTTATCCTTTCCCAGTAGGACCTATAGCCACTTATTTGGGTAATGGCACACTTGGAAAAGGTGAATTCCCAGATCTTTCAAGGCCTATTAGATATCGGGTCCAAGTTCAATCTGATACCAGGAGAGTCAAAGTGCCACCTTGCTCTCCTCCCCATTAGAGTTGAGGGAATAAGGGGTTCGGTTAATAAAGGTAATAAGTGGAGTTCTGATCCAGGTCTGTCTCACAGTAGCGGCTAGTGTCTCTATGGACCCACTTGGTTGTCATTTCCCTGGTCCCCAAATGTATAATTCAAGTACACATATTTAGCAGTTGGCAAAAACTTAAGATTGGTTCCTTGACCTATCAATTAGGAATGGTTGTAGTAAAAAAGCCAAGTGGTAACCCCTGACACTATCCCCACCCACCCCAGAAATTAGAGTAAACAAAAATATCACAGCACAGCACAATAACAAGATCAGTTATTGTGATCTTAAAACATGTAGAGGTGATGTTTCCCACCATATTCCCATTTCATCCACCAAAATAGCCACTATAAAAATTGGTTGGATCCACTGTAGCACATGTGGTACCTTCATTAGGGAAGATTAACGCAGCCTCAGGTATACAATGTGTGGATATGTACTAGCAATCCATAACCCACAAAAAAGGAAATGAGAGTTTATATTCACCTGGGATATACATTCATGTCATATCCCAAGGTTATGCTAATTTTCAAGATCTCTGGCATACAATAGATTGAAGGGGCCTGGATTGTGCGGGAAAGGAAAACTGTTTTCCTTCTACTTATCTGAGGTTCCTTGGCTGGGGCCCTATGAGTTAGCCTGACAAAAGACGGATTAACAACAGAAAAACAAACAGAACTTTATTAATATGTGCCCTGCACATGCACCTGGGAGCATTCGGAGATGAGTAACTCACGGGGTGGTTAGAGCACAGGTTTGTATAACATCTTAATGGAAGAGCAAGATATTTTTGAGACGTGACAAGACAAAGGCAAGGGACTTTACGTTCTAAGGGCAGCATTCCGTGGGAAGGCAAAAATACGGGGAAACAGTACGCAAGGACTAGTTGCGAAGTTTGTTATATAGATTCCTTTGGTATCATCTCTGGGCTGATAAGTACCTGGTTATCTCTGGTGATTAACTTCTCTCCTTCCTGGTAGAGATGGAAAGGGGGACACCTTTATAAATTTATATCCTGCCTTAAAGCAAACTGGGGGAGGGCAAAGAGCTTTTCTTGTATTCACTTCTTCTCAGTTGCCTTCAAACAAAAGAAGCCTAGGCCTAAGTGGCATATTTTGAGGTGGCATATTCTGCTAACCTTCAACTGTCTAGATATTTGGGGGGGAATTAATATCATATTAATTGAAGCTGATGATCAAAAAGTTGCAAACACTATAGATGCCTTAGAAATGCACATGCAAGGGGCACCTGGGTGGCTTAATTGGTTAAGCATCCGATTCTTGATTTCAGCTCAGGTCATGATCTTGGGGTCATGAGATCAAGCCCCACACTGAGCTCTGCAGTGGGTGTGGAGTCTGCTTGAAATTCTCTCTCTCCCTCTCCCTCTGCTCCTCCCCTGCTCATGCACATAACCTGCTCTCTCAAGAAAGAAAGAAAAGAAAGAAAGAAAGAAAGAAAGAAAGAAAGAAAGAAAGAAAGAAAGAAAGAAAGAAAGAAAGGCACATGCAATCCAGAGAGTGGGGAAATACCTAATGTTCCCCACCACAAAGAATGAAACCCAACCTTTGATAGGTTCCATTGGGTTTTATAGGCAGCATATTCCATTAGGAATACAGAAACTACGAATTCACCATGTTGGTTTGAAGGCTATTAGTTTCAGTTAAGGTCCAGAAAAAGAAAATTCTCTGTAGTACTTCAGGTTTTGGTTCTGAAGTGCTGACATTTGATCTCCATGGCTCAGCAGACTCCATGATACTAGACAGATTGTGGTAGAGAGACATTGTGTAGGGCTTTGGCAAGGCCTAATAGGATGGTCACAGCAGAAACTCCTATGATTTGGAAGCAAAGTTATGTCACATGTAGCAAAAAACTACACTCCATTCAAAAAACAGGTCTCGGTATAATACTAGACCCTTTTAGAAACTGCACATCTGTCCTTGGGAATTAAATGACTGTATGGCCAGAACTACTTATCATGAATTAAATAATTTCAGACTTACCAAATCATCACACTGGGCAGTCCTAGCAGCAGTAATTAATAAGTGGGTGTGGTACACCCAGAATCAGGCTCAAGCTGGTCCAGAGGGCACGAAGAAGGTGCATGAACAGCTTGCTCAGAGCCCATGTTTCTCTGGTGCCTTTGTCTCAATTCACACTTTGGTCACATGGTCATTTTCTATGACTAACTGATGGGAAAGGAAATATGCAAGCTTGATTCACAGATGGGTCAGTTTAGTAAGCGAGTGCAAGCAAAAAATGAAGTATCGCTGTACCAGGTCATCTTTCAGGGGAAGCCCGGAAAGAATGTCATGGGGAAAACCTTCGACTGGGCAGAACTTCAGACACTGCAAGGTATGATGCATTTGGAATGCAGAGATAGTAGGCAAAGGGAAAGGTATAGATAGGCTCACAAGTAGGCAGAAATGGCTTATCTGGTTGGTCAATGTCTTGGAAAGAACCAGATCAAAGAACTGGAAACAGGAAGTCTGGGAAAGTGTCAGGTAAATGGATCTCTGAGAATCAGCACAAAGTATGAGAATCTTTGTATCACACATCAATGCTGAGCAGAGAGCATCCACCTCAGAAGAGGCATTAAACCACTTCATGGACAAGATGACTCAGTGAGTGGACATCTTCTAACTTTTGTCCTTGACCACCACAGTGATTGCATTATGAACTCACAAAGAGAGTGGCCACAGTGGCAGAGGTGAGGTTATTTGGGATTCGGATAGCATGACCTCCCTTGCTAATGCAATCTAACTCCTGCCCTTTGCAATATCCCACCCACCAGCCAAAGAGAACAAAACTGAGACCTCAGAAGAGTACCTCTACTCAAGAAAACCAAGTGGCCATTTGTAGCAAGTTGCTGTTATTAGACTCCTTCTCCACCCTGCCCCCCAGGAGTGGCAGCCATTCATCACTGACTGGAATCAAAGCATATTCCAGGTTTGCCTTTTGGATCCACTTGCTCTTAGCGAGCACCACTATCCACAGGCTGGTAGAGTGTCTGATCTACCAACATGTCGCAGACAAACACATTTTACCTAAGAAGGCACAGCAGCAGACACTATGGTTCGTCCCTCTAACCTAAGTTTCCCCCAAAATATGACCAACCAAAATCCTGAAGAAGCTGTGCTTAGAAGGTGTGAACTTAATATAGGTAGCAAGTGATGAGAAGTGCAAGGAGTTGATAGTTGAATGCTGTGGTCCCCCATGCAGATGTCTTCTATTAGGCAGCATACATGTGAACGTTGGCTTATCACAACTCACTCCCGTCTCCAGAGAACTGTCTTTGTCTAAACCGAAGCATCCAAACATTAGTGGGACTAATGATGTAGATAGGACATCCCTAAATTGTACCAACAGCACAAACATTTGGCAGACATACATAATTCCTCAAAATATTTGCAAAGTTATGTGTTAAGATGATTACTGGCGAAGATCAATTCATCAGAAATATATCACCGAGTGCTCATAACTTCAGGGAAATGACATATCTTGGAGATTGTGTCTGTTTTTTCCTGTTTTATAAATGCTGGTACACACCTAAGTAGCTATACATCTTCCATTCGTCCTTTAATGGATGGCAGCATTCTGATTTTCTCCTTGTTGGGTGATACCTTGTTGCCACCTGTTACTGCATTTCCAGATAATAACAACTTATTAAAAAAAAAGTGAAAAGAAAAGCATAAAAGCAAGTATCAATGGTGGAGTGGCAATGTGCTTCCGAAAGTTGTAGTGTACCACATCAGAGGGCTCATCAGAGCAGAAGAGCTGGGCAGAGTGTTGAACGGCAGCCATTAACAGCTTTCATGTCAAATAAAATCTTCCAATGGAAGATTCTGAGGTGACAGAATATTCTGATTAAAGATGACTGGGAGACATGAAAAAAAAATTAATAGTGCTTATAAAAGATGGTAACTTTCAGCAGCACACACATTAAGGAGTCAGTAAGGGAGAAGTCCAGACAGTAGAGAACCGGGAATTTAATAAAATTAATATACCTATTTCCTTCTTAGGAGAGTTCTTCTAGGAGAAGGTGAGGAAACTGTAGCGTTCTTCCTGGATCATTACAGCAGCAGTTTGTAAATACTCTACTGGTCCAGTCTGGGCCCATCCTAATGTCCGTCTGTTCCCAATATAAAGGATATAGTCCCCAGTTAATACTAATCACGAAATCACTGCGCAGGAAAATGGTCTCAGTGATGGTGGAGAGAACTGACTCAGCACCTGAGGCTTTGGTTTACCTGGAGCAGGCTGGTGACAGGCACACGTGTCTTTCTGCAGGTGTCTGAGCCCCAGCAGAATTCTCCTCTCTCGCTCTCTCCCTGTCTGCCTCCCACCCACCCCCCCCCTTTTTTTTTTGTCCTAGACACATACACACTCACACACACAATTTTATAATCTGGTGCTTTTCATTTAAAAGACATGCATCAATGCCTAAGTAGAATTACTTGTGCTTTACTCTGGCTTTGACTTGCACCTATGAATCAGCCGTATGCCAATAAACCTAATCCACAGTAATGACCCCAAGTTTCTAGCAACTGGACTCCCTATGCTAAATCTTCTGCAGTTTTCTTATAGCCTAAGACCCATGTTGGTTGGTTGGTAAAACAAAGTAGGGAAAGGGGAAACAGCTCTAAGGAATTTTGTAGTGCAGAATCAGACTGCTGTGTCATTTTGGTGAAAAAAGTGGCAAATCAGAGAGTGAGGACAGAGAAACTGGTAGTGAAGGACTTAGCTAATTTGAGAGGTCTGGTATGGCATCTGGAGAGAAAACAGGAGGCTGACATTTAATAAACACGTTCCATGCCCTGTGCCAGTCACTTTACAATATCTAGGTTTTGGTTTTCATCCTGTCTAAAAGACACTACAGCCAGAGAGGTTAAGGAACTTGTCCCAAACTTGTAGCTAGGAAGTGGCATATCCCCGGTTCAGTTCCAGAACTGTCCTTCTGTAACATCATGCTGCATAAGGAGAAGTCTCACAGGGAGGGAATGCCATGTATCACACACCAATGGCTCCACCAGATAATTAAGACAAGACGAAAAAGTGCAAATGGACCTATTCCCTATCATCTTCCGTCACAGTGAGCTGGGTTGTGGGCCTGGAGGGAAAGTGCAGAGGATGGGACAAGCTTGCTCTGTGCTGTGGCTGCCAAAGGAAAGACCCCTGTGAAGAAAAGACTATTAACAATCTCAGCTCCATTAAATTTAAAGCAGCTGCTAACAGTAGGGGCCTTTACATTGTCAATTATATGAATTTTCCTATTACTATGTCATACCAAAGAGCAATTACAGTACATTCATCAAACACTGCTTCCGCTTCTCTGGTTCTGTCCATTAATGCCACAGTGGCAGGCCGTAGAAATCCTTGAAGACAAATCTAACATGCGGACTTTAATTGTTTCAAGGATTTGTGGTCAGAAACAACACCAGGTGAGTAGTAGGGGGTCAATTACACAATTAGATAGTGATAGGCGGAGACCAGCTGAACTCATATGATGCACCAAATATTTATACACCCGTTCACTTTGCAAAGTGCTTTGACACCTACCATTTCACTCCGAGTTTGCTTCTCTCCCATTAACTGGTCTGGGAGCTATTTAATTATCCCGCCTCTTTTATTGTTGAGGAAATGGAGACCAGAGAGTCTCTGCTGAATCAGAGCTGGAGGATTCCTGTGCAGCTCAGGCCCCACCGAAGAAGCAGAGGGACGGCAAACGACCAGTCTCACCTCATCGTGCACCATTATGAAAACAAAGGACTAAAATGGGGGAATGGTCCTACAAAAAGAGATGGAAGAAGCGAGCAAGAGGAGAGAGAGGGAAAGGAGACAGGAAAAGGCTCCTGATTGAGTTACTTTAAATCATCCACCCTCAGGGTATGGTGTGTACTATGCTACAGCCCCACAAAGACAAAAGACAAACGTCCAGAAAGAGAGGAGGGTGAGGAGGAGGGAAAGAGAATTAGTTCTTTGTCATAAGAACTGATTGCCGACTCTCAAAAGGCAGGTCTCCCATGGTCTCAATATCAACAGTTTTTGTTTGTACATAAATTTGATGTGTAACATTGTGTAAGTTTAAGGCGTACAGTGTGTTACTTTGACACATACTATAATATGGTTGCCAATGTAGTGATATTTATCACATTACACAATTATAGTATAGTATTATTGTCTAGATCATTATACTGTCCATTAGATCTCTGTGGCTTATTTACTACTCATTACTAGTTTATACCTTTATTTTTTTTTTAAAAGATTTTATTTATTTATTTGAGAGAGAGAGTGAGAGAGAGAAAGAGCACAAGAGGGGGGAGCGGGAGAGGGAGAAGCAGACTCCCTGCTGAGCAGGTAGCCCGATGCGGGACTCGATCCCGGGACTCCAGGATCATGACCTGAGCCGAATGCAGTCGCTTAACCAACTGAGCCACCCAGGCGCCCTAGTTTATACCTTTAAACACCACCACTCTCATCCCCCAATCCCCCGATAACCACCATTTTACTCTCTGTTTTATACAGGTTTAACTGTTTTAGATTCTACATACAGGTGATATCATATGGTACTTGTTTTTCTCTGTCTGACTTGTCTTGCTTAGCATAATGTGCTCAATAGTTTAGAAATCACCAGAGAAACAACCTCTGCACAAGATGATTCCTTTCAGTTCTATGCAATGAAGTGCTCCTGGGGCACATAAGTTCCAAATTCCTTTCTCTACACTTGATAGACACTGAAATCAACAAGAAATGCTTTCTGCCCTTGGGAAATCTGCCATTCCTGGAAATGACCAAAACGTTGGCAAATGATTCAATATGGCGTTTTAAATGACAGAGGTGAGCTCAGGTTGCCATGGAAGCACGAAGGAGGAAGAACATCTAGATAAGCCTGGATGAGTTTTCCCAGAGCTGTCTCACATGATAGGTAAGAGCTGATTGGGTTTTTAAAAAAAGAGAATAGGAAGGACTTTCCAAAGAAGGAAGAGCATAAGATACAGATTCTGCTCTACCACTTGGCCAAGCACATTATGGAAGGAGACAGGCATTAGCCAGCTGGATGCTGCTCATCAGACCCCATATACCTCAAGCAATAGGATGCTTTGGTGTGGTGGTCAGAGTGCCCAGGACAGAGGATAGTGACACACTGAACATTTCTCAGACCCTGTATCCTTTACTCTGGCTCCTCTTATTTTCCCCATATTCTCTCCTCTCTGCAGCTGCCCTAGTTTTCCCATTGCTACCTCAGGTTCCTAGAGACACACTGACCCTGTGACTACTTGGAACAATGTGTGAAGAAATCCAGTGTTCTCTTAATTCAAATGGGATAACCATTCCCAAGGAATCAAGAATAAAAACAAACCCCAAAATTAAAAAAAAAAAAAAAAAAAAGACCGACCTTAGGGTTATAAAGCTGATTTATCAGGTTATCTATTACTGCATCACAAACTACCGCAAAACTTAAATTACCCCAAATGACTTAAAGCAACCACTCCACTTGCTTACAATTTTATTAGTCAGAGATTCAGAATGAGCTTGGTTGGGTGGTTGGTCTCTGATCCAGATGGCATTAGCCGGTGCCTGGGACTGAAGGATCCACTTTAAAGATGGTCTCTGTACTGTATACTGGAAGCTTCAGGGTTCCTTGACATTCCCCCCTCCCTCCCTCTCCTGTTCTCTTTCCCTCTCCCCTCCTTCATTCTTTCTCTATGATGTCCTATTCTTGGGGATTCATTCATGGGGCCTGGGATTCTTACGAAGTGATTGTTTCAAGATAGTCTCCCTTCCTACCTGGCAGCTGGCTTCCAAGAGAACAACATAGAAACTGCCAGACCTCTTTTAAACATCTGACACTCGAATGACATTATCTTGCCATATGCCATTGGTCAAAGCAGTCACAAACCATCCCACATTCAAGGAGAGGATAAACAGATCTCTCCTCTCAATGGAAGGAGTGTCAAAGAATTTATGTCCATCCTTAATCTGTCACAGTAACTCAGTAGAGGTTTGGCCAAAATGTAGCTTCATTAAACTGTGAGTAGCCATCCCCTGGATTCTTATTTCTCATCATGATGAAGGAAAAAACAAAATAAAACAAAACAAAGCTTATATCCTAAGTTCCTCCTCATAAGTAGATGCCATGCTTGCAACACTCTGTATGGTAGTCCCCATAGGAAAAAAAAAAGAGACAGGGTACCAATTGCAAAGGAATTCACCCACACTATCTATACCCCTTTGTCCCATTTGAAGCTCCTGTAGCAGATGGACTATAGAGAGTGGACCACTGTGAGACCCACACAATTCTCCCCTACGTGCCTATAAATAATTGCTAGAATTTTGTTATGATGTTAACCTCCTCAGTGAGCCAGAATGTGTAATATTAAATTCAAATCCCGCTCTCTGGCAGGTTAAGAATTACTGGCAGAAAAATCCAAGACCAAATTTCCAGTATGTGTTTATAAGGAATTCACCATTAGAACCATTCTGCACATTATGTATAATGTGATTAGACAGAAGCAGTATTTAAACCTCTAAAAAAACGCTTCAGTATGTTGCCATCATAAGTAATTGATGGAGGTGAGACCAGAGCCCTGGCCATCTGACCGACCATCTGACTCCAAAGCCCATCTTTCTACTATCTGTATTGAGCTTCCTAATGCAATTTTAAAAAAAAAAAAAAAAAAAAAAAAGCTCAATAGGAGGACAGTGACGAAAAATGCCATCCTTGCTGAGAAAGGATAGAAGCTGCACTGTCTCCAAATCCTTTTTAGTTCCCAAAAGTAGCCATGACAGGTGAGCAGACGGGGTGCCTCTTGGGAGCTGCTAATGAGCACAGGGCCAGGAGATGATAGGACGGATTAAAGAGGAGGCAAGCTATAGTATCCATAGTTGTCTCCTGTGTCTGGCTACAGCTCAGGGGCACTTAGGAAGGCCCCAGGAACATTTTCAGAGTAGGAAGCTTGTCTTCAAGAATTCAGCTTTTCTTTCCCTTTGCTCACTCTGGAGCTCTGGAGCTTATCTGCTCCCCCACCCCGAGCACTGTTACCAAAGCTTCTTGAAAGTCAAGATGGCCAGCAACCTCATGCTCCAAGACATCACTGCTGTGTCCCCCATCTCAGTACAAAGTGGCTCCTAGGAATGACTGCAATATCTGCCATTTGCACTCAGGTTTAGGATTTACCAGTGTGGCTTACTCTCCAGGAAATACTTGCATTTCCAAGCTACTTCTTCTCTCTTCATTGGCACCCCCTAAACCAAGTAATGGAGGCAGCAGTCACTAGGTCATAAATCAATCCCAAGAGATGCTCTATTTAATCAAAACAGGTTTTAATCAGAAGATCTAAAGGGAGGAGAAAAAGAGGGACTCGATAAATAACTTCACTCCTATTACTTGGTAAATAATTTCTGAGAATAAGTAAAATTTTACTATGTCTTAACAAGGCTGTGGTAATTAATTGTGAGAACCCTTCCATGCACTCTGAATCACTTTCCTAGGTAGGGATGATATTTTTTAAAATTCAATAATGTTTTATGCTATTCAATTTATAAAATTTACATAAAAGGTGAATAACAATGAAGGTGGGACTAGGACCAGGTCATCTGATCCAAATCCCATGATCTTTCTATTTTCCTTGCAAATTTCCCTGTTGCTTTAGCTCTGAGCTGTCTCTATGGTAACAAAAGGAACTTTTCCAGTCCTTTTTATAGTTTACCAAGAACTTTCATACATATGCTTTCATATGCTTAAAGGTAAGGGGGATCCATTAAAGGATTCTACATTGTTTCAACCAGGTTAAACTGCAATAAAGAGAACCCCAAAATCTTAGAGGGTGTAACCCAATGAAAGTTTATTTTCACACACATCCAAGTCCAAAGAGGGCTCAACAGACAGACCTCCTTTTCATAATCCTTTGGGGATATAGGCTGAGAGAGCACCGTCTGGCACATACTGTTACAGGCTCTGGCACAATCAGAGGGAAGATCTTGACCTGCACACTGGTTCTAAAGCTCCCTCCACTTACATTTTATTGGCTAAAGCAAGTTGCATAAGTCCTAAGTTCACAGGGGAAGGGGACCATGAAGGAAAAGAGATGGAACATGTGTGAACAATCAAAATTATTACCACACACTCAAAATAGAAATAAGCATGAGTGAAGGTTACCCTAAACAGTAGATAATTTAATAACTCGGTTATAATTCATTTAAAACTCATTTGTAGTCTGTGGGTAGATACCAATAAAAATAAGAGAAAGCCTAGGAGTGAACATGGTTCATAAGAATGAAATCAGGAAAGAAAAACACTTTTCATATAATCCCCCAAATTAGTCACAAGGATAAGATGATGCAACACATATAAGTATTTTGTGTATCACAGATTCCTGGTTCCTAGATTTAAAAAGTACCATAATTAAAACCAACAGTCAAGAGTATCCAAAGCTTCTAGAATATCTCAAAAGAAAAGTTATTATAACTAATCAACTGCACAAGGGAGGTAGATGGAGAAAATTATTATGAAAATCGGTTGCAACTTTATTGTATGGCAACTTATTTATCCTAGGGTATTGAAACCAACATTATTTGACTTTCTATAATTTATATGGAAATTTCTCACATATCATCGCCTCAGATGCACATAACAATCCAGCAAAGCAGTTCATCCTTATCTCCATTTCACAGAGGAAGAAACTGAGGCTCTGTAATTTTATATAGTTTGCCCAAGGGCACTCTTATGAAAAGAGTACCAGAGCCCATTCTGAGCCCATTCCTGTCCCATTAACCCAAGAAAGGGTTGAAATGTGGCAATAAGGTCACAGATATTAAATGCTTAAAGCTGAAATTATTTAGTCTTCCATTTCTTAAGCTGTGTTCCCTATAAGAGCAGATATTCTTGGAAATAAAGAGAAAATGGAAATAGGTTTGGGACCCTCCAGGTTAAGGAAAAGAAAACAATTTCTTACAAAGCTTTGCAGAACCTGTAAGGTGCTATGAAGCATTGTTAGTTTCCATGAGTGAGAGTGTGGTAGACAGAATAAATGGTCCCCCAAGATGCCCACATCCTAATCCCAAACCTGTGAGTGTGTGACGTGGCAAAAGGGACTTCGCAGATGTGATTAAATTAAGGATCCTGAGATGGGAGACTGTCCTGGATCATCCTGGTGGGCCTAATGTCATCACAAGGGTCCTTATATCAAAGAGACAGGAATGTGGTCAGAGAAGATGTGATGATATGATGATAGACATAGAGGTCAGAGATAAGATGGTCCAAGACACAGTCCAAGCTGGAAAAGACGAGGAGATGAATTCTACTCTAGAGCCTCTAGGAGGAAACAGAACCTTGCAAACACCTTGATTTGGGCCCAGTTGACACCCATCTTGAACTTCTGACCCCCACAATTATAAGAGAATAAATTTGTGTTGTTTTAAGCCACTAAATCTGTGGCAATTTGTTACAGTACCATAGAAAACAAACACAGAAGGATATAGTAAGTCTTTGCTCTTAAACTTACCTGTAATTGAAACTTTTATTCCCTGAAACACCCACCTCAAGAAATAGAGTTTGGGGAACAATGGTATAATTCAACCCCCTTCAATTATCTTGAGATATGGGTTACTGATGTTGAGAATAAACTATTTGATCAGGGTGAAAAAAATAATAGTAAAATAGAAGAGAGGGCAGTATTTGACATTTAAAGCTCAGTGGGAATAACTCACTTCATCACCCCTTGATTTTAGTTGCGAAGGTTTTGTGTCCTAAATATCACATGCCCCTGCCTCTCTTAGCTGCCTAGAGAGAAAAGGCAGCCCTTCTTTCCCATCTCCGCTCTCTTCAACGCACTTTTCTTAGGTGCTGCAGGCAAAAACAATTTGAAGCAGGTGACAGCAGAACTCTTCTTTTTAATGCCCTTTGCCTCAGGCACAAGACTGGATCTTTCCAGACACTAGAAATGTTATGAGCGGACATTCGCCCGTTCTCCCCTGGGCAAAGCCAAAACAGACTTTTCAATTGGATCTCAGAAATGCTGATGAATATCAGAGGCCTGACAGGATGCATTTTTTACTTGTGTCTTACTTGGAGTGGCTTACCCAGGAGAGGAGAAAAGAGTGAGGGCAAGCCTCTCCAATCTCCAACCCTGCCTTGGCCTGCCAGGGCTGAGAGACGAGGGTGGTGAAAATCCATCCTGCTAATGCAATAGGCTTAATGCTGGTGGGTTTGAAACCAGCAGAACCACAAAATCGCAAACGTTCTCAGAGTGCAGCATTTCAGGATCATAAAGAAGCATAAATCATCACTAAAATAGTAGAAAACTGGGCCCCCAGCCTTCACAGGTTTCTACAAATCATTTTTACCTCTTTACCCAAGAGAAACACTCATGATGCATTAGATTTGGAGAAAGGAGGAAAAATTCCTGGAGAGCACAATGATGGTTGTCACTCACTGAAGGGGCCACTGTGATTGAACTGTTTTGCCAGGACAGTAGCTCCAACCCCCCCAAAGGCAACTGCAATACTCTAGTAACTAGAAAATGAAGGTCTGCTCAATAATCTAGAATGATTGTTAACGTGAGTTCCAAAGACATTAAATATGCTTTATTCCAACATGTTCGAGAGCCATTGTTTATTCCATTTTCACAGCCTGCCCTCCTTCAGTCTCATCAACATTTGTTCATTGGGATTGTGGCCAATATCCTATGGGCTGGAAAACAAGCCACAGTGAAACAAGCAAGCTGCTGGCAGACTGTTAGATTTTTCTTTATCTAGTTGGAGGGCCCGAGTGATGTACAGATGTCTTCCAAATGAGCTCCACTTCTTTATACAGAAGAGAGGCTATGGCCATAGGCTATTATCTAATATTTCTAGGTATCGAGTCACTTTTGATGACTGACAACATTTACCTTGCTACCAGGAAGATAATGGGTTGATCTTTAAGAAATACCCAGTACAAACATGACTCATCCCCCATTCTTTTTGCAATGATTCATTCGGCAAATACCTGGTAGCCTTCCGCGTGCAAGGATACAGAATTGACTAATTCCTTATCTAAAAGGAGCTGATAGGGTTTTGCAGAGTAAATATGCGTGTAAATATGTGGAATACAGACTGGGTCACAAAGAGCAGAGGCATCCATTCTTCTACCTGTCAGCTAAGGTGTCACGTTGCAAGAGGCACCTGAACTCAGTCTTGAGAAAGTAAGTCAGAATTCAAAGTCGTGGCTTTTCAGAGTTGGCAGAGGCATGGAGTAGAACAATATCGCACTCACTTGGGGAAGGGTGAGACATTCTGAATGGCTAAACTGTGAGGTGAGGTGGGCAGCTGTCAGAAGATAAGTTGAAGAGACAGGAAGAAACCATATTAGGGAAGGCCTCGTGGGACAAGAAGGACCTTCAGCTTTATGCCACATCAAAGAGGATTAACAAGTTTACTCAACGCCACTTGGAATAACAGCCTGAGCTGAAATTGAAATGACCGATGTTCTCTTTGTTTGTCCAGCTTTCTCACTTCTTGTATCAATCAGGTCCAGGTATTTCAAACAAAAGAAGCTATTTTTCAAAGAGAATTTAATACAGGGCATTGTTTACATAGTGGTGGGAATGTCAAAAAGCCAAATGGAGGCAGTGAGCAACCCAGAAATCAGCAACAGCAGAATTACTATGAGGTGTTACAGGAACCCAGAAGCCAACGATGTCTGGCTGGAACCGGGACCCCTGAGACTGTGGTAGCAACTTCCCCTCCTAGGTCTAGAAGATAGAGTGATGGACACCCCAGCAGGAGGTTGGACCCTAGAGAAGATGCACCTGCTTCGAGATGCCACCACATAGAGGAAAGAAAGAAGAAATAGGCTGGCTTCTTCCTTTTCCTCTGGTTTTCCCCTAGTATTTCCCACTGGGCAAACATATCTAGAAGGCAGCAGACAAGGAAATATGGGAAATGTCTTTACTATGCACAGAGCAGTGCAGGAAAAGTACAGTGCATGAATATGACAGAAACCATCCGTGACCTCCACAGCCCACCCCTATTTTGCTTCTCAGGATTCATTGCACTCCTCTGCCCATATTTACTTCCCACACCATAACCAGTTTCATAGAATATTATCCACAGAATAACTGTTCTACCTAAAATGAACATGTTTCTCACCCACTTCCCAAATGGGGAGCTAAAGGCCCATCAACCGCCATGTGCATATTGAAGTAAATATCGCCATGTCATATGCAGTCCTCCCCTTCATGCCATCACAATGACAATTGTGAACTAATTTTCTAAAAGTAATCACTACTGACATCTTTGAAACAAAATAGCAGGGAAAATGAAACAAGAAATCAACAGGATAATGGATACAGAATAAATATGCATAGCTGTTATAGTCTGTAACTGATCATGCGGCCATAGATGATAATTTTTTTTTATTCTTATGTTAATCCCCATACATTACATCATTAGTTTTAGATGAAGTGTTCCATGATTCATTGTTTGTGCATAACACCCAGTGCTCCATGCAGAATGTGCCCTCCTCAATACCCACCACGAGGCTAACCCATCCTCCCAACCCCCTCCCCTCTAGAACCCTGTTTGTTTTTCAGAGTCCATCGTCTCTCATGGTTCGTCTACCCCTCCAATTTCCCCCGCTTCATTCTTCCCCTCCCGCTACCTTCTTCTTCTTCTTTTTTCTTTCTTAACATGTATTGCATTATTTGTTTCAGAGGTACAGATCTGAGATTCAACAGTCTTGCACAATTCACAGCGCTTACCAGAGCACATACCCTCCCCAGTGTCTATCACCCAGTCAACTCATCCCTCCCACCCCACGCCCCACTCCAAAAACCCTCAGTTTGTTTCCTGCAATTAAGAATTCCTCATATCAGTGAGATCATATGATACATGTCTTTCTCTGTTTGACTTATTTCACTCAACATAATACCCTCCAGTTCCATCCACGTCGTTGCAAATGGCAAGATCTCGTTCCTTTTGATGGCTGCATAATATTCCATTGTATATATATACCACTTCTTCTTTATCCATTCATCTGTCGATGGACATCTTGGCTCTTTCCACAGTTTGGCTATTGTGGACATGGCTGCTATAAACATCAGGGTGCACGTACCCCTTCGGATCCCTACCTTTGTATCTTTGGGGTAAATACCCAGTAGTGCAATTGCTGGATCATATGGTAGCTCTATTTTCAACTTTTTGAGGAACCTCCATACAGTTTTCCAGAGTGGCTGCACCAGCTTGCATTCCCACCAACAGTGTAGGAGGGTTCCCCTTTCTCCGCATCTCCGCCAATATCTGTCATTTCCTGACTTGTTAATTTTAGCCATTCTGACTGGTGTGAGGTGGTATCTCATTGAGGTTTTGATTTGGATTTCCCTGATGCCGAGCGATATTGAGCACTTTTTCATGTGTCTGTTGGCCATTTGGATGTCTTCTTTGGAAAAATGTCTGTTCATGTCTTCTGCCCATTTCTTGATTGGATTCTTTGTTCTTTGGGTGTTGAGTTTGATGAGTTCTTTATAGATTTGGATACTAGCCCTTTATCTGATATGTCATTTGCAAATATCTTCTCCCATTCTGTTGGATGTCTTTTGGTTTTGTTGACTGTTTCCTTTGCTTTGCAAAAGCTTTTTATCTTGATTAAGTCCTAATAGTTCATTTTTGCCCTTGCTTCCCTTGCCTTTGGTGATGTTTCTAGGAAGAAGTTGCTTCGGCTGAGGTCAAAGAGGTTGCTGCCTGTGTTCTCTTTTAGGATTTTGATGGACTCCTGTCTCACATTGAGGTCTTTCAACCATTTGGAGTCTATTTTTGTGTGTGGTGTAAAGAAATGGTCCAGTGTCATTCTTCTGCATGTGGCTATCCAATTTTCCCAACACCATTTGTTGAAGAGACTGTCTTTTTTCCATTGGACATTCTTTCCTGCTTTGTCAAAGATGAGTTGACCATAGAGTTGAGGGTCCATTTCTGGGCTCTCTATTCTGTTCTATTGATCTATGTGTCTGTTTTTGTGCCAGTACCATGCTGTCTTGATGATGACAGCTTTGTAATAGAGCTGGAAGTCCGGAATTGTGATGCCGCCAGCTTTGCTTTTCTTTTTCAACATTCCTCTGGCTATGCGGGGTCTTTTCTGGTTCCATACAAATTTTAGGATGATTTGTTCCATTTCTTTGAAAAAGGTGGATGGTATTTTGATGGGGATTGCATTGAATGTGTAGATTGCTCTAGGTAGCATTGACATCTTCACAATATTTGTTCTTCCAATCCATGAGCATGGAACATTTTTCCATTTCTTTGTGTCTTCCTCAATTTCTTTCATGAGTATTTTATAGTTTTCTGAGTACAGATCCTTTGCCTCTTTGGTTAGATTTATTCCTAGGTATCTTATGGGTTTGGGTGCAATTGTAAATGGGATCGACTCCTTCATTTCTCTTTCTTCTGTCTTGTTGGTGTATAGGAATGCCACTGACTTCTGTGCATTGATTTTATATCCTGCCACTTTACTGAACTCCTATATGAGTTCTAGCAGTTTTGGGGGGAGTCTTTGGGGTTTTCCACATAAAGTATCATACCATCTGCAAAGAGTGAGAGTTTGACTTCTTCTTTGCCAATTTGGATGCCTTTGATTTCTTTTTGTTGTCTGATTGCTGTGGCTAGGACTTTCAATACTATGTTGAATAGCAGTGGTGATAGTGGACATCCCTGCCATATTCCTGACCTTAGGGGGAAAGCTCTCAGTTTTTCCCCATTGAGAATGATATTCGCTGTAGGTTTTCCATAGATGGCTTTTATGATATTGAGGTATGTACCCTCTATCCCTATACTCTGAAGAGTTTTGATCAAGAAAGGATGCTGTACTTTGTCAAAAGCTTTTTCTGCATCTATTGAGAGGATCATATGGTTCTTGTTCTTTCTTTTGTTAATGTACTGTATCACGTTGATTGATTTGCAGATGTTGAACCAACCTTGCAGCCCAGGGATAAATCCCACTTGGTTGTGGTGAATAATCCTTTTAATGTACTGTTGGATCCTATTGGCTAGTATTTTGGTGAGAATTTTTGCATCCATGTTCATCAGAGATATTGGTCTGTAATTCTCCTTTTTGATGGGGTCTTTGTCTGGTTTGGGGATCAAGGTAATGCTCGCCTCATAAAATGAGTTTGGAAGTTTTCCTTCCGTTTCTAATTTTTGGAACACTTTCCGAAGAATAGGTATTCATTCTTCTTGAAATGTTTGGTAGAATTCCTCTGGGAAGCCACCTGGCCCTGGGCTTTTGTTTTTTGGGAGATTTTTGATGACTGCTTCAATTTCCTTAGTGGTTATAGGTCTGTTCAGGTTTTCTATTTCATCCTGGTTCAGTTTTGGTAGTTGATACATCTCTAGGAATGCATCCATCTCTTCCAGATTATCTAATTTGCTGGCATAGAGGTGCTCATAATATGTTCTTATACTTGTTTGTATTTCTTTGGTGTTGGTTGTGATCTCTCCTCTTTCATTCATGATTTTGTTGATTTGGGTCATTTCTCTTCTCTTTTGGAGAAGTCTGGCCAGGGGTTTATCAATCTGTTAATTCTTTCAAAGAACAAGCTCCTAGTTTCGTTGATCTGTTCTACTGTTCTTTTAGTTTCTATTTCATTGATTTCTGCTCTGATCTTTATTATTTCTCTTCTCCTACTGGGTTTAGGCTTTATTTGCTGTTCTTTCTCCACCTCCTTTAGGTGTAGGGTTAGGTTGTGTACTTGAGACCTTTCTTGCTTCTTGAGAAAGGCTTGTATTGCTATATACTTTCCTCTTAGGCCTGCCTTTGCTGCATCCCAAAGATTTTGAATAGTTGTGTTTTCATTTTCATTGGTTTCCATGTATTTTTTTAATTCTTCTTTAATTTCCTGGTTGACCCATTCATTCTTCAGTAGGATGCTCTTTAGCCTCCATGTATTTGAGTTCTTTCCAACTTTCCTCTTGTGATTGAGTTCTAGTTTCAAAGCATTGTGGTCTGAAAATAGGCAGGGAATGATCCCAATCTTTTGGTACCAGTTGAGACCTGATTTATGACCTAAGATGTGATCTATTCTGGAGAATGTTCCATGGGCACTAGAGAAGAATGTGTATTCTGTTGCTTTGGGGTGGAATGTTCTGAATAGGTCTGTGAAGTCCATTTGGTCCAGTGTGTCATTTAAAGTCTTTATTTCCTTGTTGATCTTTTGCTTAGACGATCTGTCCATTTCAGTGAGGGGGGTGTTGAAGTCCCCCACTATTATTGTATTGTTGTCGATGTGTTTCTTTGCTTTTGTTATTAATTGCCTTATATAATTGGCTGCTCCCATGTTAGGGGCATAGATATTTACAATTGTTAGATCTTCTTGTTGGACAGACCCTTTTAGTAGGATATAGTGTCCTTCCTCACCTCTTATTACAGTCTTTGGTTTAAAATCTAATTTGTCTGATAGAAGGATTGCCACCCCAGCTTTCTTTTGGTGTCCATTAGCATGGTAAATGGTTTTCCACCCCCTCACTTTCAATCTGGGGGTGTCTTTGGTTCTAAAATGAGTCTCTTGCAGACAGCATATCGATGGGTCTTGTTTTTTAATCCAGTCTGTTAGCCTGTGTCTTTTGATTGGGGCATTGAGCCCATTTACATTTAGGGTAACTATTGAAAGATAGGAATTTAGTGCCATTGTATTGCCTGTAAGGTGACTGTTACCGTATATTGTCTGTGTTCCTTTCTGGTCTATGTTGCTTTTAGGGTCTCTCTTTGCTTAGAGGACCCCTTTCAAGATTTCCTGTAGGGCTGGTTTTGTGTTTGCAAATTCCTTTAGTTTTTGTTTGTCCTGGAAGCTTTTTATCTCTCCTTCAATTTTCAATGACAGCCTAGCTGGATAGAGTATTCTTGGCTGCATATTTTTCTCATTTAGTGCTCTGAATATATCCTGCCAGTCCTTTCTGGCCTGCCAGGTCTCTGTGGATAGGTCTGTTGCCAATCTAATGTTTCTACCCCTGTAGGTTACATATCTCTTCTCCCGAGCTTCTTTCAGGATTTTCTCTTTGTCTATGAGACTCGTAAGTTTTACTATTAGATGTCGGGGTATTAACCTATTTTTATTGATTTTGAGAGGGGTTCTCTGTGCTTCCTGGATTTTCATGCCTGTTTCCTTCCCCAAATTAGGGAAGTTCTCTGCTATAATTTGCTCCATTATACCTTCTGGCCCTCTCTCTCTTTCTTCTTCTTCTGGGATCCCAATTATTCTAATGTTGTTTCGTCTTATGGTATCGCTTATCTCTTGAATTCTGCCCTCGTGATCCAGTAGTTGTTTATCTCTCTTTTTCTCAGCTTCTTTATTTTCCATCATTTGGTCTTCTGTATCACTGATTCTCTCTTCTGCCTCATTTATTCTAGCAGTTAGCACCCCCATTTTTGATTGCACCTCATTAATAGCCTTTTTGATTTCTACTTGGTTGGATTTTAGTTCTTTTACTTCTCCAGAAAGGGTTTCTCTAATAACTTCCATATTTTTTTCAAGCCCAGCTAGTATCTTTAAAGTGATGATTCTGAACTCTAGATCTGACATCGTACTAATGTCCGTATTGAGTAGGTCCCTGGCAGTCGGTACTACCTCTTGTTCTTTTTGTGGAGGTGATTTTTTCCGTCTTGTCATTTTGTGCAGAGGAGGATAGATTAATGAGAGAACAAAATGCTAGCAGGGTAACAACTCCCCAGAAAATATACTCTAAACAAATCAGAAAAGACCTGAAGCAGTGGGAAAAGAAAGGGAAAGAGAGAAAAAAGAAAAAGAAAAAAAAGAAATAAGAAAAATGTAAAGATAAAAACAAAAACAAACAAAACAAAACAACAACAACAACAACAACAAAAACCAGAATGTGATCAAATATGATCAGGCTGGTATATAGATCAGTGCCACACACTAGATTTGGGGTGTATTTTGGTCTTTTAGAAGAAAGTGCCTCCCAAAATTTTAAAGAAAGAAAAACTTATATATGTACAAAAATAAGGGTTGATATGATGAAGGGATGGAATATGATTGTAAAGATGGAAATTATAAAAAATTTTATAAAAGGAATTGATAAGAAGTTGTTTGAAAAAAGAAAGAAGAGGATTTAAAAAAGAAAAAAAAAGGGAGAGGATGTGATCAGGCAGGGGAATAGAAAACACCATATACTAGAGATTTAGGGTATATTTTAATCTGTTAGAAGAAACTATCTCAAAATTTTAAAGAGAGAACAACTTATATATATAAGCCATAAATACGGGTAACTACTATGAAGGGATAGAATATGACTCTAAAAATGAAAAATAAAAATGTTTTTTTAAAAAAAGGGATTGATAAGATGTTGGTTGAAAAAGGGAAAAAGAAAAATTCAAAAAGAAAAAAAAAGAGAAAAAGACAGTTAAAAAAAAATTAACTTTGAAAGACTAAAGAATCATGGTAAAAAAGCCATGATTTCTATGTGCAGTATTCCCCTAGCCCTGGAGTTCTGCCTTTCTCATTGATCAGTAAACTTGGTCTTGGCTGGCTGTTCTGGCTGATCTTCTGGGGAGGGGCCTGTTGCCGTGGTTTTCAAATGTCTTTGCCGGAGGCGGAATTGCCCCACCCTTGCCTCCTCCCGGCTAAGTAATCTGCTCAGGTTTGCTCTCCGGGGCTTTTGTTCCCTGCGAGCTTTCCGTACAGCTTTGGAGGCCGAGAGTGAAAATGGCGGCCTCCCAATCTCCCCCTGGAGGAGGCGAGAACTCGGGGCCCCACTTCTCAGTGAGCCCCCAGAGAAAAGCCGTGGGTCACTCCCATCTCCCCGGTCTCCGGCCGCACTCTGTGCTCCCCCGGGCTGTGACCGCGCATTTCTATCTCTGGCACCCGACCCTGGGTGGAGTCTCCAGACCCAGCAGATCCCTGCGGTGCACTCCCGCGCGGCTCCTCCCGGGGGAGGAAGGTGAGTCTCCCCGGATCTGCCGCTTGCTGGGTCCCTGCTGGAGGAGCAGGGGCCCGACTGTGCCGCGGATCCCGGTTTATGGCCACCCCGAGCTGAGAGCCCGCGCCTGGACTCCGCCTCTGCAGCCGCCTTCCCCGCTCCGATCCCTGGGAGCTCTGCCACACTCAGGCACCCCCGGTCTTTCTGTGACCCCGAGGGTCCTGAGACCACACTGTCCCGGAGGGTTCCACCCCCCACTTAGCCACCAGAGTGACGTCCCTCAGCGGAGCAGACTTTTAAAAGTTCCGATTTTGTGCTCCGCGGTTCTATCACTTGCCAGAAGCGGCCGACGGAGGCCCCTCCCCCGCCGTCTATCCTCCCGAATATCGCCTCAGATTCACTTCTCCACACATCCTACCTTCCAGAAAGTGGTCGCTTTTCTGATGAGAGTTGTTGCTCTTCTTTTCTTCAATCTCCTGTTGAGTTTGTAGGTGTTCAGAATGGTTTGATCCCTATCCAGCTGAATTCCTGGGAGGAGACGAAATCCAGGTCTCCTACTCCTCCGCCATCTTGCTCCACCTCCATAGCTGATAATTTTGAAAACAGCTTTATTGAGGCATAATTGATATACAATAAAGTGCACATATTTAAAGTATGCAATTTTGATATATTTTGACATTTGACTATACCAGTGAAGTCATCACTTCCAAAAGTTTCCTCATGCCCCTTTGAAATTCCTCTCTTCTGTTTCTCTCTATTCCCCACCTCCACTCCCCACTCCTGGTCCCAAGTAACCACTGATCTGTCACTATGAATTGCATTTTTTAGAATTTTATATAAATGGTATCATACAGTATTTTGCATGGCTTCCTTCACTCAGCAGTTATTTTGGTACTCATCCATGTTTTTGTGTGCAGCAATATCCATTCCTTTTTATTGTTGGGTAGTAACATATATAATATATATTTATATCTATACACATATAGATATATAGATATAGGTAGATAAACATAAATAGATAAAAATATATAGATATATCATAATTTATTTTCATCTGTTGATGGACATTTGGATTATTTGCCATTTGTGGCTATTACAAATAAAATTGCTATGGATATTCATATACATGTCCTCATATGGGCATATATTTCCTTTTCTCTTGAGTAAATGTGTAGAAGTGGATCACATATCAGGAATATGTTTAACTGTTCAAGAAAACTGCCAAACTCTTTCTCAAAGT
The DNA here is from genome assembly GCF_011800145.1 of Mirounga leonina. NCBI lineage: Eukaryota > Metazoa > Chordata > Mammalia > Carnivora > Phocidae > Mirounga > Mirounga leonina. The sequence continues at coordinate 681,972 of NW_023270707.1, forward strand.
TGTTGTATCATTCCTAGTTGATATTCCTCAAACATAATGTTACCTTTGCCCTAAGTCATCTCTTTGGTCAGGATTCTTTAACAGGTAGGGTGTTCTAAACATTCCTGAAATGTCTGCATATTTAGCTTTCTGCTATTATTGGGTTACTGTTGTTTTCCACTGACATTTATTATGAGATATGAAATTACTAAGAGACACTCTAGCAAATCCACTAATGTCCAGAATCTAAGAACGAGGCTCTGAGTTTCTACCTATCCCCATTGTGTGAAGCAACCCAATTTACCCCTAACAATCAGAGTTAATCACCCAGCCAGAAATAATCACTCTTCCCTGACTATTGGAGCAATGTTAGGAGGATCCAAAAAGAGCTCCAATCCAATGGAACGAGTGTTGTGTTCCTTGGTGGAAATAATCCTCCTTTGGGAACCAAGACCTCTGAATGCAGAGAGGGATAGGAAACAAAAATTCTCTAAATGTGCCACTATGTGTTAATAATGACAGGGTCTACTCCTACTTATACTTGGTACCAAGAGTTGTAAACTCTACCCATGAGAGAAAAAGTGTCATGTACTGGTCACTTTTCAAAGCAAATGCTGTATGCTATAGGAGAGCAACTTAATCTCACATAATGCTGTCTCTTACCTAGTGCTGACACTGAATCTTCAATTGATGTCCACCATTCTATCAGGGTATCTGCTTCTGAAAGCAAAGATATAAGAAGAAAACTAATGAATTTTACGGGCACTTTTCTTGATGTAAAATAATTTCCTCAGTCAAGAGCAATGTTGTATGGGATACTAGCCTATTATGATAAGTAAAGTACTAAGTCCATGATAGTAGTGCATGCCAAATATTTTAGGCATGTAAAACAACTATAAAGCAATTGGGATATTTTCTAGTAGGTACAGATTGCTGCCCCTAACCTATAATGGAAAAGGAGTGAAAAATAATCAAACTGTTACCAGATGGATAGCTTGACCCCTGGTGATGTAATAGTACCAAGTTAGGGGCTCAGGATTGGCCTTTGTTATTGATTCATTAAGTATTTAGGAACCAGGTAGCCATATAAACTTTAATGAGGGGAAGTGCAGGTTTTTGCATCCATGTAAAGCTTCCTTTCCCACCATCAGAGGCCAGTTTGTGGAGCAAGCAACAGTGTGGTTAAGAGGAGAGACTGACATCTACAGAAACTATCATCATATCCACTTGATTATTACAAGATACCTCTCCATGGATATCCTTTGAGGATTATTCACATGGAATATACATATGCTCACACTATTACATGGAGTCTTTCTACATATCTTCTCCCAAACCTCCTTGTTGATAATCTTCTAATCATGTTTGTTCTGAGTTCCTGAATAACAAGCCAAATCATTAGCCATTGCTAAGATGAAAATGTAGATCCATACCTCAAGACACATCTATTTACAAGCAAAAGAGATAACCAGATGAAGTTCAACCCACTGATGAGATTTTCTTTGGCAACTCTCTTTAGGGGCTACCTCAGTAGTTTTATAATGCAGCAACAATGATTTTTGGCTGGTTCCAGCAAATTTTATAGACTCATCTGTAAACCAGCTTTGAATTTTTTTTTTTTTTTGTCTTCATCAACTGGTAATAGATCTGGAAGCAATATGATATGCTTCTGATGAGTCCTAAGGAAAATGCATATCTTCTTTCAAAGCAAGTTTTTCAGGTGAATAAATAATAAGCTCTTTTGTCAGAGAAGACTACCTTCATCAGATATAATTGTATCTGCTGGTAATGAAACTTTGGGGATATGTTGTGTTCATGGTTCTCAAATTCAACTGCATCTGCTCAAATATCCCCTCCACACTCTCAGTGATCTATCATTTAAAATTAATGCGTTAATGCTAACATAATAGATTGGTGAACCTGTATTTTCAACTTGCATGGTAACTCTGCAAATTATACATGGTTCTGATCCTCACACTTGATTTCCCTTCTGATATAAAAAACTCTAAGAATTGCTATAGCAGCTTTTTGAATCTCTGGCCATGCCCCTTCAGCTAAGAATTTAAAGCTCTAAGCTTATCATTTTCTTTTTGTAAGCAGTCCAGCACAATCTAAAACAGCCATCTCATTTTTGTAGTTAAATGAAATAGCTACTTGTTTTCCCAAAGCCTAGCTTTCAATTGGCACATCACTGCAAACAAACCAGGTTATAATTTAAGTAATTGCAATGCCACTTGATGAGATAGATTAATTATAGTATCCCATTTTCCACCTGAAAGAAGTTTTGCACTGTGTTCAAGCTAAAAGAAGCAAGCAATCTAAGCTCAGAACTTGTTCTTGAGAATTTGTTTCCTGGGACTAATCCCGATATTAAAAAAATTGTATCAGTCAAGGTCCACCCAGGAAAATATAAATCAATTTAAGTATTTCAAATAAAAGAAATTTAATACAGGCAAATGGTTGCACATATGTTGGCAGAGGTAAGTAACTTAATAGGAGATCATGAAGCAACCAACAGATTAGCAACAGCAGGAAAGCCAGTGTCACCCCACAGGGACAGAGAAAGCAGAAGTGATTTTACTGAAATAGTTCTGCAGCAAGCCAGAAGGGGCACAATTCAATGTTTTATATAACAGGGGTATCTCCATTATAATGAAGAAGGACAAGATAGATGCAAATGTATGTTTGATATTGGGAAGATATTTTGTTGTTATTGAGAAGTTAGTAGAGATGATCCTGGATATACAGGAGTTCAACAGGGAAAGAGATGAGAGAAGAGTGTACAAGCATGTATAAGAGTCCTGTGGCTGGAGGAATTGACCTGTTTGTGAAACCAAAAGAAGGACAATGTGCCTGGAGCCATTAAAGAAGATGGGAAAATGGTACACACTGACACCAAAGAATACAAATGACCACAGGGCATGTGGAATAGTGTTTTTTATTTGTTTGTTTTTTGTTTTTATCCATAGAGCAGTGGGGAGGTCATCAAAGGGTTTTAACCTGGAAAGTAACACATTCAGATTTGCTATGAAAAGATGACTCTAGCTATGTCACAGAAAATGTACTGTAAGGGAAGTAGTTACTATGGTAGCTTAGACTACGTTGAAGTTGATAGAGATGATGAGTAGTGGATATATTTAAGTGAGTTTTAGAAAAATAAAATGACAAGACTCAGTGCTGAGTGGGATTGGCACAGTAAATCAGAGGGATTTATCAAAGATGATTCCTACCTCCTGGCTTTGATATGTGAATGGATATTAGATCATTCGCTGATAGCATTACTGATGGTATTTGCTTGAAAAAGACCAAGATAATTGTGGGTATATTCTTGAACATATTTGGTGCAGGTGACTTTGAGATACTTTAGAGAAAGTGGCAAATAGGCAGATGGATATCTGGGTGTAAAACAAAGGAACAGTCCAGGCTAGGAAAATGATATTTGGAATTCATCAACTTAGAGATGGTAATTGAAGGTATAAGCAAGAGTTGGATTGCCTAGAAGAGGGTAGAGAGGAAGAGGGCCAAAAATGGAACTGTAGCTCCATCAGCCAGCAATTAGGTACAGAGGTTGAACCTAAAACAGAAATAGGAAAAGAATTAATAAGTAAGTAGGAAAAATGCAAAGAAAGTGTTGTATCACAGAATTCAAAGAGTGTTTTGAGAAGGAGGATATGTCCAAATCTGCTGAGAGGTAAGGAAGAAGAAAAGTGGAAGTGTCCATTCAATTTAGAAATGCACATTATTGATTACATAAATGAGAACAATTCTGGTGAAGTCAGGGGATCAAATGCCAAACTGAGGTGAATTGAGAAGCAATTTGAAGAAGTGGCTGTAGAGGGGAAGACAAGAGAACGCAATATCCGAACAGAAAAGGGGATTCTTTCTGCTGCTCTTAAAACATAAAAGAGACAAGCATGCTTAAAAGTTGATGGAAAGTATCCAGTGAAGAGGGAAAGAAGTTCTGGAGCAAGCCAGAGGGGGTAGAATTCAAAGTGTTAGGCAGTAGGGACACCTCCACTGAAATGAGAAGGAATGAGGACAGGAGAGATGCAAACAACTTTGCTTGCAATTGGGAAGATACCTTGTTGTTTCTGAGGAGATAATAAAATTGTTTTGTGAAGGCTTTTATTTTCTTTGCCAAGTCAAGGTCCTCTTCCTGGGGAGAGGGAAGAATGGCTTAGAGGATGAGAATTTTTGGAAAATGAAGGGAAGCAGAAAGCAGAATGGCAGGACATTCCCATCTCAAGTTTTTAATGACTGTCTTCGTTGGCTTCTTATTGGGTATACCTTGATTTCAAATTAGGAAGTGTTTCCTTGAACTAATATCAGGTTCCTTTGGAAAGATTGTGTCTCATTGAGACTTCTCTCCTCATGTTCATGCTTTCTCTGTCTCCCTCGCTACCCGCCTCCCAGATGCGCACCCAGACTCACCGCATTATACCACCACACCATTCAATCCTTTGAAAACTCAATGCTATGTGAATATTGCTCTTAAAAATCAAGCTACTGCCACAAATTTTACAGCTAAAATCACAGCAGAATTTGGTTCCCCGCTAACAAGGAACCTTAAAAAACCACTGTCTGACATTTGCTAGATCTGTACAAAGACCTCCCTGGAGTGTTGTTGTCTTTGTTTATCACAACTGAACTTGCAGCAGAGGCACGGCCTTAATCCAAAGCCTGCACAGCCTTTACAAAGCCCCTATTAAAACTACAAAGAAAAAAAAAAAAGGCAGCCAAGAATTCTTCTCTTACTTTTCCATACATTTCATGTGAGTGCCCAAGAAACCCATGTGAGAGCTGTTTTAACTTCAGTGTGTTCCAGAGGAATTGAGATTATATGAAAAAAAATGCATGACAGGTAAAGTGCTTAAAAACTAACATCTGTATGAGTGAATCTCGGGTTCACATTGATTTGTAGCTTCCAGTCAGGGAAATTGCAGACTGAATCATACCAAGATTCTCCTTGTCTTAGGCACTAACATTTGCAGAAATGGCTTCCTTTCTATAGAACATTACTGGCCACAGAATATTCACCATAACAATGCAATATGAAAGTGATCTTGGTAGATTTCATTCTTAGCATTCAAATTAAGAGAAATCTTCTAAATATAAAAGGAAGGAGAATGTTCCCTCCTATTTCATCAATTGCTATAAAATTCATGAAGCCCTGTCTGGCTTGGGCCTTCTATCTACTGACAAATGTAATTAAAATTAGACTTGAGAAAAAATAGGAATGGAAATGTCCAAGTATAAGGATGCTGCCACTGAAAATTGGTTTCTAAAAACAGCATCGATTAGAAAGGAAGTGCAGAGAAATGAGAAATCTGCTGCCAATAGTGCATCTCCAATTATATAAAATATTGCAATCAAAGGCTCGTGAGGTTAGGAAGACTTTTATTAAATAATGCAATTAAAAGCTAATAAGTTTAGCATTCCACCTATACACAGAAAGTGTATTTGATGTATTAGCTTTCTAGTGCTGCTGTAACCAGTGGCTTGAGACAATGCAGATTTATTATCTCACAGTTTTTTTTGTGAAATTTTATTTATTTATTTGAGATAGAGCGAGAGCGAGAGAGAGAGAGAGCATGACTTGGGGGGGAGGGGAGGGGAGAGGGGCAGAAGGAGAGGGAGAAGCAGACTCTCCACACAGTAGGGAGCCCAACTCAGAGTTGAGTCCCAGGACCCCAGGATCATGACCTGAACTGAAGGCAGACGCTTAACCGACTGAGCCACCCAGGTGCCCCTCTCACAGTTCTATAGTTTAGAAGTCTGACACGGGTTTCACCGGGCTATAATCAAGGTGTCAGCAGGGCGGTGTTTCTTCTGGAGGTTCTGAGGGGACAATTTGTTTCCTTGCCTTTTCCATCTTCCCACACTCCTTGGCTTGTGGCCCCTCCATCCATCTTCAAAGCCAGCAGCATAGAATCTCTCTAACTCCAGTTCCTATCATGTCTCTGTCACTGACCTCACTTCTGCCACTTTTAAGGACCCTGTGATTACAACGGGCCCACCTGAGGCATCCAGGATTATCTCCCATCTCAAGGTCTTTAAGTTAATCACATATGAAAAATCCCCTTTGCCGCAGAAAGTAACATAGTCACAGGTTCCGGAGATTAGAATGCTGACAGTTTGTGGGGGGTGGGCATTATTCTTCCTACCACACTTGGGAAAGTGGAAGGGCATGTTTTTAAAAGAAACATATCACTGCCGGGCTTCTGTTTCCTAAGCCTATCGTGTTCAAGGAGGAGATAAAAGAAATTTTAAGGATTTTTCCCCCCATAACTGTGCAGTTCATCAGATCATCAGACCACTCATTTTCAGTGACAAGAATGCTAAATAAGAACAGGAGTCCTTTGGCAGAATGAAACAAACTCAGAAGACAGGGAGTGATGATTGAAAAGCTACTGGGGATGCCCACAGGATCATACGTCTCCTTTCCAGGAAATTACAGCAGTAGACAGAGAAGACATGGGCCATAAAATGGTAATAAAAATGTATTTTAATTAAATTATTCCACAATAAAACTAAAAGGAATCTAAAAACAACAGCTGATTATTATCCTCATCATGTGTCTGAATGGCTCATGCAAGACATTATTCTGAGATGAGAACTGAGATGGTTACAAACCATATTACCCCGGCTCTCTCTCCTCTATGTCTCTCTCTCTTTCCCAATCTCTCTCTCTCTACCTCTTGACCCTCTTGCTCTGCTATCTTCCCTTTCATCCTGCAGGAATTATGACTTGAGTGGAGACTCTGGTGCATCTGCTCATTCCCTTTGAAAGCACAGGAAATCAGTGGACTTCACATCGCTGTGGGTTAAAATTGGTATCAGGGGACCTGTTGCTTTAGCTGCTCTTGTTCTATCTTCAAGAACAGTGTCAGATGTCAAAAGATACTACTGCCAGGAAAGATGGGTTTCCAAGAAACAATAATTTTCACATTTTTGTCATCATAATCTAGAGCCAAAGGAAATAACTTTCATAGTTTTGTCATCATCATCTAGATCTCAATTTGCTTTTTAAAAAATCTACAGAACAAATAAGCATCCATATTTTTCAAATAAAAACCTGTGGCATGTGGTCTAACAAAGGATGTTTCATTATTTATAAATTTAAATGAAAGGTGTTACAAGGTCATAAAAAATAAATTGCACTTAGCTACATATTGAATAAATTTACTTTATGGGGAAAAATGAAATTATAAGAAATCAAGGCTGTCCTGGAAAACCCAGGATGCATGGTCACCATTATTTATACCAGGTGGTTCAGAATGCTCTTTGGTTATAAAACCCACAATTTATTTTGTGCGGTGTCTGTCAGTGCCTCAAAAGCTTCAGGGAAAAAAAAAAAGTCTTTTCATTCCATGTGAAATCATGTGAACTGAGTATTTGGCCTGCTTAATTATCCCAAGAGTCTGGTTCAGTAGTTCAGTGTCTGGCCCACTAAATGCTCAATAAATGTAGACTGAATAAATGAACAAATGCATGAACAATTTAAGATTAGCCATATAGAAAGCAGGCCAAGTTTCATTTCTGCCAAGACTGAGTAAAAAGCTCACCAGATCTATCTGGAGGAATGACTTCTCAGTACATGTAGTCCCATAAGGATAGACACATTTATAATGAATAACTGATAACTAATTTAATGGATTTCATCAAGGTGTATCAACTTGTTTTTTTGTTTTTTAATAAAAGTTCTTTGTCAAGCCTCCATTCCCTTTGGATTTCAGGCTCCCAAGTGGTATCTCAGTCCAATTTCCTAAATTTTCAGACTGATTTTGGTGCTGTTTAAAAACCTCAATCTCAGTTTCGAGTCACAGCTCATTCCTTGTACTATCCAAGACAGGGCAGACAGATATTTCCATGGCTTGGAAGGGGAGGTGAGAGGGAGTGGATAGGGCGTTCTCTCCTACCATTCCTCATCGCCTTTGCTATCATTGCTCTTCTGGGATTGGAGCAAGGATGAAGGAGAGGAAGGAAGATGTTCTGCAGGTGATGGCTCATAGTAAGTTGGCCTCTCTCTTTTGCCAAGAGACTGCTGTCTGGCCCTCATTTCCTTCTCTCCATCACATGTTGACTTCCTATTGGGAGGCATGTATGGACTCTCAGGTGGGACTTCCAGGGGTTTCTCCTGCCTAACTTCCTGATGTTGGGTATCTGACTGGGCCTTAGTTTCTTCCTCCTTGCCTCAGGCCTGGCCCAGGTGATCCACCCACATCCTCTTACTGTTGGGCTTCCTTTACCCAATGGGTGGCACATGGAAGGGGGTAGGGATTGAGAAGAGCTTAATGTTCAGTCACCTACTCACCTTCAGTCAGAGTCCACTCACATATCCTGGTCATACCAAATGTGGACATGCAGGCTTCACTGTGGATCTTCTCCTTCGCCTCTTTCATAGCTCTCTGGTCCCTTCCTCCATGCTCAAGCCTAAAGAACAGATGATTTATCAATTCAGTGGCTCAGCAATTTCTAATAGATTATTCTCGGTCCTTGACTTATATATGGGGTGAGGGAAGGCAGCTTGGGCACTCCCAACCTTGTGGGAAGATAGGAGAACAAATCACATAATCCTTTCTTCTTGGGGATGGAATAGCTTCCACTGTATACAATCCACATTTCCTTAAGAAATGATATCCTACCCTCCTGCAGATTTATTTTATACATGTGGGGTAAGAAAAGGGTAGGTATGTTCATTCCATTAAACTGCTGTGCTTGGCTTCTCCTGGGGAGAAGTGGCTGGACTCCTAGATTGAGATGTGCTGCACTTAAATATTAAAGTAACTAGTGCCTGTTATTCTCACTTGTAGCCACGAGTACAGTGATCCCTGAAAAACAGAATCACAATTAGAAAAAGCTTGCCATGTGGCCAGACTTTATTCTTAATATAATACTCTACATAGAGCAAGCCATTTTTCTCCCTACAGAAAGTCTAGGAATGAGCTATCAGTATGTCCATTTACAGTAAATTTTACAGGTGTAGATTAGTAGATCACTAGTACATCAGGTGTACTAATAAGTGCCTAAGAAACAGGTTAGATTTTTAAACTTAATTTGGCTGATTTATAGTAATTTGGAAGATATTATTTTAATCATCTTACAATATGGTGAAATCAGCAATGTTATGATTCCCATGTACAATAACTTGTCCAATTTCATCAAACCAGTAAGTGTTAGAATTAGAACTAGGTGTTCTAATTTCATGCCCAATGTTCTTCCTTGATTCTGTGCTGTTAATAGGACATTCTATCTTTCCACTTGTTAAAGTTCAGGTCCAGTATGTCTTCTATTCCCGGACAATGTCTATGCCTGTACCAAGATGTCTATGGAAAGCCACACAGACAAAAAATAACAGACAACTGAGTTCATTCACAATGAGTTCATTCAGAAAAAAAAATTTTATTCTGTGAAGCTAATTCATGAATAAAATACTGCAGTTGTCACAACATGAAATATTCTTGGGCTTCGGTAGATAGCTCTCTGATGTTTCCACTTGGACCATCTCCATGCAAAGGGCAAGCAACATGTGTGTTGGTGGTGCGGTGGTGAGCACAGCTGCCTTCCAAAGGCCAAGCAACTTAAATTATTGAAGAGCAAGGCTGCCTGGACTGCAGAGGAAATCCCATTTGATGTGCAAACATATTCACCCCATAGTTTTCAAGATTTGGAAATACCTTTTCCTATATCTTAAAGTCACAAGGCTATTATAATCCAGAGGATTTTGTAATCCAGTAAATACTCTGTCTATACATTTACCATTTATAAGGTAGAAAAAGGGGCACTGAAAGTGGTTCAGATAGCATTTGAACCACTTTGGAATACTGGTGCCGAAAAATGAACTATTGGGAATTCATTAAGATAAAAAGCTTTTGCACAGCAAGGGAAACAGTCAACAAAACCAAAAGACAACTGACAGAATGGGAGAAGATATTTGCAAATGACCTATCAGATAAAGGGCTAGTATCCAAAATCTATAAAGAACTTACCAAACTCAACACCCAAAGAACAAAGAATCCAGTCAAGAAATGGGCAGAAGACATGAACAGACATTTCTGCAAAGAAGACATCCAAATGGCCAAAAGACATGAAAAAGTGCTCAACATCACTCAGCATCAGGGAAATCCAAATCAAAACCTCAGTGAGATACCACCTCACACCCATCAGAATGGCTAAAATTAACAAGTCAGGAAATGACAGATGTTGGCGGGGATGTGGAGAGAGGGGAACCCTCCTACACTGTTGATGGGAATGCAAGCTGGTGCAGCCACCCTGGAAAACATTATGGAGGTTCCTCAAAAAGTTGAAAATAGAGCTACCCTACGACCCAGCAATTGCATACTGGGTATTTACCCCAAAGATACAAATATAGTGATCCGAAGGGGCACATGCACCCCAATGTTTATAGCAGTAATGTCCACAATAGCCAAACTGTGGAAAGAGCCTAGATGTCCATCAAGAGATGAATGGATAAAGAAGATGTGTGTACAGACACACACACACACACACACACACACAATGGAATATTATGCAACCATCAAAAATGAAATCTTGCCATTTGCAATGACGTGGATAGAACTAGAGGGTATTATGCTAAGCGAAATGAGTCAATCAGAGAAATACAATTATCATATGATCTCACTGATATGAGGATTTTGAGAAACAAGACAGAGTATTCATATAGTATTCATATAGTATTGTTTCAAAGTCAAGGAAGGAACATACATGAGGAACTTAGGATGCTGCTAGTTATATACTAAGTGCTCAATAAACATGATTTATTATTGTATATGGTTACATATAGGCAAAGGGAGGGAAAAATGAAACAAGATGAAACCAGAGAGGGAGACAAACCATAAGAGACTTGTAATCTCAGGAAACAAACTGAGGGTTGCTGGAGTGGAGGGGGTGGGAGGGATGGCGTGGCTGGGTGATGGACATTGGGGAGGGTATGTACTATGGTGAGCCCTGTGAATTGTGTAAGACTGATGAATCACAGACCTGTACCCCTGAAATGAATAATATATTATATGTTAATTAAAAAATTTTTAAAAATAAAAAGAGCTTTCCTGGGCAGAGTAGAACTGGCATACTACATTTCATACTACCACAAATCACCAATCCCTTTTGGGGGACCCCCACAAAGGGTGCCTTTCTCAAACAAGGCACAGCATATGTACATTTAAATGCATATGTGGTAATAAACACATGTTAATGAAATCAATGCAAGTGAATTTATTGGTAGGATACCACATACTGCACCTATGCATAAAATCATATAAAAAATCAGGAACTTTCCATGTACATGATTAAATAAAAATGATTTCAAAAAAAAAAAAAGGAATACTGGTGTCGAAACAAAGACTCACAGAGACTGGCATTTCCATGATATAAAGAGAAAGGTCAGTCTTAGTGGGTGGATAACAGGAGTCATGAAGATACTAGGGCTATCTTCCCTCATATACAATCTTCGAATGCACCCTTTCTTCCTCAGTTCTGAAATTCTTCACAGCATTAAGATTATTTCCTCTAATAAGTCTACTAGAATGCAAAGTCGGGCAAAGAATTCATCTTCCACTAATCAGTCAGATATTGGTAGGAATCTTTTAAATTAACCACTTCATCTTATCAATTGACAAAAGCACTGGTGAAATAGCCATATATATACTATTAGCCATATTTGATTTGGAGGGGAACATGACCACTAACAAGGAGACATGCACGACAATGTTCACTGCAGCACAGCTTGTAGTGATGAAAAAATTAGAAACACTTGAGATGCCCATCAAGGAGAATATAGTAATTATGATGGATAGTTCAGACAGAATATTACATAGCAGTAAATATCAATGGGTTATCATCCAATATCTCAAAAACATAATGTTGAAAAGAAAAATTAACAGAGAAATTTTTAAAATTCATTCTTGAGCATTTAAAAAAATATCCTCTAAGCAATACCACAAAAGGTCTTGTAACATACTAGAGTGGTTAAAAGCATCAGCATATGATAAAGCATAGTTCTGGAATGAGATGCCTGTCTGCCTTTGAATCTTAGCTCTACCAATTATTAGCTGTGTGACCCTGTGCAAGTTATTTAAGCTTTTGATGTCTCAGTGTTTAAATAGAGATCATACTAGTACCTATTTCATATAGTATTGTTTCAAAGTCAAGGAAGGAACATACATGAGGAACTTAGGATGCTGCTAGTTATATACTAAGTGCTCAATAAACCTGATTTATTATTGTTTATGGTTACATATAGGTAGAAGAATATAATACCAACTGGAATCCATGGTATTGGATGGCTCTAGGGAGAAAGGGAGCAGAGAGGTTGAATAAGAAAATGAGAACTTCACCTTTATTCTGTGTCTTTTATTGAAACAAAACAAATATATGGAACCAAAATACAAATGATGATGATAAAAATGATGATCATGGTGATGATCGTGATGACATTAATGATGATGGTTATCAAAGAGTAGAAGCAACACAAAGGAGTACTTGGGAAGGAGTCAAGACAAATGTCACAATTTTGAAAGAGACCTGCCCTATTTTAATTGAGGCTCAGGCATGGGAAGGGCACTGGATTAAGGAATGCAAGAGGGAAGTCTTTGAGCAGAGCTGTTGGATTGGCCTGAAAAGAAGACTTCTAAGCAGGGCAGCAGAGCAAGCTGATCTGCAGATAGAAAAACTCAAGAAGCCAAAGTTGACATAGCAACACCAGTAACCTCTGTTTAAAAAGAGCTAAGACCTGGAGAGTTTATTCAAGATTTTATTTATTTATTTGAGAGAGAGAGAATGAGAGACAGAGAGCATGAGAGGGAAGAGGGTCAGAGGGAGAAGCAGACTCCCTGCCGAGCAGGGAGCCCGATGCGGGACTCGATCCAGGGACTCCAGGATCATGACCTGAGCCGAAGGCAGTCGCTTAACCAACTGAGCCACCCAGGCGCCCCTGGAGAGTTTATTCAGACAAGCACAGGGCAGATGATGGGAGTCTGGAGGACGCTGAGAGTCTCTTGGACCTCAACCTTGTATCACCCCCATAAGCAAATCACCCAAGAAGATTATAGTGAGCCTGAGAAATACCTGCAAGAGATGTCAAAGACAGTCTGATTTTGAAGGATAAGAATCTGATTTTTAAGGATAGGAAGAGCTGCCACTGGGGGAATGAGCAGAAGGCCACTTACTGGGAGGCCATAAAATGAAGGTCAGAATAAGAACTGAGAGACTGATAATACAATCTGGGAACACTGACAGGGCTACAGCTATAGAAGTCTTCTCTTTCCCCTCTGTGGAGCCAGACTGCTCTAGAGCTTTCAGAAAGTTTCAAATAACACAGCAGGAGGGATCTGAGGACAAAGTGCCAGGCAGTTCCCATTAGAAAGTAGCTCAGGGTGGGGCACCTGTGTGGTGCAGTTGGCTCAGCATCCGACTCCTGGTTTCAGCTCAGGTCTGATGTCAGGGTCTTGAGCTTGAGCCCTACGTCGGACTCTGTGCTCAGTGCAGAGTCTACTTGAGATTCTCTCTCCCTCTCCTCCCCCACCGCCTCTCTCACTAAAATAAATAAATCAATCTTTTTTTAGAAAAGAAAGTAGCTCAGCATGAAACAACTATGTTGTACACCTGAAACTAATGTAACACTGTGTGTCCATTATACTTCAACTAAAAAAAAAGAAAGTAGTTCAGAGAGAGGCTATTGCTCTCCCAGTTTCCATGGCTTTTCCCTCCTGTCCCCTTCACTCAGTCTTTCTATAGTTTTCCATCCATCCAGGCATTGTGTCGATAGATCTGAGGTTGTTCTTTCTGTTTGGAATTGGGCTAACTACCTTGGTTTTCTTAGGTCTATAATTGGGATTACAACATCTACTTTAAAAGTTGTTGACGGATTAATCATGAAGACATACTTAAGAGGCTTAGCCCACAGCTTGGCATAGAAAACGGCTTCACAAGTGGCATCAATTACAGGCACTAATCACTGAGTAGGTATTCGATAAATATTTGCTTAACTAATTAATTCAAAGTGTAAATTAAGTTGGAGTTTCTAGGTAGATGACCACTAGTAGAATATCTGAGCTAATCGCAACAAATGTCTTTCTTCCCTCTACATGGAGGGGTTAGTTGTTATGAATAAATTATTTAAATATGATAGGCTCATGGTTCACCTTTTACCACCTAACACTTACGTTGAGATGTTCCCTCTGCTTGCAGCATTGTGTTACTTATCATTTTCAAATGCCTGACCTAGTGCATGGAGCAGCAGAACATCATGCTCCTTCTCTACTTGGTCATGTAGAACACAGGGACAGTGGTCCAGGTTTTGACAAGGATATACCCAGACACTTAGCAACTCACAAAGTACCAAGGTTCATACATCCAGAATGTCAGTTGTACAATTAAACCACAAAATCCACCTGCTTCTGATACTGGTTATTTGCCAGATTCCTTACTGTTACCCTGAATTCACATACCTCCCAACTCTCCTGATATGTCAGCTCAACTAGAAACACCCAGAATCATGTATACAAACTCCAAGTGATATTTCTAACTAAGTGGTCTCCAAATAGCTTGAGTGCATATCCAGTTAGAAAAAGAAGCAACCTCAACATATGTATGCCATATGACTACTGTCATTAACTAAGCTTCAACACACAGTATTTCTTGTTAACAAAGGTGGATATGAAACTTAATTTCAACAAATTTCTTTATAATTAAATAAATTAATTGGCCATCTTCTTTACACATATAATTAGATAACCATTGTTTCTACTTCCTGGTGTGGTTGCCAAAGAGCTACTTGCCAGACCTAGAGCTGCCATGTTTTAATCTTTTTATTATTGGAATTTTCCCTACTATTTTTCAATCCATGGATTTGTTTTAAGACCACTAAAATTGTTTCCATATAGTATAGTATGTTTAAAATTAATAAACACAATAGCCAGAATAACATTGGGTCAATCAGTCCCTCCAAAATGTGAGACCCCCATCTTCCCTCAGGGTAGCTCACAATTTGTGACCAGCTCACACAGTGACCAGATGAGTGTGCAGTTCCAATACATATATTAAACACTAATGAAGCTCAAGTAATCTTTTATGCTAAATAACAACTGAAAAATAAGTTCTGGTATTTTGTTCCCACACCCTAATGGATCATTCTGCTCACTCCTTTGGCTTTCACTTCCCCATCCCCCTTTGGAGACCACAGATATGAATACTTTACCTAAAGTAATAAATACTTCAACAGCATCAAAAACATTTTAGGAACAATACAACTAGTCTTATGGGAGTCCACTTAAAAAAATGTTATCTGATAAGAATTTCAAACTGAAGAAATACTGAATTGTAGAAGTAAACAACTGCTAAATGTGCCATGTGTTTGTCCACCCATGCACATGAGCAAAAGAGAAGCTGGAACGAATACTGTTGACTTGAACGCCATCATTAATGAAAAAAAGTTTTGCTGGGGCAGCAACAATCAGCAACCTCTTTGAACATCCTCCATGTGCACTGTACTCAGAATGAAATATTGTTTCGCCAGGCTTTGCCTTGGCCTGCTGTATGAGGTATTGGGTGATATTTATGGTGTGTCTGAACCTTATCTGTTTGTCAATGTCATCCTTCTCAAACCAGACCTGGTTGTATTGACTAACAATTTCCACAGTAGTAAGAGTACAATGATAGATGGAGCCCCACAAAAGAACCTACTGACTATTTCTAGTATCATTTTTCGGTAAGAGAGGCCAGTTCTAAAGGGCTGTTGAAACGACTTCCTGAATCTATTTATTGGAAAGTAAAGTTTCATTAGTCTTGCCTTGAATCACCTTGTTGATTTGGAAAATAAACTTATAAACAACCAACCAACACTTAAAAATTCTTATTCTTTAAATCCTTTCCCCCCTACATACTTTATTTACATTTTGGGGAGGTGAATGCCCAAATTTGCACATATATTTGTATTTTCCATCTCTTCCCCATCTTTTCTGCTTTCAAAGAATGAATAAAATATATCTCCATATTTCACCTCTACTTGGAGAAATTTATGAATATTTGTAAAGATTACTGTGGCATATATTCCCCCATTTAAATACTATTTTCCGTATCTGCAAAAACACATATTGTAAAGATTTATTTGTAAGTTTATGGGAATATCAGCTAATATTACTCTAGGGAAAAAATAACTTTGTAGATTATTAATGAAGTGGTATTTTTGTGTGTGCATGTGTTCATGTGTGTGCACGTGTGTGTGTGTAGTTATACATGGGACCACAGTTAAATATCCTCCAGTAATTTGGAGATCAGGGAATTTAGAAAGGACTTAACTCTTTTGGATATAATTTAAGCCACAAACTACCAGAATTGAGTACCCTCTTATTGTTAAACCATAAAATGAGCGAAAATGAATTAGAACAGAATGCCACATCATTTCACAGACAAATGATTCTCAGACCAGAACAATATTGATTATATTAACATAATAAAAAAACAGAATATATTCATACAAATGGGCTTTGATCAATGAAGAATTTTAAATAAACAGAATCACTGTTTTTAACTCCTTTCTTCAGTGTTCAAGATGGGTCTCTCATGGCACAGTTCTTTGGGAGGCAAATGTTTCTGTTGCACAGATAGGCACAGCCAGTCTATAGGGCTTGATGTCTCAAAGATTTTATCCAGCAGCCCACACTGCCGTCCTTGAATTTTTTACACCTCTATTGAGGCATAATTTGCATATCATGATAGTCATCCATTATAAGTGTGCAGTTCAATGACTTTTAGTAATTTTATACAGTTGTATAATCATGACCACAATCTAGTTTTACAATATTCCCATCATCCGAAGTTTCCTTGTGCTCATTTGCAATCAATTCCCACCCAGACTCTCAGTCCCAGACAACTATAAATCTGCTTCCTGCCTCTATAGATTTGCCTTTTCTGGAAATTTTATATAAATGGGGTCATATAATATATAGTCTTTTGTGACACGCTTCTTTCATTTAGCATATTTGAGATTCACCTATGTTGTTGTAGGTATTAGTAGATCATTTTTTAAGTTGATGAATAGCATTCCATTCATATGTATGTATGGATCTACATTTTATCTATTAACTTTGGAATACTTGGATTGCATGAGTAAATTTCCATGAACAAACAAGTCTTAATGTGAACACATGTTTTAATTTCTCTGGGGCAGGTAGATACCTAGAAGTGGAATTGCTGGGTCAGATGTAAGTATATGTAAGTGACTATACCATTTTATATACTCACTAGCAATGTACAAGGATTTCAGTTTCTCCAAATCTTCACCAACACTAATATTGTAAATCTTTGCATTATAGCTATTCTAGTGGGTGTGTAGAAGTATCTCATTGTGGTTTTAATTTGCATTTCTCTAATGACTAATGATATTAAGCATCTTTTCATGTGTTTATTGGCAATTTGTACATTTTCTTTGTGAAATGTCTATTCAAATATGCCGTCCATTTTTTAAATATGTTGTTTGTCTTCTTATTGTTGAGTGATAAATATTCTTTATATATTCTGGATACAAGTCCTTTTTGGATAGTCCTTTATATATTCTGGATACAAGTCCAAAATATTTTGCAAATATTTTCTCCCAGTCTATTACTGGTCTTTTCATTTTTCTTCTTTAGAAAAGTAAAAGTTTTTTTTTTTTTAATTCTGATAAAGTCAAATTTATCAATTATTCTTTTTATTGATTGAAAAATTATTGCCTAACCTAACATCACAAAGATTTTCTCCTACAAGTTTTCTTCTAAAAGTTTTATGGTTTTAGCTCTTAAATTTAGGGCTACAATACATTTTGAGTTTCTTCTTTTGTGTATGGTGTGACATAGAGACTAGGCTCATTTTTTACATGTGCATAGCCAATTTTCCCAGATGAAAAGACTCTCCTTTCCTTTACTGAATAGCTTTGGTACCTTGGCTAACCATAAATATAAGGATTTCTTCCTTGATGTTATGCAAATCACAGTATCCCCTCACAATGACTTGACTCCCCAGATAAATCAGCCTTTACTTGAGGAAATTCAGTGCTGAGGCCAGTGTGAACATTGATGCATAGTTCTACTTGAAAATAAATTAATTGGAATTCCAATTCATGCAGAAGTTTGTAAATTCAACTAAACTGAGTTTCTGAGCCCACAAAGCTGAAGACCTAACTGGGATAAATTTCTCAAGGTAATAATAATCTAGCAGAGGACACTCAGTAGCCAATCAGCCTCTCCTAGTACTACTTGACAGAAACTTCCCAATTTAATCATGAATAAAGATTTGTTGAGCCTTTTTTATGTGGAAGGCACTATGAAGAATTCAGAGACATAAAATGGTCAGCATTGCTCTGGTACGTACTGGTATGACCAGCAGGTGGTTCATAGCCAGCCTCCACTGTGATTAGTGGACTCTATACTGCGCTGGCTATAAATATTTTGAACATCACGGCCGAACAGAAGATATGATTCTCAGTCTCCCATGAGCCTACAGCCTAGCTGGAAAGATATTTGGCTACATAGTTAAAATGTTCAAGGCAGTAACATAGTATGTTGATTCAGAAGATTGAAAGAGAAAAAATCATTAAGAGCTACTGGTAATGTTAACAGAAAAAGTAAAAAAAAAAAAAAAAAAAGAGTGTTTCTTAAGATAAATAATAAATAAAATCAGTTAAAATTATATAAAATTTAGGTTTCATAGACTTACAACTTATTAATGCCCCAGCTATCCCAGGCAGTATTGTCTGATAATATTATTTTTTAGGGCGCCTGGGTGGCTCAGTCGGTTGAGCGACTGCCTTCGGCTCAGGTCACGATCCCAGGGTCCTGGGATCGAGTCCCACATCGGGCTCCCTGCTCTGCGGGGAGCCTGCTTCTCCCTCTCCCACTCCCCCTGCTTGTGTTCCCTCTCTCGCTGTGTCTCTCTCTGTCAAATAAATAAATAAAATCTAAAAATATATATATATATATTATTTTTTTAAATAATAATACTGATTGTTACCACTCACTGCAGCCCAGTAGACGTTAGGCTGTGAACTATATTACCTACCTATGCAAGGCTATGGACTATATTACCTCTAATCCTTACAACAAACCTAATAAATAGAAGATACTGTAGCCATAAGGCCTAACTTGGTCAGCACGGAATAAAAAGTAAAGCTGCAGGGAACAGTAATATATTTAAATTTAATTTTTTTAATTTAAATTCCAAGCCCCATCCCTATAATGAAAAAGGTATTCTCTATTCAGAACCAAAGGAATACTTATGTAAATTATAAGTTAGTCCTTCTCATTGCTTATTACCTCCTGCTTTCAGCCAGGAGAAGGCTGTAATAATTTAGTCACAGCAACAGAACCAGTCACCAAGATGGCTAATCTTTGGACAGCCAATGTAGTGTTCTCAGTTTCTTCCAGTGATGTCCTACCATCATCACTGAGGAAGCTCATAAGATTTTGAATTTTCAGTGTTCAAGGTTCAAAAACATGATGCTCTTCTCTCTATTGTCATGCTGAGCTCTAGAGCCCACTACATAAATAGCTTCTAATAAGCACAAGCAGAAGCATTTTCCTGGGTATGACCGTGGTTCCGGGGTCACAAGGAGCTAAGGACTTGGCCACATTCTGTGTCAAGATGTAGGCTTTTCCCAAGACCCCCCCATCCATGCCATTGAGAATTGAAGTTCATGTCTCTCCTTGTACCAAAGGCTAACACAATTCTTGCCCAAGGATGAATTTCTGAAGTGACTGACATTTGCTTCAGGAGAACATTCACATATTACTCTATCTTCATTTTAGAGCTAAGAAAACAGAGGCTAAGAGAGTTTAAGTGACCTGCCTAATATCGCACAGCAAACGTGAAATGCAAACTTAGCAGTTTCAAATTCCCAAAGCTGATATTATTTTCACTCTGCTTTGCTGTCTACCAAATCCATAACTGTAGGTAAGTCAGTTCTGGGTAGGTCAGAGCTGAGAAATAAATGTCTCTCCTTATCCTCACAGACACATCTAGTCAAGTAAGATGTAAAAGGTGCCTGGTAGGCAGCTTACAAGGCTTCTCATTGGTTTCCAGTCTGAAAGAACATTTGTGCAAACCAGAATGTGTGCTGTTAGTAAACAACCCAGAGCTATTTATTAATTGGGGGTAAACAAAAATGTAGTTGAGTTTAATTCTGCAAACAAGCACATAGAATCCAACACACGATCTTGCAGGACAGAAAAAGAGAGAGAGAGAGAGAAACATTTCCTGCAGTAGAAAAATTCTTATTAGAATGACAGGCACAGGGTTTAGGATTGTGCTTTTGTCACTAGCTGGCTGTGTGTTTCCTTCAGCAAGTCACTGCTTCTCTGTAGACCCCGGATACCCTCTTTTTTTTTTTTTTTTTTTTTGCATGTAAACTGCTCGTTTATTAGCATTGGTACTGTGACATAATGGTTTCCAATAAACATGCTGAGCGGCATGGAGATGATGGAACAGGGTGAGGTTCAGACACATAGGCAGCACTTCCTTGTTTCTTCCACTCATTCTCGTCGCAGTCCCACTTTGCAGAGAAGCCCAGGATCAGGCTGACCTTCATGTTAAGCATCCTCTTGATCTGCTTGGCCACCCACCCTTCTTCAAAGATGTGCGGGATGTGGCCATACAAAGAGTGCTTCTCCCAGATCAGAATGAGTGGCAGCATATGCAACCATCCTCCCCTCATTAGTGCTCTTACTCATTTCAGCAAAAGGTTGGGGTTTCTCTTTTCTTTCTTTAGATATTTCTCAATCAGAATTATTTATTTAAGAAATATCTTGTCAACAACTTTAAAGCCCTGCAATTTTTCCAAGGCGGCCAGAGCATGTAAAAATCCTTTGTTTATTGGGGTGCCTGGATGACTCAGTCGGTTAAGTGTCTGCCTTTGTCTCAGGTCATGATCCCAGGGTCCTGGGATCAAGCCCCGCATCAGGCTCCCTGCTCAGCGGGGAGCCTGCTTCTCCCTCTGCCTCTGCTGCTCCCCCTGCTTGTGCTCTCTCTCTTTCATTCCCAAATAAATAAAATCTTAAAAAAAAAAAAAATACTCTGCTTCCTATTCACGGACTTAAACTTCACACCACCTGAAATAAATGGTATTTCCAAGTTCACCTTTAAGCTGGGATAAAGGAGGCTAGATGTGAGGACAAGATGATATAAAAGAGACACACAGAGGAAAGGATTTCATATTAATACAACTGTACATTAAGAAACTGTTGAACAACTCAATAATGTAAATAATGGTCTAGAGTATTGGAAAGACAATGACCTCTGAAGTCAGGTAAGTTACAATAATTAAATAAGTAATTAAAATACAGCCTCTATAATTTACCTTGATAATTATACCTGTATAATTTACATTGGACCTTGAGCAAGTTACTTCTCTTAGCCTCAGTTTTCTCATCTATACCCTAGGGCTAATATTGCCTAAAATTAGATTAAGGAGCAGGCTAATCATACTACTGCCCAAGGTGCTGATCAATAGCAGTGCTAGAAGATCAGTGGATTGAACGCAAGCCTTGGTGCAAGGTAACTCAACTTTCCAAGTATGGCTTCTGATAAAACTAGTGACATGTCCTTGGTTCTCTTCTGACCAAAGCAGAAATAGTCCTCTAGTAGACATTTTTTAAAACTTCACTCCAAATAAACAAATGTACAAACATATAAATATGTTTGTTTGAAGGGACACTAAATTAGTGAGGATAGTTTAGGGGATAGTGGAGTAATAAATAATTCTGAAAAGTCAGTGGCTCAAAAAATAAGGGTTTATGTCTTCCTCACTTAGTGTCTCATGTAGATTGGCCAACTGTTCTCCAACTTGAATTTATGCCATCTGAAATACATGGTATTTCCAAGTTCACTATGGTAAGGAAATAAAGAGATAGAAGATACATACTGGCTTTTACCTGCCTTGTCTCCAAGTGGCACTCGTTATTTCTGCTCTTAGTCTCTTGGACAAAACATTGGTGTGGGCCAGCCTGCCTGGGAACTGTAGGCTATACTTACTGTGCCCCTGATGACACAGTACTTACCTGCCCAGGTGCCTAACTGTCTGAGAATGGCATCAATACTCACAGGGTAGTTGTGAGAATTATATATAACTTTGAGTAAGAACCTAGCCCAGGGTCTGGACATACTTAGAAGTCAATAAATGTTAAGCCCTTTCTCCTACCCCCAGTCTCAAAGGTGAACTTTGCCAATCCCACGGAATCAGCTCCAGCAACTTCTATGTTCTTAGATACTACAGCCAAAGCACCCTGACATCTTGCCCAGGGCACCACAAAGAGGCAAGCTGAACATGGTGACTATATCCCTACATGACAACCTGCAGGCCATGTTTTCAGATTGCCAATATAAAAAAATGTATATCATACCATCATCTGCTGAGGGTCCTTCTGTGGTTCCCCAAGTCTTAAGGAAAAAGTTGAAACACTTTCATGTAACTAACACACAAGACCCCTTTGAACTGTTGCTCTAGCCTCCTTCACTTAGCTCCTAACACATGTGTCACTCATACTCACCACTCCAGCCCTGACCAATAGCTCCAATGGCCCTGGACAACTCCATTCTATGTCATGTGTCTCTGCATAAGCAGAACCTGCTGGATTTTCCTGGAATGACTTTCATTCACTCTTCACCTGACTGCTTGTGCTTTAAACCACAGCTTTTCTGAAATGCTTTTTCTGGCTTCTCCAGTATAACTTAGATGCTCACCTCTAAGCCTAACAGCATCATGTGCATACCTGTATCACAAATTGCTGCATTACAAACACTTGCCCAAGGGTCTGTCTCCCCTCTCTCAATAGAAACTCATAGGGGGCCGCAGTCGTGTTGTATTTGAAGCTGGATCTTCAGGGCCTGCTAAGGTGTTCTGGCACACTGTGGGAATATATAAAAGTCTATCTAACCAATGAAGGCCAACCTCATCCTTACTGTTTGATTTATTACACCACACCTCTCCCTGTGCCGTCTTAGATTTCCCAGAAAAATACTAATCTAAATATACTACCTCCCTACTGATTATTGGCTTCAATAGCTGTGGGCCACTTCTGACTCAATCTGGGCAAAGCCCCAGTCTCCATTTGATGACCAAGTTTAAGGGATGGACAGTATATTGTTGAAACCAAATCTTAGACTCAGCACTTACTATGTATATGAAACTCAGGCCGGATCTCTTTATCTTTACTAGCTCAGTTGCCTCATAAGAAAATTAGGACTAGTCTCCATGCCAAAGGGCTACTGTAGCTATTAAAAGGGAATCCTAATATTTGGCCTGCCAGCATATAACTCCAATTTGAAAAAAAAAAAACAAAAAAAAACAAAATTGCATTCCCTAAAAGCTTCTTTAGGAAAGGAGGTTTTCTTAAGGGAATTTCTTGAAAAACTGACTGAAATAACAGATAAAACCCCAAAAGAGGCCTGAACGTGTAAATCACCCTGTAAGAGACACAAAGAATTTTTCCTTAAGGGTAATAGAAAGTAGGACAAAAGGGAAGAAATAAAAGGAAAAATGGAGCCAGGAAATTATAAAGGACCTCCCTGGGGAACACGCCCATCCCCAATTTTGAAATCTAAAAACATGGGATATACATTTTCAAGCATCTGGTAGTATATTTTGTCATATAATAAGCAGGCTATGAATTACAGATACAATTATTATTTGAAGTGTCATTATTATTAACTCAGACTTCATTATCAGTTAATCCTATAGATTTACATTCTTTAGTCAAGTGAAAAAGAGGG
The DNA here is from genome assembly GCF_011800145.1 of Mirounga leonina. Classification (NCBI taxonomy): domain Eukaryota; kingdom Metazoa; phylum Chordata; class Mammalia; order Carnivora; family Phocidae; genus Mirounga; species Mirounga leonina. Next base: position 705,708 of record NW_023270707.1, read on the forward strand.
GATAGTTGAGAGGTGGAAATATCCAGCTCAGCTTTTATCCTATCTAGATCATGTCTTTGTCTTTCTCATTCTAGGATGAATTCTTAGTATCCTGATTTTCTTTGCTCATAGCTGCCTATCCAGGGTATTTCACTGACTGATCATTTTACAATTTTATTGAGGTTCAATCTAGGTACAAGAAATAGTATCCATGTAAAATGTACAGTTTGATGAGTTTTGATACATGTATACATCCATGACACACGTATGTACCCATGAAACCACAATCAAGTTATGGAACATTTCCATTACCCTCAAAAGTTTCCTTGTGCCCCCGTATAGTCCCTCCCTCCCTGTGCCCTTGCCTCAGGCAAGCACCAGTCTGAACTATATCACTAGAAAATCTAAAATGTTCAAGAATTTTTTATAACCAAATCATGAAAATTTGGATTGTTTTTGCATATTGTGAATGATACTGCAAGGAATGTTTATATACAGGTCTTTGTATGATCATATATGCTTTCATGTCTCTTGGGTATGTACCTAAGAGTGGAATAGCTGCCTGATATGTTAAGTGTATGTTTAACATTTTAGGAACTTCCAGTTTTCCAAGGTGGTAGGGGCATTTTATATTATTATCAGTGGTGTCTGAGAGTTCCAATCACTCCATATCCTTATCAACACTTAGTACTGTCAATCCTTTTAGTTTTTGCCATTCTAATGGGTTTAATAGAGGTATCTTGTGGTTTAATTTGCATTTTATTGATGTCTAATAGTGTTAAATATCTTACTTTGCATATTTTCCTTTGTCTTCCATTGATTTGTATTGACTCCTTGAGCAATCTCCTTTCTGGCTCTATGCTGCCCCTACTGTTATTCTGAGGCATCACATTTTCACTGCACCGCTACTGATCCTTTGACTGCTGGGAATACTACCTTCTCACATTATCCGTCATGGAAATTTTACTCACAGTATCAGTTGATTTATCTGAATGTTAACTTTATCAATTATTGTTTTATAAGTTCAAGATATCGGCTGGAACATGCTAGTATTTATTTTTAAATCTACATCTAACTTGGGAAATCCTAGACGAATCACTTAGCCTCTTAGCCAAGCCAGTAATAGTGACCTTCTGCCTACTTTCTATGGATTTGCTCTAAAAATTAGGAGTTACAATAACCTAAATGTGTAAACAAATGTACCACAGTTAAGCTATGTAAGGTAAATTATAAGACTTAGTGATTTAGATTCTTAAAATAAAATGAATATTTAATATATTTGTCTCCAGGTGCATGAAATTTAAATGCAGCTATTTCCCTCTGTGAATTTATAATTAAAATGACAGTAATCAGAGCAAAGAAATTCAGAAGGGTGAAAACACACCTCAGATTATCTCATATTGACAAAAAATGCATTGTGATGGTTGAAATTCACAACGTTCACCTGAGAACCTCACTCAGCAGATCTTAAAAGTTGGAGGTGTCAGTTCTACTGAGCTGGACATACTCCATGAATATTTGTTTCCAAGTTGTGTGGCAAGAAAAAAAAAAAGATCTTTTTTTCATCCTAATGTTTTAAAATATTTGATCATGAGAAGTGTGTATATATACATATACAAATACATTGTTTAATGAGTGTATGTACATTAGTACATATATATATTTTTTAATGTGTTTTTTTATCTATAAAATGACTTGCACTTTTTTCTCCTAAAAGAGAAAGAAGTTTTTAGGGAATATATTTTTAAAGATACAGCTTAGGGAAAGGTAAAATACATTCATTCTCATCTCAGAGAAAGGTTGGTTCACTCTGGGAAATGGGGGTGTTCTTCCAGCAGAAAGACAGGATGTTGTTTAGGACCACCAAGGTGAGATGAATCTTCGTTCCACAGCAAGATCTCTTTCTCTCCGGTAAGTGTGACCACGATTTTTATCAAATTCACACCTCCTTTTCCCACTTTTCTTTTTTACTTTTGTGTTCCTATGGGGTCTAGAAGAGCCTAAAGATCATAGTAATGGATACCATAAAGTCTGCTTTGAGAATACATCCTGGGAATAAATTCCTGAGGTCTCAACATTAAAAATTGAGAAATCCTAATAGCATCTGTTTCTAATAAAGCACTCTAAACCAAGCAGGCCACAGATGGTTGATTTTGGTTACACTTAGTAAAAAAGAAGACATACATCACTCTATAGAATTTGAATTAAATTGGCCACTGTTTTTAGAAACTGATGGGGAAACTGAGGTGCAGAAAGGTTATAATGATGTGCTAAAGCTTACAACAGCCAGTGATAGAGCCAGACTAAAAACTCAAGTCTTCGGACTCCCCCTATGAGAACAAAATTAGTCACGCGAGTGTGCTAGGGCATGCAGACTAGAAAAATAACTGCTTGAATAATTAAGTAATTAATGACCCTTTCTTACCTATGTCAGTGCTGTGCATTGTAAGTTGCCACCTCCAGAGTTTACTGAAGAAATATTCAGTGCAGGGGTTATAAACATTAATCAGCTATTAGCCTTTCCCCTGGGAGCTTACAGAGTTGTAGGAGAACATTGTAGGTACCGTTCTACATGAATATACTAAATAATACAAAGGCAAATCATGACAAAGGTGGGCAGATAAAGCAGTGGGGGAATTTAGGGTGAATGTTGAAGACATGTCAGTCTACTCCCTCATGGCCTCTAGATCAACACTGGTGCTTAAATAGATTTGAGAATTAGGCAAAAGCATGTCTAACTGATAACTACACATCCAAGGATGTTACAATAAACTGAACAATCGTTCTTTGAAAGAACGATTTTTTTTTCAACTTTGTATTTTCAGGGTATAACAGAGTCTCTAGTACATGGTAGGTAACCAAGACATATTAATACATGAGTGAATGGATGAAGATTTCCAGTACTTTCAGTGTTCTGTCGTCCATCCTGAACAATAAGCACTGCAGGCAGTCTAGATTTTGGATACCTTGCATAAGTCTAAGAACTAATCTTCCTTGTAAGCCTTGGCAGATCAAGCCCCAAATAATTCCTGTCTAACACAAGAACAGTTTACACCTTGGGATCCCTAAAACTTCATGAATCTACCCTCCAGTGAACACAGAGAGTCTCTTTCATCTGGAGGCACTGCAGCCCTGGGGAATGGATTTATAAATCCACTAGCATTACAAATGCAATGAATTTGGTATTCACAGATGAGTCCTTTAATTCCATTTTTCACAAAGCAGGCAATATACAGATAGAGGTTGGATTTTAATAGTTTATTCATGACTCTCCAAAGGAGCAGTTTGAGTTACATAGAAAGTTTTATTAATACAAACGACAGGATCAGATTGACTATCAGGGAGGAGAAACAAAAAAATATTGCAAAGAGTAAGAGAGAAATCAGGTTGTCAGTTTGTCAGTATTAACAAGAGATGGGCTTATTTTCTCAAATAAAGTCAATATGTGAAGAAAGATCCTGGCGCAACACACCAGAATTTTTTGTGGATTTCTCTCTCCAGCACAAACACTGAGACAATTCATCCATCAGATGGTTGAAATGAGGATTTGGACATTCTAACTCCAAAATTCAGTGGTCAAGCCTGTTATACTACTGATCTGCCTGGCAGAAATAACTTCAGTGAGCCTTTGATACTCTGGGTATTTTGCATGCCCTCTAGTGACTCACCATCTGTGAATCTTGAGGGATTGGTTTTGGCTGGGATTTGAAGCCTAGAATATTAGTGTGAGTAATGCTACCAGTGAGCAACGATAGACCTGAGAACAATCAAGCTCAGTGGTGTGAAATGTAAAGGATCAAGAAAGCAGCCATGCTCAGCTGAGTGAAGTGAAGCAAAAGCACAAATATGACTGCATGTGGAAAACAACCCAGAGGAAATGAAGAGTGACCTCCATGCTTCCAGACTGTTTCTAAACAGGTTTCCCTCCCAAGATGGTAAGCTCTGCTATGCCCAGAGGGGTAGGGTTCAAATTAAACCACTCACCAAAATCAGATGTCAAGTGCCTTACCTCCTAATTACATTCTCCCATTAGAAAACAAGAAAAGATTTTTAAAAATGATTAAGAATCCACATATGATAACCTGTATTCCTTGTTAAAAATCAAGATCTACCCATAATTAAGATGGGTCCATTGCCTGGAGTGAAATAATTCATTTGTTAGTGAGTTCACAATACTATTCAATAAATTTCAGCAGGACACAGTGGATAACACAAATATTGCTCTTTGTAATGCTAAATTAGAAAAAGCCAAAAAAAAAAAAAAATCAAAGCAAATAAAAAACAATGTGATGTCCCTAAATTCTGAAATGAATGTGTGTTCTGAATATGGCAGGTTTGCTTGGCAAAGAGGAGATTTTTTTCTCATCACCCAACTCAAATATTAAAGACTTGGAAAACTCTATTTTTTTATTTTAAGAATGACACAGAAAATATCTGACCCTGACATTCAAGGAAGCAGTGAGTCAGGTTTCTAATGCATTGCTAGCCTAATGAAAACATCCAAAGACATATAAAGAAAAATATCATGTGTCTTGCCTGAAAGAACAATAAAGTGAAACTATAATCAGTTGCTGAAGCTTAATCAATATAATCACATTGCAAAGCTTCTAGAGAGTGTTTTCCTTAATGAAAGTTGTGAGGTCACTAAATGTGGGTTTCTCTCAAAGACTGTTTATCACTTCTATCACCATAAACACAAGCCCAGTAATTTAAACATTGGTAGATACGTTGTCCACTAAAGAAGAAAAGAAGTCTCATTTTCAGGTTTCTCTCACATCTCTTACAATAATGCCAGTTTGGTGGTTTGGTATGTTGAAAAAGAGATTATATCATATTCCTAAATGTTTAATTAGGGTACTCCATACAGACCAATAAAAGCAGACATATCGTCATCCCTTTCTGTTTTATAGAAAAAAAAAATTAGTTCCTAATCCTGAGTAAGATCATGAATCCAATTTTAATACTCCTGGTTTTACTAGTTAAAAATGGACTTTGACCGGGCACCTGGGTGGCTCAGTTGGCTAAGCATCTGCCTTCGGCTGAGGTCATGATCCCAGGGTCCTGGGGTCGAGCCCCACGTCAGGCTCCCTGCTCGGTGGGAAGCCTGCTTCTCCCTCTCCCACTACCCCTGCTTGTGTCCCCTCTCTTGCTGTGTCTCTCTCTGTCAAATAAATAAATAAAATCTTTAAAAAAAGAGAGAGAGAGGGCGCCTGGGTAGCTCAGTCATTAAGCATCTACCTTCGGCTCAGGTTATGATCCCAGGGTCCTGGGATCGAGCCCAGCATCAGGCTCCCTGCTCTGCGGGAAGCCTGCTTCTCCCTCTCCCACTCCCCCTGCTTGTGTTCCTGCTCTCGCTGTGTCTCTCTCTGTCAAATAAATAAATAAAAATCTTTATAAATAAATAAATAAATAAATAAATAAATAAATAAATATGCACTTTGACCAAAAAAAAGGGCTTTGACTTAAAAAAATGTCTCTTTCAGAAAACATCCCAGTTATTTTCATTTATAACCTTCATGTGGGGTGAGGCTGCCACGACTAGTAGCATTTTGAAATAAGGATAAAAAAAGTAAATTGCAAAATTTAATTTCCTCACTCCAAAAACTGTAATTCTGAAATAATTCCTTCCATGATATTTCCTGAAACTCATGGCTTCAGTGTCTACATCTTCCATGAAAAGATCCAGGCTCTTATCAAACTTGTTTACATGAAGCAAGTATAGGTAGCTATCACTGAAGAAGCAAGGCTCAAAGAACCAGGAACAGAAGATAGGGGTTTTATCCCAGGTCTAACAGAAAGGGCAGTCTTTTATTTTTTCCTTCCTACCCCTGTATTCCATCCCATCCATCAAATCCAAACACACATTGGGTAAAGGTATCACTGATGGAAATCCTACGAAAGAGACCATGCCATGGTCCTGCTTAAATGATATTTTTAAAGATTCTGTGCAGCAGAGACATGACAGAGGATCCACTAGTCACAAGCTGAGTGACATTAGGCAAGTCACTTAATCTTTCAGAATCTGTTTTCTCGGCTGGGAAATTAGGATAATACACAGGGTTGTTTGAGGATTAAATTGGATAATATGTGAAAAGTCTGTGACAGAATAAGCATTCAATATATGATGGCTAACTATAACAAACAAATAAATAAATCCAAGCCAATACTTTTCATGGGAAGTTAATAACAATTATACAACCAAGCCAAAACAATTGTCAGAGTTAAACTCATCGCCTTAAATGTTTTTATTAAAAAAAAAAAAAGTGGAGAGGGACCTGGGTGGCTCAGTCAGTTAAGCGTCCAACTCTTGGTTTAGGCTCAGGTCATGATTTCAGGGTTGTGAGATCAAGCCCACGTCGGGCTCCACTCTGAGCATGAAGCCTGCTTAAGATTCCATCTCTCTCTGCCCCTCCACCCCAGGTACTCTCTTTAAAAAGAACAAAAGAAAAAGAAAAAATTGGAGAGACTAAAGTTGTACTATATATCCAATTAAGTAATTTATAAAAAAGATTTAAAAATCTAAGAAAATAATAGTAAAGGAAATGAAGGCAGAAATAATAAAACAGACAAAGGAACAAACAAATAAATAGTATACATATAAAACTCTGAAAAATTTTATTGAAGCACCTATCTGTATCTACTCTGGACAAAGTAGGTTTTTTTCTAGGAAAACAGTAATTGATAATAGATCCATCAGTGTAATTCAGTGCATTAATACATATTAAAGGAGAAAAATCTATGTCATCTGAATAGAGGCTAAAGTGTTCTATAACATTCAACACTCATTCACATAAGTAAAAAAAGAAGATCTGGAAAATTAGTAAAATTAAATAAATAAATGAATAAAAGAGGGACTTAATTTGCTATAAAGCATATTCATAATAAATCAATGGCAAACACCCTACTTACAGATGACATATTTAAAGCCATTTCTCATTGAATTCGAAAACAAGCAGAAACAATACAAGAATGACTTCTTTCATATTTTCTATTGAATATTGTATTTATTCCAAACACAGCAATAAGATAAAGATACAAGATGTAAAAATTACAAGGCAACGGACGTGAGACACAAAATTATAATTATTAGCAAATGATCTGACTGGCTTCATAGAAAACTCAAGGAAATCCACAGAGAAATGATTAAGATCCGAAGAAGAAATGTAGCATGCTAGTAATATACAATATCAATATTAAAATTTCTACAATATTTATTTCCACTAACAAAAAAGAATTATATAATATAGTAAGAAAAATAAAAGTCTCTTCCTATAGTAATAAACCTTGTAATAAATCTAATAAGAATTTGCAAAATCTTTCTAGAAAAAATTTTATTTAAAAACCTAATAGAAGAGGGGTGGCTGAGTGGCTCAGTCGGTTAAGTGGCCTAGCTTTGATTTCAGCTCAGGTAATGATCTCAGGGTCCCGAGATCAAGCCTGGTGTCAGGCTCTATGCCCAGTGGGGACTCTGCTCGAGGATTCCTCTCTCTCCTTCTCCCTCTGCCCCTCCCCCCCACTCATGGCCTCTTTCTCCCTCCCCACCTCAAATAAGTAAATAAATCTTAAAAAAAAAAAAAAAGACCTAACAGAAGAACAGAATAATGGAGATTTTATGGAAAGACTCAATGTTTCACAGATATTATTTAAGCTCAAATTAATCTAGAGCAGCAAAGTGGTTCTAATCATGACAATATGACATGATTATGAATATGAAAATATGGCTTTAAAATTCACATGGAAGACTGCCAAATGCTAAATACACTAGTTAGGATGTACTTGGTTGCGAGTAACAGAAAACACACCCAATAAAAAGCCTAAACTATGAAGAGGCTCAAAAATACAGAGCTTGCCCTCTTTTTATAATGCTGACTTGTCCATTTAATCTGGCTACTTTTGAGTATAACATTACCAGAAGAAACATGAATAAAGGAAACAGAAGCTGCTGAGGGATAAAAATATCCCAGTATTACTTTTCTAAAATGAGGGGGAATTGCCTAGAGGCCTTCACATCTTATTGGAAACATTTTCATAACATGTTCAATCCTAAACTAATCACAGACAAGGGAAAATGCAATTGCCACTGTTATTTAGAATAATCATAATTTTATACCCCCCATCTTGGATTTGGGTGAGATTCAGATCCCCAAATGTGTATCACTGCCTTATCCCTGAAAAGGAACTGAAGTTATGCTAGCAAATCAGAATGAGTGGGGAAGATGACCACTGGGTAGACAAACATCTGTGTCTAGCAAAATAAGTATTCAGAAAGTATACCGAGTTCATTGAATCAATTTAAAATTCAGAAACATGAACAAAAATGACAGACAATTTACAGACAAGGAAATATGAATGTGAAACATGAAAATATATTCAATTTTACTAAGTGACCATGGAAATGCAAATTATGTCAATAATGACATACCATTCCATTTCCATTAGATAAGGAGTTAGCACACTTTTTGTTAAAGAGCCAGATATCAAATATTTTAGGCTTTGTGGGTTAAGAATTAGCAAAATGGAGATTATTTTGTAGGTATGTAATAACCATTTTAAATGTAACCATTTAAAAAAATTTAAAACCACTCTTAGCTTACAGGCTTATAAAAAATGGTAGTGGGCCAGATTTGCCCCATAAGCCATAGTTTGTCATCTCCTCCACTAGATGGACAAAACTTCAAAAGTTTAATAATATTAAGTGATGGTAAAATATAAGTAAGAAGGGTGTCCTGCAAATAGAAAGGTTTATTAGAACAACCACTATGGACAATGATACGGTATTAACTATGAAACATGAAAATGTTCACACCCTATGATCCAATAATTTCATTTTTTGGCATTGCTCCTAGAGAAACACTTGCATATATACACAAGAAATCAGGTACAAAATATTTACTATAGCATGGTTTATTTTTCAAAAACACTGGAAAAACCTAAATGCCTATCATCAGAAAATGGCTGAATTATCTAATTGTGATATATGTGTATTATTATTCTTTTAATTAACCAGCTTTATTTATATAAATATGGATATATGTTGAGGACATACTGGTAACTGTCAAAAGCAAATCATAGAATAATATTTACAGTATAATATTATGCTAAAATATATAAAATAATAGTATTTTATAAAAATATAAAATATATTTTTCTGTTGGATAAATACAGGTAATTACAGATATAAAGAATATGTTTAGAATGATAGGCTAAACTCATAACTCTCATTACTTTTAGGCAGAAGGAAAAGACCAGATTCTGAGAATGTCTTCAGAAGAGCTGAAGTTATATCTGTGTTTTGTTTTGTTTTTTTAATATTTTACAAGAAAGTATTCATACACCCTTTCGGTTTAATTAAAAATTAGAATGCATATATATATATAACATTTTGAGAATTGACGCAGAAGAGAGAATTAAGGAAAGAAGGTGGACATATTTAGCTATAAAATGTTTAAATATCATAGCTAAAGATTTTATGTGACTATTAAAATACATATAAATTCTGAGATAGGATTTAGGTCAAACTGACTAAACATTTGGAATCCCAACTTGCTAAGTTCCAAAGTTTATAAGGCAGTGAATGAAAGGTTCAGAACTCCCAAGAATTGAACATAAGTCATTAGGGCTTTTTAACTGAATCCATTTATTTCATATTGAAGATAATGAAAGAGTTTAGGACATACCACTTCAAAATATGGCAGTCTGGCTTATTGATTATTTTGAGCTAAAGGCACTTGAGAAACAGCAGATGCAGGAAGAGCTCACTGACTTGCCCTTTTCTACCAAAAATAGGCCAAAAAATTTCCCATGAGAAAAATACCCTCCCGGTACCAGGAAGAGAATATCCTTATCACCAGAGACTGGGAGCCAAAACTGAAATGCCTCTGTGCAAAAACACACTTCCTAAATAACCCTGATCTTCCACTAGTTTTGCTCCCTGACCTCCATATATATATCTAGAAAGATATATAGATATATCTATAGAGATATATATATATCTTGTACTCACTACCCCTTGTTTTGTCATTTCTTCACAAATTTGTCATTTTGTCTAAAAGGTATAAAAACTTTCTGCTCTGATCACTTCTTCAGGTCTTCATTCTCTTATGAAGGCCTCCAGGTATATGTAAAAGTTTAATAAAGCATGTATGCTTTTCTCTTGTTAATCTGTCTCACGCAGTTTAATTCTTAGGCCCAGTTGGAGACCCTAAGAGGGCAGAGGAGAATTTTTCTTCCTCTACAATAACATTAAAAAATGATCAGATATTACCCTCTTTGGGTTTTCAGTATTCTTTTTGAAAACCTTCCACCTTGAATCATTTCAAATGAAAAACAGAAATAAACACCCCCCCCCCACACACACACACCTCTGATGTTAGGTTGGAGTACAACAAAAAATGTTCATCTATAGACGAGCTCTCAAATAATGCCTTTCTCACTTGAAGTGACCCTACCTCCCTCTTTCATATACGAGATGATTGACAGGAATGATATCCAATTGCAATGTTTTTCAACTGAATATTAAGGGAACACTTCCTTGATGATCTAACAAAGATTCTTTTATTAACCAAAAACTACTCTGTCCTAGCCCTGGGGCATTTCTGATAATGGTGATACAGCAGAAGACACAGATGTACAAAAGGCAAGAATTCAAACATTCTTTATAATGTAGCACTGAGTAAACCATTGTTTATGTTCATATCATTTTAAAGCTGTTTAAAAATTATTAGGACTGTTGTAGAGTTCTTGGCAAGATGTCCCAAGAAGTTACCACACACCACTGTTCAAAAAACAAATCTTCACCAGATACAGGATTCTAGGTTATAGCTTGTTTGTCGGTTTTGTTTGCTTCTTTGTTTTCGGCAGTTAAATCACTATTTTTCTGTATGAAATGTGTCATTTTTTGCTGGATGCTTTCAAGATTTTTTTAATTATCTTTGGGTTTTCAGCAGTTTGACTATAATTGCCCATGCATCGTGTTCTTTGTGTTTATCCTGTTTGAGTTTCACCGAGTTGCTTGAATAAGTAAAATTAATGCCTTTCACCAATTGGGGAAAATTTTGGCCACTGTTTCAGACATATTTTCCCTTATTCCCTCCTTCCTACCTTTCTGATAATGTCCTATAGGTCACTGACATCCTGCTTATGTCTTTTTCTATTCTTTTTCTTTCTTTTCTACAAATTGGATAATTTTTATTAAACTATCTTCAAGGTCACCAACTCTTGTCATTTCCACCTTATGGCTAAGTGAAGTTTCTATTTCAGGTATTTTATTCTTCAAGTCTAGAATTTACATTTTGTTCTTTTATATAATTTCTATTTATCTGATGATATTTTTTATCTTTTTATTCACCTTGAGTATATTTTCCTTTACCTCTTTGACCATAGCTATAATAATAGGTGCTTTAAAATTCTTGCTCTTCAAACTTCTGGGTCAGCTTGGAGTTGTTATTCTTTAATTATTCTTTTACTTATTAACAAATCACATGTTCCTAGTTCTTCATATTTCAAGTAATTTGGGATTATATCCTGGAAACTGTGAACATGATATGAATTCTATTTTAATCCTCAGAGTGTTAATTTTTTTCAAGCAGACAACTTGGTTGGATTCAAACTGCCAGTTCTGTCTTCTGATTAGCAGCTCAAAAGTCATTTGGTTATTTTCTCTGTATCTGAATTCTCTCCCACACAATAATGGTTCTGGAATCATCTCAAGATTTGGGCAAAGTTTACACAGAGATTTGGAGGTTTCCTTTTTTCAGATCTCTCTTTTCTAGGATTCTACCCTAATTTTTTCGTGGCTACGGTAACTCCAATCTCTGTTCCCTGATTCTGCAGGCCAGAGAACTATGGTCTCCTATCAGAGTTTTAGCCACCCTGTGCAAATGTGATCACAGCCTGCCCTCATGGCTGAAGTCCATAAAAGTGGAATCTCACCCCACAATATCTGCCCCCCACACACATAGACACACTCTCCAGTAAGAGGTTAATTGGAAGGAGAATCTCTGATAGCTTTTTCTATTGCTTACTTGGCTGAATGATGCAAAAGACAAGGAATTGATTCTTGAAATATTCTCAGAAATGTGTAATTTTGCATGAAGGGTTTCTCTTTCATGTACTTTTGAGCTTGAATTCTATAGTATTAGTAACATAGTCAAATCTAGGAGAGGTAGTGTCCCATTTAAACATTTCTGCTTCATATAATCTTATTTAGAAATACCAAAAGCACTGATGGGGGCATCTTGAAAAACATGGTGTAGCGCTTATAAGAGGAAGAAATAAAGGTGACATTACTGAAAATACAGTTCACTTCACTGTGTGAAGAGGCTAAATAGTGCATCCCTCCATAGCACAGAGGCAAGAAAAATATAGCAATAATCAGGACTTCATTTGTCCAAGAAAAGGTAGCAAATCTCATTTGGCTAAAATTAATAGTTCTGAGAAGTTCTTATCTAGCCTTTCTGATAATCTCAGTTCTCCAATGGTATAAAAAATGACACGAGGAACTATTACTCTGGACCTAGTTCTAACCAGGAGGGGAGTCATTTGGTAATGGAGAAATAATAAAAGTCTTGGAAGAAAGCAGTCCTATCATCTTAAATCTAAATACCTACAGTAGAAAAGCTTGAGCAAAACCTGTTAAAAACACCCTGTTGAGACATTTAGGAAGGCATAGCTCAAAAATAATATAATTCATGGTACCATTATATCTGGTTCCAAGCATGACTCTTGAATGGTTGCTCTTACTGATGCAATTCCAACTATGGAATGGCAGATCATCTTAGGAGAAAGAAAAAAAGGGGAAATTCATAAAGTAAGTATATGCCCCAAGAATGGAAAAAATAAATAAACAACCAAGAATGTGTATAAAACCATGGTATCGGGGCACCTGGGTGGCTCAGTCGTTAAGCGTCTGCCTTCGGCTCAGGTCATGATCCCGGGGTCCTGGGATCAAGCCCCGCATCAGGCTCTCCACTTAGCGGGAAGCCTGCTTCTCCCTCTGCCTCTCCCCCTGCTTGTGATCCCTCTCTCGCTGTGTCTCTCTGTCAAATAAATAGATAAAATCTTAAAAAAAAAAACCATGGTATCAAGGAGTCTAAGTCCAAAATGAGTGCACTTAGAGTTACCATGTGCTAAGGAAAACAAAAACTTTTTAAAATGATATTTTACAAGCAAAAAGGTGAACAAAAGAGGGCCAGGACCACTGCATGGGACAAAATTTGCTATGTTAAAGTTTGATAGAAACAGAACCTTCAACAGATGAATGGATAAAGAAGATGTGGTCCATATATACAATGGAATATTACTCAGCCATCAGAAAGGATCAATACCCAACTTTTACATCAACATGGATGGGACTGGAGGAGATTATGCTAACTGAAATAAGTCAAGCAGAGAAAGTCAATTATCATATGGTTTCACTTATTTGTGGAACATAAGGAATAGCATGGAGGACATTAGGAGAAGGAAGGGAAAAATAAAGAGGGGGGAAATCAGAGGGAAGACGAACCATGAGAGACTATGGACTCCGAGAAACAAACTGAGGGTTTTAGAGGGGAGGGGGTAGGGGCTGGGTTAGCCCAGTGATGGGTATTAGGGAGGGCACATACTGCATAGAGCACTGGCTGTTACACGAAAACAATGAATCATGGATTACTACATCAAAAACTAATGTATTGTATGGTGACTAATATAACATAATAAAATAAAATAAAATTAAAAAAAAAAGAACAGAGTATCTAATTTCCTCTTTGGGGTTCTTGATTTCTCTGCCAAGTATAGAACAAACGTTCATAAGGGGATACAAAATTCAAGGGTAGTAAAGTTGTTTTATGTGAATTCAAGACATTTGGCTTAGTGAATTGTATCCTAAGGCTCTAAGAGAACTTATAAATGCGATCACTTAACAACCATCCTTGTTTAATAAGAAAGCTTAGAGAAGGACAAAGGAAGCTGAAAACTGGAAGGAAGCCAATGTTGGTCCCACTTCTAAGTGGGAAATGATAGGTCTGCCAAACAGACCACTGGGTACAAGGATGGGTTACTGAGGAAATGGACGGTGAGCACCTAGAAGACAGGGTAGTCATCAGAAATAGCCTTAGAAGGGCTTGTCGCACTCTGCAGGATGTTCTGTTCTGAGAGGATGAGAGGACCAGACTACTATGAGAACTCAGGACACAAAGCTTATGGGGACTTCAGCAAGTCCCCTAACAATCAGTTCTCTTTTTAGATCCTTTTGTGTAGAACAGAGAAATACGGGTTCAGTGCCAAGAAAGATTAGCAGATTAGTAGCGGGTGGGTTTATTACACACAAGGAGTAGTGACTTGGGTAGTAAGGAATTGGTGTCAACCCACCAAATAATGTTCACAGGTGTTATGGTTTGAACTGCCTCCCCCAAAAAGACAGGCTGAAGTCTTATCCCCTGGTACCTAGGAAGTTGACCTTCTTGGAAACAGAGTCTTTGCAAATGTATTCAAGTTAAGATGAGGTTGGTAGGGGGGCCTTAATACAATATGAGGAGAAAAACACCATGTGAAGACAGAGACACACAGATAGAGACAAACACCATGTGACATGGACACAGAGATTCAAGGGCTGCAGCTACAAGGCAGGGGATGCCAAGGATTGCCAGCAAACCACCAAAAACCAGGAAGAGGGGAGGAAGGATTCTCCCTACTAGTTTCAGAGGGAGCATGGCGTGGTCAACACCTTAATATCCGACTCCTAACCTCCAGGACTGTGAGAGAATAACTTTCTGCTTTGGAAGCTACCTAGTTTATGGTATTTTGTTACAACATCCCTGGGAAACTAATCACAGGTATGTCCTAGAATCAGGAACCTGATTCTGACTCTGGTCCATTTGACATTCTAAAAAGAATTGTAAAGACACAGCAGATGTACTAAAAAGACTAGGAACAAAAATCATTAGAATAAAAATGTAATTAATTTAAAATAATACCATATAACTAGTTTAATATAGTTTTATCACCACTTAAAAATAAAACTACATAAGTACATGCAGAATTTATGTTTTCAAATTTTTCGTTACCCAGAAATTCAAGAAAATAATTTTTTTGTCTTAACAAATTAATTATAGACTATTCTATCATTTTAATAAGCAAAACTGGAGTAGAAAGCTTAATTCCAAATACAACACGTTAAAGAAGTCTGAATGATGAGACCTAGTTCAGAGGAAAAGGATCAAAAGGAAGGGCCTCCAAACCATGCCATATTAATGCTTGAAGAAAGTTACAAAATAAAGGGAGAGATAAATAAAGTGAATAAAGAGACATAGTTTACCGAGGAAAAGAGATGACTCAAAGCAGACACTACGCTGTCCACAAATACAGTCCGGAAGAGGCACTGGAAGGTTTCTCCGTGACTTCCAGAGGCTGGAATAGTGTCATAGAGTCTCACGCTCCTATAACTACAGTGCATCAAGCAATATGCTGTCTGCAGTCTGTAGTAAGAATCAGAGTGTCATATGGTGGCTAATTTCATAAATGCAATATCCAATCAATTCTGAGACACCTTTTCCTACTCGTTTTAACATCCCTGAAATGAGCAGTTGTCTTACAATCACTGACTGCCAGGTGGCAGTGATAAAGGAGTTTCACCAACTCCGCATGGACAAGCTTGGACATAGCTGCTCACATTTTCATCACTTCAACTGAGTTAGGTGCGTTGCTGGCATATTGTAATGTTGAGTTTAGTTACCATTTAAAATGTCTTCAAAAATACTGTTCTCTGATTAGCAATGAAATGAAACTATTGCATACGAAGGAAGGCATGGGAACACAGCAAAAATGCACATGTTTCTGGAGCAAATACTAAATTAGTGGAGCAAATACTAATCAAGGGAGGAATGATTGCAATTCTGTATTTACTTACAATGAAACAATCAAACGTTTTACAAGACTTAGGAAAATACAGGGCATTTTGCTCGGCTTTGTAACTGATTTACATGCAAAAAGATTACCTATCTCCTGCTAAGCAACACAATTGAAAGCCAGAAGTACTGCCGTATTTCTTGGAAGAGAAGAAAGAATGTTCAAAACTAAAAGAGGCTAGTGTGACCCATCCACGCATCAGACATATCATAGTCTAATTGGCAGCATATTTGTACTTAGTGAAATATAACTGATGTTACATCTTATGACTCATAATCTTAGATTGAAGAAAATATGGCACTTTCTATTTATACAGAACTTTATAATTTACAAAGCATTCCACGAATGTCATTTGAATTGACCTCAACAGCTACATGAAATAGGGGTAGGTCTTTTTTAAAACCATTTAATAAATGCTCAGGAGCTAATTAACTTGCCTAAGGTCACATGCTTAACACGACAAAACTGAAAGTAGAGTTAAAGGCTCCTGACCCCTACTTCAGGACTTTTTCTATTAAAAAAGAAAATAATGGATTCATTTGTTTTTCCTGGAAATGTTTTATGTAAATTAAGGTCTAGTGGAAGAGAATATCTACATATATAAAAACTCAGGAGAAGAACCTTGCCTTTTGATAGCCAAAAAAAACACCAAATGAACAATTAATCTTTTCAAAGCCCTTTTCACTTTTACCTGGTACAAGAAGGGGCTCCGAAAATAGAAATCAAGAAAGTTGTCACAAGCGGTACACACAAAAATCAACTCTTTCTCTCCTGGGAAACAATTAATAGCTTTGCCATTTTACCTCCACCAAAGCTAATGTCATTCTGAAACTGAATATTAGTGAAGATTTCCTAATCTAAGCTCACACATATGCATGACTACAAACACAGACTATGTAATTTTCAAATATCTGTCCATCTTCTGAAGCAAATATTAGCCTCTTTAATATATCTCCTTGATATAAAGCATACAAATATTCTGATTCCTGGATTTAAAATAAAATTTAAAATGAAGAACTATGGTGTATTACAGTTTTAGGTATTCTCACAAACCTTCTTCATCATTTTATTCATACTGTATCCTAATCTTGACAACAATCCCTTGAAGTGGCATCATCCCCACCACCACCATCATCATCTGCATCATCATCCCCACCGTCACCATCATCACCACTACCATTTGACAGAGAAAGAAACTGAGGTTCAGAGCAATCATATGAGTAGTTCAAAGTCACTCTGCCAAGTGGGTTGTTTCACCTTTGGGCTATTATGAATAATGCTGCTCTGAAGATGTGTCCAAGCATCTGTTTGCGTCCCTGCTTTTAATTGTTTTGGGTCTATATCTAGGAGTGGAATTGCTGGATCATATGGTAATTCTATGTTTAACTTTTTGAAGAACTGCCAAACTCTTTTCCCACAGCAGCTGCACCATTTTACATTCCCACCAGCAACACGCAAGGATTCCAATTTCTCCACATCCTCTCTAACACTCGTACTTTCTGCTTTTTTGATAATAGCCATCCTAATGGGTGTGAAGTGGTATCCCACTGTGGCCATTGTCCATTTTTAATTGGGTCATTTTTCTTTTTATTGTTGAGTTGTTAGAGTTCTTTATATATTCTAGGTACTCCTTTTGATCAAACAACATCTGTTACAGATTGATAATGTCCAGCATGAGATTGATATATGACAGAATCCCCTGTAACGGTTTCCACTCAGATATTGCCAAAGAATTGCATGTTTAAAGGAGAATTTACATGTGGAGTAAAGAGCCTTTTTACTGAATTTACTAAGCAACCAGAGCAACACATGTGTTTAATATTCAGAGCAAACGCAGCTGCAGTTCCCAGCATGCCTCTGTGCGTCCCCTACCTCCATGTGTATGAGTATTCACTTTTTAAGATCTGTTACTTTAAGAGCCACTCTCAAACTCCAAAAATTACTTTAAGATTCACAGTAACTTCAATGGACGGGATTAGCAGCTGCCATTTGTTTATTAACGAAGAGCCCCTGAAATGGCAATTTCAGAAAACCACAGGGTGGTGGGAAATGGTATTTTATGAAATGCTGCAAGACCTTCAAGCGGAAAATGGGTAGGGGTGAGGGGAGAGGAGCTGTTTCTCTGAGTAGCTGGATGATGCCTCTCCATTTCCTTATCACAGAACATGTCAGGGCAGCACTAAGGATTCCCATTCAAATCAAGCAGCCCCGGACAGCCCAGATGGAATATAAATAGACGCAGGAGAAGCGGGACAGGGTTAGCGAAGTGTGCAGTTGGCGAGATTGATGTTGATACCCTTCACTGCCAAGTGAAATGCCAATAATGCTTGTATAGCATTTTGTGAGGGCAATGGGAATATTGATTCCTGAGCAATAATAAAGAATGAAGCCGCTCTCTCAGGTATAAAAATATTGGCAACTGTTACAAAGAATTGACTCATAGGGGCCTGAGTGCTGGCCTATCTTAATACAAATAATTCAGGCTTCAGAAGGATTTCAAGAGCAGCCAGGCATGGTTCTCAGCCACCAATTCTGCTATTAATTTACCTGAGGCTTTCACGGGCCTCCCAGTCTATCAGCCAATTGGTCTTAGCAGAGCAGGAGCTAAATGGATTTCTGAGGTCTCCTTGAGAGTTGAGAGAAGACAACAAAAATGAAGGAAGAAAGGAAAGGAAGAAAAAAGAAAGACTGGTAAAATTTTTACAAGTACATCTTGAAGGTTACGGATTCTATTTGTGTTTCTTTCCGAAAATGAAGTAATGCATGTGGCAAGCACCTAAGCAAAGAACACCGTATGTGCTTCTAAACATATTTCTATTAGAGGTGTGATTTCTGGGAAGAATGTTTTATGCTATGGATTACAATAAGTCTTACACACTGAAACCAAAATGCACCACTTGCAAATGTATAGACCTATTATATTTAATGATATCATATACTTGGCAAGAGAGCATACAAACATTCTAAGTTTATACAGAGTTGGAAAATTGGCCTGAGAAGAGATACAATGCCCCACTCCAAAAGTCACCTATTCCTAAAATAGGCAACCTCTTAGAGAAATAAAAATAAATCATCACCACTGGGACAACTAAATGTCTTAACAACTTCTGCAAAAGTTTAAAAGCACTTGGTCTCACATGAACTCAGTACCTGGCCTCAGGATCGTAAACCTACTTGAAATAATGAAATCTTTAAAATACAGAACTAGGGAATCTAGGTGGCTCAGTCGGTTAAGTGCCAGACTCTTGATTTTGGCTCAGGTTGTGATCTCAGGGTTGTGAGATTGAGCCCTGCATGGGGCTCCGCACTGGGCATGGAGCCTGCTTAAGATTCTTTCTGCCCTTCCCCCAACCCAATCTCTATAAAATAATAATAATAATAATAATAATAAAATACAGAACCATGATCAACAGAATTTTAATAATTGCATATATATGATGATTACATATATATTTGATGGTTTAGACCCAAATGTCCCTTATAGGAGAAGGGTGTTTTGAAAGCTAGAAAAAAGAAGTTGGGTTATTAGAATAAAATTTATCCTTTCTCAGATGGTCTTTGGCTTTTCCAAAATGTGTTCATGTGCAAGTAGTTTGTTTTCTTTTGTGTTTGTCTTTGTTTTTTTGCTACTCAGGTCTTCGTCACTCTTAAGAACACATGTGGGACATAAAATAAAAAAGACATTATAAAAATATACCAGGTTGAGAAAATAACAGGCTGATACAAATTCAACATCGGTAATAACAAAGAAGCACTGGGACCCTAGGTCAGCTTGTGAAATGAGCTTAATTAAGTAGGGTTCTGCAGAAGCACAGATTTCCCTCATACAGTTTTAAAAGCCCTGGTCATGATAGTCTATTTAAAATGCCCAATGTTGTCTAAGGTGAAAGAAAGTTATTCTCATGTGTTGTTGGTGGGAATGGTGTGACTTTCCCATACTCAACACCTCAATATATATCAAAGCTTTAACATGTTGGTTAATTTGACCCTGAAATTGTACATATAAACATGGATGTTCACAGTGATTTAGCCATAAGACTAATCACAGCTATGCTGTCTATAATATTGAAAAATTGAAGGAAAAAATATCTAAATGTCCCACATCAGGGAACTGAGCAATTTTAAGTGAAATAGGCTTCTGTTCTTATTTAAAAAGGAAGAAAATCAATAGCCACTGTGATTGACATTCTGGGTCACCCAATGTTAATATCATCCTATCCCCATCTTCCTTTGGAATAAATTCTTGATTTTGTTAATATAGTTGCCCCTCCACCCCCGTGACTCACAAAAGGTGACCCTCTGTCTAGTCCCAGGGAATGATCATGCTTAGTATAAACCAACAGAGTCATCTCTTGACCTTTATCAGTGATGAGAGAAAATAGATTTCTCTACTGCTTAGGATAATTTGACTTGAAATTTCTTGCTTTAAACATATTATTATATGTTCATAATATTATAAACATATTATCTCTGTTATAAAATATTGTAGTTGAATGCATCCTCAATAATAGACTATTTTTAATGTATTACTTTCAGAAGCAAGAATACAAAACAGTATATACCCTGTGGCTTCACTTTTGTTATCAGACATTATAAAAATATACTCCAAAATACTGATTATCTTACAGAATTATAGTGTATTATGCATGATTTTTTGTATGTGTGTCTATGTATTCTGAATTTACTATTGTGAATATGTATTTTAATACAAATAAGAAGATAAGAAAAGCAATTTTTTAAATCCCTACCAATATTAGTTAACATAAATAATTTGCCAGTTACATTTGCTTATTTGGTTCTATAGCAACTGAGAGCCAGGAATTTCTAGCTGTATTTTAAGGAAGAGGATAATAACGTTCAAATAATCTAATTTTGCTTCCATAGCAGCAGGTATCATTTAGAATTGGGTCCCCTACTGAATTCTTGGTGTGCAGCAGGTACTAGATGAGAAGATACATATTATCTAAAATTGAAAACATTTTCCTGTTGCTATTTTGATATAATAATAAAGCTTCATTATTTCATTATTTATTAAAAACATTTATTGAGCATCTGTTGTGTTCTAGGCAACATGCTAGCTAGGCAGAGGGATGATAAAGATGAATGAAAAACGGTCTCTACCCTGCAGGAGCTCACAGTCGAAAGGGCAAAACAGACATGTAAAAGTCTATGCTATAATAAGATACTGCTGAAATGGAAGCATAAGAGAAGTGAGTGGAAACATAAAGAAGAAAGTGATTAGTTCTAATTCTATTTCAGGGAAGGGATACAGAGGCAACCGCACTAGATTTGGGCCTTAAATAATTAGTAGAAGCTACCCATGGACTGGAGGAGGTAATCCTGGCAAAGGAAAAACATTTCATGTGGGGTGTCCTGGGAAGATACAACAGATTGGTTTGACTGCAGTGTAAGAGAGGTAGTGGGCAATGAGAAGGAAAGAAGTTGGAAAAAATAAATTGTGTATCCACTTGAATCTTTAGGCAATGGGGAGCTGCCAAATTTGTTTGGAAGCAAGCTAATGATATGATCATATCTCTGTCTTAAATAACATAGGAAGACAGTCTGAGGGAAAATATGAATGCAGAGTGCTTACTTGGGAAGATACTGCAATCACCCAGGTGAGAAGTAAGGAGGATGTAAACTGGGACAGGGATCATGGAATTAGGGACGGGCACAGGAGGGAGCCATTTAAAGGCAGCACTGATGGTGTACTGTGGCAGTTGATGCAGGAGAAACAGCAAGAACTTGCTCATTCGAGGACTAGGAAAACTGTAAGCATCTTAAATGGGACAGGAAATACAGAAAGAGGGATTCGTTTGGAGAGAAAAAATGTAATAAACCTGGTTTTCGAATGTATGACTTTGAAATTCCTGAGGGAGAGGCAGGTAGACAGGGCTAACAAGAATTTGGTAACATCTTTATTGCTTTAGCTTCTCTCTTTCTCAAATGAAGAGTTATAACTATAAATTATATCTAATCTTTAAATATCATGTAAGAGGAGAGAGACAAAAATTCTCCCCGACTACTAGCCTGCAGCAGCAGCAGCAACAGGAGCAAAAAACAACCCCTCAAAACCAAAAAAAACTCTGGCTATTTATTTTAGCAATGGAATGAAGAAAAATCATCAGGGATTAATCAACCCCCCCCCCCCCAAAAAAAAGCCTGTTTCTAGCTTGGGAATGGAGTTTGAGTGCACAATACTCATTTGCTCTGTAAAACACAAACCGTAACTGTAACATGAACGTAACACTTTGTCCAGGGCCACTTGAATTTCTGCAGTCCTGACAAAAGCAAGACCAACCTTCTCTGGAGAAACCCTTCCGTCTCTCAGTGCTCAAGAGATTCCACCAGACTTGTAACCCTACCTAAAGAACAGTAATCATTAAAAAAAATTAAAAGCTACCAAGTAAGCATGGTGAGGGAACATGCTTACAGAAAACAGAAAAACAGAAAACAGAAACAGAAAACTAAGAACCCTCCAGTACTTGAAATAAAAGAATGATTGGAAAGTGATTATAAAGATATAGAGGTAGATAAAAGAGATATGGAAAAAAATAAGGAAAGACTAGAACAATATGAGAAAGGAGTGACAAGGCTTGAGATGGAACCATTGTGAAAAGACTCATTGAAATAAAAACTTGCAAGGATGTGACAAAATAAGTCATAGGAGACACATAGAACTGAATGACAATGGGAACAATATCGAAATTTGTGGGATGGAGCTAAAGTTGTAGTTAGCAGAACATTTACACTCTTGATATCACATATTAGTAAGCAAGGAAAATTAAAAATTCTCTTACTTCCTAACACAAGAAATTTGAAGGAAAGAAAGTAAACCCAAAGAAAGAAATAGAAAAAATTAATGGAGACAGAAGAAATAATGCAATAGGACAAGAAACAATAAAAAGAATCACAAAAAATACAATTTTTTGGAAAACAACAAGAAAAAGATAATCAGTGATTTAACAAAAGTGGTGCAAAACTTACACTCTGAAAACTAAAGCACTTGAAAAATATTAAAGAAGACCTAATAAATGGAAAGATATCTCACGTTCATGGATCAAAAGACTCAATAGTCTTAAGATGGCAATACTCCTCAAATTGATCTCATAGTCAATGGATTCAACAAGTGTACCGACAATTAAATCTTTTCAACAAACAGTACCGATACAACTGCATATCTACACGCAAAAGAAAAATGTCACATCACACCATATATAAGAACTGAAGATCTAAACGTAGGAACTAAAAGAATAAAATTCTTAGGAAAAAAAACCCATTAGGCAAAAATCTTCATATCCTTGAATTAGTCCATGGTTTCTTAGATACAACATCAAAAGCACAAGCGACAAAGGAAACCATCACCGCAATCAATTTTAGAACATTTTCATCACCCCACATAGAAACCCCATATTCAGTGGCAGCCATTCCTCATTATCCCCCAACCTCCTCAGCCCTAGACAACCACCAATCTACTTTTTGTCTTTATGGGATTATCTAATCTGGAAATTTCACATAAATAGAATCATCCAATATGTCGTTCTTTGCGAGACAGGGATTGCCAGTGCCTGAGCTGGCCTAGATGGCTCACCTGTTCTGCTTCTCTGTGCCCTAGATAAAAGGAGGGGCTGAAAGAGAAGCACTTGCTGGACTCATATTGCTGTTGGCAACCTGGGCCAGCACCAGAGCTGAATCGGACACCCTTCCAAAGATGGAAAAGTTTGAGGTAAAATGAAGGACAAATTGAGAGAAAGAGAAATAGCAGCTGAAACTAAAAGAAGGAAAAAATGGGTTATGCAATGCAGAAAATACAACATTACATTGCTCCCTAGAGAGAGAGGTGCAGAGCAAGAGAATAAATTTGTCTCTTAGCACAATTAGACCAAATGCCTGAAAGAGTGGAGCTGTACATTTGCCAAGATCGCCTCCACTTTTGAAACCTGACAATGCTGGATGGAAAGCTACAAGACTGAGTGGCACCACAATGGGATGCATTCTGGTGGTATGTTATGATGATGAGCAGAAGCAGTTGTTGACAACAGAATGGAACTCTAGCAATATGCAGGTACCTTTCAGTTCTTACTTTTCAGGTTGTATCTACTACGTAAGTTATCATTTGGGAAGGAGTTTCCAGGAATCACTCTCTGCTGGGCCATCAAACCATGTGTACTAACTCCTGGCAGACTTATCAAGGTGTAAGTATAAACTCTGGTGACCAAATGCTGAAAAGGTCCCTGCCTACAATATGTAGTGTAAATAGTATGTAAAGCACAGGAGCTGCACATCACTCTTACTGCATGGGTTCCTCTGGACTTCACCCTACGTGCCTTTTCACTTTGCTGATTTTCCTCTGAATCCCTTCACTGTAATAAACCATAACCGTTCATATAATAACTTCTGAGGCCTACGAGTCCTCCTAGCAAGTCGTCAAATCTGGTAGTAGTTGGTAACTCTTAACACAAATACTTCCTAGAATTCTCCAGTATCTCAGATGTAGAAGTCATCATTTAAAATTTTCTAGATGAATGAATGAACTAGACATAACGCTATACCCACTCATGCCCTCTGGTATATTGTTAGTGACACTTGGCAGAAGACATTTTAACTTTAGCCACAGGAACAAGTTGCCAGGGCCTAGCTGGCTTTACTTATAACTAAAAACAAACAAAATATTCATGTTTTCTTCCTCAGAATAGATCAAAAGAAAATTGGATAACAGATTAAATAACAAATTGAAAAATAAAATAATTTTTAATAATAATGCTGTGAGGCCAAGGGAAAAGTCCTGTAAAAAAAAAGAAAAGAAAGGCAAAGAGCAAACTGAAGCTATTGTAAGACTCTAAGATAAAAAAGAATTATCTGATCTTAAACTTAAATAAAAATCAAATATATATATAATTTGAAACAGACCAATGAAAAGTGTAACAGGGAAAGAAAAATGTCAAATACAACACAGAAGTCCTAAAAATATCAATAGGCCCAATGATTAAGCTAGACTAGAAGAGTAAAGCAAGATTGAAATGTGAGGATAGAATAAAGAAAACCATCAGTTCTGTGGGTGAGTCATATGCTTAAAGGTAGGAATGGCACTCATCTGTATGGACATATTCACTGCATTTGAATATCCATCACTTGGGACTATGTTAATAGTCATCTACCTTTATTAGAGAATTTCATTCAGCCATCATTAATATGGTTGAAAAAACACAAAAAATATTAGTTGTCCAGTTAACTTAGGAACCTAGATCTTAGCTCTTTGGAATATTTTCTTCTCTTTCTCTCTTTCTTTTTTTTTTTAAGATTTTATTTATTCATTTATTTGAGAGAGAAAGCCAGAGACAGAGCATGAGTGGAGGGGGAGGGGCAGAGAGAGAGGGAGAAGCAGATTCCCTGCGGAGCAGGGAGCCCTGATGTGGGGCTCAATCCCAGGACCCTGGGATCATGACCTGAGCTTAAGGCAGACGCTTTACCTACTGAGCCACCCAGGTGCCCCTGGAGTATTCTCATAAAATTATTTCTTTTGCCCTCAGGTCCTTGTATAATACATAGGTTATTATTACTCAGTTATAGAATCAGTGAAGCTAGCATTGGGAAATATAATCACATGGAAATAAGAACATAAAATACCCTGATTTTTTTATAGAACTATAGAGTATGATCTCATCTGGGCACAAATACATATATATATGTATATATCTCGAGAGAGAGGCTACACTGAAGAAATATCCTTCAGAATTCACAAGAAATTATTAATAATACTTAATTTTGAGGAATGAGATCGAGCACATTGTTGTGGCCAGTGGTAAGGAGAATCCTTGTGTTTCATTTTGTACTTTTTGCTACCGTTCAAATTTTCCCAATGATAATATATTATTTATTCAATTGAAAGAAAGGAGGAAAGAAGGGAGGGAGGAGAGAGGAAGGGTGAGAGGGAAGTGGGGGAGAAGCAGAGGAGGGAGAAGGCGGGGGGAGGAAGGAACAAATGAGTGGAGGAAAACAGAGAGAGAAAGAAATTTACAAGCTTCCGGGAGGGAAAATTTGTTACCCATAAAGAAAAAAAATCAACAACATTTCAGAAGTCTTCTCTATTAACAATAAATGTCAAAAAGCAGTTTAGGTATTAAGTTTAAGCCACAACATAATCTGGCCACAGAAGTGCTGGGACCACTATGTCTTCAAGTTGTTGCAGGGCTGAGTTGATATGGTGTAAGACTGGATTTAAGGGAGCTGGATCAAAGGGGACAAGACAGTAAGTTCAATCATGGAGTTTACGGATATGGGAAACCTCTTGTGTGCTACAGGGCTTAAAACCGTACAAGGACTACATGATGAGAAGATAACTTGATGGTCTGAACAGTGTGGCAAAAGCAGCCACCCACACTAAGTGAAGCAGAAATGTCAAAGCTGCCAAGGCAGACTATGGAAAGTGAGAAGTGGACTTCTGAGTAGAAATACTACTAGGCCAGACAGAGAACCCACCAGATCACTGTATTTCAAGGGCAGAGCCAGACAATGCTTCATTTGCCTAAGCAATAAGGCATGTGCACATTAAAAGGGTACCAGTATCACTGAAAAGCTCTGCTTTGTAGGCCAGTGCTGATGAGAGGAGATACCATCACAGAACTTGGCCCTCTCGTAGCAATGGGAAATTATAGAATTGCCAATATGATGGAGGCCAGGCAGCAGAACTCAACTGTCAGAAACAGGGTGGGCACAATTATTTCAGTGAGCATCAAGGATGGGTGCCAGTAAGTGGAGTCTCATCTGAAGAGAGCTATAGAATTGGGTAATAAAACATGGCATCTGTAGGGGCAAGATCAATGGGCAACCAAGAAAAGTGTTAATCTGTACAACATAAGAAATCTAGTGTGGATGATAAAGAAGCAAATCAGAACTGTCAATCATGATCAGAGTTCTACCAGACTCATCAAGACACAAGGTCAAGTGAGCCCAAGACCTATCTATTATATGATGAAAGTGGTATATCCATATGTGGGCATGAGCAGGGAAAAATGGCAAAAGTAAGAGGCACAAACAGATGGCCAGATCCCCTGCCATCCTTTACTATTGAACTGGACCTTCTTGTTCTGGGGCTCTCTTACAATCAGCTGAAGGAGGATTAAAAATTTCAAGCTTGGAACATAGACTGGTTGGCTTAGTATATGGGTGCAAAATGAAAACAGAAAACTGCATCATAGCCACAATTGGGGATGATGCTGAAAATCAGTTTTAAGCGGGGGTGGGGGGGATGAGTCTAATGGGAAGGGTTTTGGGCAGTGCAATCAGTCATCCACTTTGTTGGGAAAAAGTAGTGGCCTGGGGATAGAATATTATACAAACACATGGGCAGTGGTAAATGGGTCAGCTGATTGATCAGGAGCTGGAAGGAGAAAGAGCTCAAGATGGGGGCACAGGGAGATCTGGAAAGAGGCATGTGCATGGGCCCGTAAGTGAGGAAATGGAACACGAATATTTTTCTATCACATGTTAATTCCCTCTGAGAACATCCACTACAGTGGAGAGAATGACTTGGCTTGTTGACATCAGCCAGCTTTCATTATTCCTACCCGAGTGCAGTGCTATCAGTTCAACAAGGCCGATCTAGTTGCCCAATCTGCCAGTTACAAACATTAAAAATGAACTCTTCAAGAAGTCCAGTAACCCTTCGGCAGCAAATTGACTTTATTAGATGCTTTAACCCTAGAATGTACAGTGGTTTATCTTTAACCAGGATTAACACAAACTTGGCATTAGTTTGCTTTTCTTCCCCACAGGACTTCATTCAACACACCTGCAGTGTGTTCAATCCACAGGCACAGGAACCTGAATAATATTACATGAGATCAAGGGATTTACTTTTACAGAAAATGGGTGTGATAGTGGCTCAAGATCATAGGATTCATCAAGTTCATTCATGACCCAACCTATGGAAGACCCAGCTAGAGTGCCAGCTTGATGATACCCTGCAAGGATGGGGCACCATCCTCCAAGATTCAGTATATCCCCTAAATCAACCCCAGAAAAGTCGGCATTTTAAGCCACGTAAGTCTTTGTTGCAGTGGCTGTCCTTTGCATTGTGGGATGTTTTACCCACTTCCCTGGCTGTACCTCCTAAGAGCCTGTAACATCCCCCCCTCAAGCTGTGACAAGAAAAATGTCTCCAGACATAGCTATATGTCCCTTAGGGACACAAAAATCCCACTTTTTTGACAACCAGTGCTCTGAATCAACAATTGTGGCAACGATCGTATTGTCCTTCACAGTAAAACATAAATATTCCCAGTGACCAACGAGAGGAATTTGTGCATCCTGTGTCTGCAACCCTAGGATCTGTATGTTTACGAGTTTTGGCTGCTAGAGGAGAAATAAGTTCACCAGGGGACCCTGATGAATCTCTCATCAAGGATTGCATGCAGCGAAAGAAAATTGCTGTCCCAAGACCTAGCCAGTGTCCAATGACTATGAGATGTGGATCTTCCTGGGAAACCCAAACTGCATGTACTCATGTGGTTAATACCCACTCATATTGTTACTGGACTCCAAGAGCAGAGACCTGATGCCGTCATAGTCTCTCAGTGACAGACAGCTCAGGATGCTCAAGCTCTGTGGCTTTGTACAGAATTCTCCTTTCCAGTCCTTTAGCATCTAACTAAAAGCTCGCCTCCTCCTTCCAGCCTCTCAAGAACAATAATTTTAATCAGTTTGAGAGAATTCATTTGTTAAATGCTCCAGGCCTGATGGTGTTTAGGAAGAAATGTTGCTTCATAATTCTATCAAAGTTTTTTTTTCATGGTTACTGACCTATTTAGGTTTCCCCTTTTTACAATTTGGTAATTCCTCTTTTCCCAGAAAAGTAACCGTTCCAGGATCCCAAATGTGTCTTAATAGAGTTAAATAATTTTTTTTCTGCATCTCTGGTAATTTCTCCATTTTCCTTTTGATTTAGTTTATTGTGCTCTCTGTGGTTTTCTTTATTGAGCTCACTAATGGATTATCTGTTTTATTGACTTTGCCCCTAAAGAGCCTTTTCATGTATTATCAATTTTGACATTGAATTTTTCTTTCCTTTTTAAATTATTTTCTGCTTTTATCTTGATTATTTCCTTCCTTCCCCTTTCCCTTGGTTTAATTTGTTGGTCATTTTCTAATTTCTCATGTAGAATATAATTCACTTATTTTATCATTCTTTTTTGTGCAGCAAGATGAATATTAAAAGCTTTGCATTTTTCTCTAATCAAAGCATTGCCTACATACCATAGGTCTTGAAAGGAGTATTTTCATTATGATTATTTCCTTATTACTATGTAATTTTCTTTTTTTAATTTACTTTTACTTTATTTTTTTAATTACCCAAAAGTAATTAAACAGAGGAGGTTTTATAAATTACAAAGTGGTAAGGATATTTTTGTTGCTATTTATTTTATAATTTCTACATATGTAGCTATATGATGAGAGATATGGGATGGATACTCTTTCTAATTAGCTATTTTCTCATGAAAAAACATTTGGTTGTTATAAAAAAATCTTATCCCATTAATTGCTACAATATCTTGCTTGGCTTAATTTGGCATTTTATTTTTTCTTGTTGTTGTTAATCTTTACTATTTTCTTGCTGTTTCCTATCATTTTAGTATTTGATCTGCAGTATGTATGTACCTTCTTTCCTCTAATTCTCTCCCTCCCAAAATTTAGAAAGCATAAATTTTGTTTTTAGATTTACTTTCACACCTTCATTTCTTTTTACTAACTTTAAAAGTGAACCAGAATCAATTGACTCAATTTTTTAAAGATAAAAATAATTTTCACACTAGGACTTTTGTAGCAAGTAAGTACATTACAATTTTACTAACACTGTACGGTATGTGATGTAGATTTCTTTCAACATTTGTAACATGTAAATTTTATTGCATAACAATAATTCCAAACTTGTTTAGCTTCAGTTCTACATTTAAATAGGTTCAATAATCACTCTCAGTCTTTTCATATAATGCCTTCCACATTCCTGTGTTCCTTGTTTTGATTACTCTCTTAGTTGACTTGATTTTGTTAAGTCATAGGTTCAAAGGCATTTCATGTATGTGATAGTCCTTGAATTCTTGAACATTTGAAATTCTCTCTCTGGTCCCTGTCTAGAGGATGATGTCTTGCCTAGGTATAAGACTCTTTGGTCCCACATTTCCCCTTGCCCTCTATAGACCTTGCTTTATTGTCTTTTGGCACTGAAGGATGGTGAACCAGCCTTATCTTCTCATAGAGATGACTTTTTAGCATCTGCCTGGATAAGCACAGGGTTCTTCCTTTTTGTTTTTTTCTTATAAAAAGCTTTATCAACATAAGTCTTTATGTTGATCATTCTT
This sequence comes from Mirounga leonina, assembly GCF_011800145.1. Classification (NCBI taxonomy): domain Eukaryota; kingdom Metazoa; phylum Chordata; class Mammalia; order Carnivora; family Phocidae; genus Mirounga; species Mirounga leonina. The sequence continues at coordinate 735,929 of NW_023270707.1, forward strand.
GAAGAATTTGTTTCCTTTAAGACACATTGTGGCCCCACTTATGTATTTATGTCTCCTTTTTAAAACTTGAAGAATGAAAATTTAAAGCTTGAAGACTGTGGCTTTAGAATATTGTTATTTGTAGCTCTTGATTTTTTTCTGTTACAAATCCAATATTGACATTCACTCTACCTTTCCAAGGCAGACCTGCTCCAGTGGATGTGAAATAACTTCCAGGATATATTGTTAAGTGAAAAAAATTACAAAAGACTATATAGTATGCTACCTTTTGGATAGAAACCATTTGTGCATTTGCTTATTTTTGCAAATAGAAACACTTCAAGTCTAAGTCAGAAACTAATGAACTTGATTACCTGTGTATGTGGGGAAGAGGGGCTGGGTGGGAAGGATAAGGAAAGCAATGTATATTTTATTTTATTTATTTTATTTTTTTTTAAAGATTTTATTTATTTATTTGAGAGAGAGAATGAGAGAGAGAGAGCACATGAGAGGGGGGAGGGTCAGAGGGAGAAGCAGACTCCCTGCCGAGCAGGGAGCCCGATGCGGGACTCGATCCCGGGACTCCAGGATCATGACCTGAGCCGAAGGCAGTCGCTTAACCAACTGAGCCACCCAGGCGCCCAAGCAATGTATATTTTAACACTTGGAATTATAGTAATGATCTACATATGCAAAAAAATAAATTTAAACCAACAAGAATGCAAGGAACTCTAAAATCAAATGCAAAGAGAAACAAACACATCTATTACTTCAAATGAAGGGGAGAAAAGAATCTACCCAAGTATTTTTGAACTATATACTCTTAGGCTAAAGAAAATAAAAAGCTGAAAGTACATAGTAAACTATTATCAGTAGGGTTTTTTTTTCTTTTAGCGGTATAGGCTTAAAAATTCTGAAACTATTTTAGGTATATTGTAGGATTGAACAAATGAATAAATACATTGGTGTTGTTGAGAATCCCATTTCTCATAAGAGAGATACCAATATGGAGTAAGAGAAGGAATAAGGAATCCTGTAGGACTGCAGTCAATGTATCAGTATAAACTCACGGTGCCTTATAGATGCATACATGTATATGCACGCATGCATATACTCACAAATACAACTTTTTTCTAGCTCTTTCCACTAAAAGGATCTGGGAGCAATAAGCCAGCCTAAAGCCTATCTAGTGTTCTAAATACCATTCCCCAGTTAAGACAAGTATCAAATGTAACATGTGAAGCAGTACATACCAAATCTATATACTTCAATGATTCTTCTCCTACTAATTGTGACTCCTGTAAACTATGTAAATATGAGATCTTCAACTCTCCCAACCTATCCCTCACATTATAAACATATGAAATGCTACCAGGGACTCTCCTTATCACACTCTCTATCATGGCACTCACTGAGCTAGCCCTCCAGGATGCAATTTTATATCCTGAGTCACTCCCTCCTTCCTCCTCCCTGCTAATTTGCTTCTGTGGAATTTTTTTCAGAATGTGGTCCCTAAAATGGTGTAGGAGAAAGGCTCTTGATCGGAGATGAGGAAAGAAAAGGATAACAAAACTCTAGTTACTAAAGTAGTAAATTGGCCTCTGCATTTATTTGGAGGTGAGGACTTGGTATTTCTGAACCTACAGTAGTCAGTGATAGATGAAAGAATCTACTCTCAGAGGGTTAGGCTCTTGAGAAGTTCACCAAGCAAGGGACACCTACAAGCTGGCAAAGTAGGAGACCCCAGCTTCATCTCCCCCACCAAATATCAACAATTAGCCAGCTATCCATGAATAAAAATAGCTCAGGGAGGGCTCAGCAACACATTGGAACAAAAGACCTGGGAATATCCAAACAAAAAAGGGAAGACAGCGTCATTTGCCTGCATCATCCTATCCCCAGGCCAGCTCCACTCAACACCAAGAGGGAACCCCCAGGTAGAAAGCATTCTCCTCAGTGAGAAAGAGAGCTGGGTGATCCACCAGCCTCCCGAGCCTCTCAAGACATCACAGGAAGGACTCGCTTCAGTTTCAGCCCGCCCAGAGCCTGGCAAAGCTGAGAGCTACAGAGATGGCTATAGGAACAAGGAAGAAGAGCGAGGGCTACCAGCGTCAGCCAAACAGCAGGAACAGCTGGTTCCGAGTCCCTGCTCGGCGGGCAAGCCCAGCAGCTTTTCGTCACTAAAGAAACCAAAGGCCCTCAGAGCAATCATCTCTTGTCTTTTTGATAGAAGATACCGGAAGTGGGATTCTTGGATCATATGGTTGTTCTGTTTTTAATTTCTTGAGGAACCTCCATACTGTTTTCCACAGTGACTGCACCAGTTTGCATTCCCACCAGCAGTGCACAAAGTTGCTAAGACAGCAGATGTTAAATGTTTTCACAACAGCAACAACAATTTTTTTTTTTTTAAGATTTTATTTATGTATTTGACAGAGAGACACAGCGAGAGAGGGAACACAAGCAGGGGGAGTGGGAGAGGGAGAATCAGGCTTCCCGCGGAGCAGGGAGCCTGATGCAGGGCTCCATCTCAGGACCCTGGGATCATGACCTGAGCCGAAGGCAGTCGCTTAACCAACTGAGCCACCCAGGCGCCCCAACAACAATTTTTAATTATGCAAGGTGATGGATATGTTCACTAACCTTATTGCGGTGATCATTTCACAATACATATGTGTACCAAACCATCGTATTGTACACCTTAAATTCACACAATGTTATATGTCAATTATATAAATAATCAATAAAGCTGGAAAAAGAGCACATTGAGTACACTTTTAAATACACCTCCAACAATCATAATTGCCGAGATTATGGAACTCAGTTGAAATTTCCAGTTTTGGGGGTATGAGTTTGGGTCTTTCTTTCTATCTTCATTGGCAGTTCAGCAGGAAGTTTAAAGAGGCTCCACAAGGAACTGTTAGCCTGATGCAATTTTAAGCTGAAAGTTGCTTTAATCCTTTTTAAAGAAGCCATTAATCTTCATTTATTATTTCTTCACTGTACTCTCTGGTCACTGTTAAAACTTGGAGGTGTTTAGTTTGGCTTACTAGCTTTCCTGGCTTTACTAATGCTCCTGTAAATTATCAAAGACATTCTCAATGTTTAGGCAGATCCATTTTTTTTTCCCCTCCTAGGAAAGTGCAAAGTAGAAAAGTATGTTCTACTGCTCTCCTAACATGACTTGCTCAGCCATTGCACTTCTCAGCATCCTGGGGCAAGCTCAAACAGCTCTTCTCTCCTTGATGTGGACAACTATCATTTCTAGCCCTTCCTTCACTTTGCAGTGTTTTCCCAGGCCTGAAATGAGTCTGCTAGAGTCGAATTATTCTCATGGCAACAGGAGAAAGCTGCTTGAAAGGCAGCTACTGTCACTCTCTCAATCCCATAATCTCATAATTTCTTCATGGCCTCCTGCACACTGGGGGTCACCAAACAGCCCTCCACACCTGCTGGTGTTATTCCTACAACTCTTCCCCAGGGCCCTCAAAACCGGAGTCGGACCTTTTCTTGGCTTCCTGCTGCTAAAAGCCAAACAAAGGGAAGTGAGAGAACATCATTTATAAAAGCCTCTTTAGAGAGTGTCAGGATGGGAGTCAGTGTCTACAAGACATTTATCTCTGGAGGAAAACAATCTCTCAAAGCACATACCTTGGCCTCCAACATGGATAGGTTTATAGGTAAACATGGTTTAACTGTAACCTTTAGCCACCGTAGCTCCAGGCAGACTTTCATTTCCCATTCTTCAGTTGTGAGCATTGATTCCTGCTCTGTGGCCAGTACTTTCTCAGGTGAGCAGGGAAGGTTGGGTCCACAGACATTTGAGTGCATCGACGGGGAGAATGAGAGCCTGAGAGTGCTACCCATGCTGTTGGCCCTCAGCCACATCACATTCCTGCTGGCCCTCTGCACCTCACTCCCCATAATTCCTTCTTGGGCTCTCACATTCTGCTATTACCACAGGGAACAGAGAGGTGGAGAGTTTATAAAACCACGTGGCTCTGCATGACCGTACATATCTTTCCCATTTAGTTAAAACAGTAGCAGTGATGTCCATGACATTCCCGTCCCCACACCTGGGATCATCCCCACAACCCAGGATCAAAAAGCCGTGCAGTTACCAGAAACATCTTTACAACAGAGTTAAGAGGAATTTCAGATGTGTTCTTTGATTCCTATAGGATCTTGCTCCCACTTAATACACTGGGATGTCATCATCATATCAAATTTCACAAGCATCTGCAGTGTTCAGTAGATCTTGAGTGGTAACCCCAATCCTGTCATTTTGTTGGTGGTGCTACTCATGGAGCCATGTCCTGGGTGAATTTCGCCAGAACTCATGTGTGATTTTTTTTCTCCCCACTATCAACACCACAACTTTCCTATATCCTCTCTCACTGATGAGAGAAGTAGAGAAGGCAAACTGTTCCAGGTTATTTTTCAAAATAAAAAAAATTTTTTTTCAGATATTTAAAACCATGATGGGTGAGATAATGACATAAACACATTTTAGTCTTAAAAACATCACCCCTTATCCCTATAAAGGGATTCTTTATTTTTGATCCTCAGTACGTGCCCTCTTTAATACCCATCACCAGGCTAACCCATCCCCCCGCACCCCTCCCCTCTAGAACCCTCAGTTTGTTTCCTCAGAGTCCATAGTCTTTCATGGTTCGTCTCCCTCTCCGATTTCCCCCGCTTCATTTTTCCCTTCCTACTATCTTCTGGGTTTTGGGTTTTTTTTAACATATAATGTATTATTTGTTTCAGGGGTACAGGTCTGTGATTCATCAGTCTTACACAACTCA